>NC_062283.1:17269240-17586299 GCF_902655055.1 Lutra lutra
CTCTCCTCCAGTATTTGGTTTCAGGGTGGCCATGGAGCAGGGTATAGGGAACTTTCTTGCAGATCTGCATTGCCATCTGACTTTATGGTTCTCCTTTCTTAATTTCCTACCTTAGTCAGCGGAGCTGTAATTCAGTTTTCAGCTGTACTCTTTCAAATCTGTTGTTTATGTTATAAACTTTATGTGCTTCAATAGGCTTCATCTATTGAAAATAAAAACCCCAGCTCTTAGAACAAAAACCTTTCTTGTGCACGACAATTACTTATGTTATGGGTCTCGTAGGTCAATTTTGTAACTCATACCTGAGTGGGATGGGGTTCTTTCTCAGTGCATTTTGGTATAATCCTACCCTTCCAGGAGCCAGTCCTTGCTTCTGATGTAATGAGTGTTTGGGAGCGTGGGTAGCAGAACACAAAGGGCAATGAGGGGATGGAAGACAGAGCACCGAACTCCTCTGTGAGTCAGAGTGGCTGAGAAATACTGATCTGGAAGGCTCCAAACAGTTTATTTTAAAAAATTCTCATAAAGACATTTTGTATCCTCAACCTGCTGTCCAAGAGGCAATTTCTTCTTTTTGCTGCTCTATCTCTTTGCATGGTCTCAAAATTAATGTTTGTTTACTTGTAATTATTATTATTATTATTATTTTTACTTTTTCAGCTTATGGAATAACCACAAAGTTTGTCATTGTTCATTTGTGATTCTTTATACCAAAGGGTGTGACAAGATGGTTTCAATCTTAGTCAAGAAAAATCTGGAAGTAATGTAAGGATATTAACACCATAATCAGTAATTAACTGTGTATTTAAAAAATTAACAAAGATTTTTTTTCCAAATTTTAATGGATCTCCTGAAAAAAGAAAAATAATAATACAAAGGTATACACAAATGTCTCCATTTCTATTGCTTCTGGAGGTGATGGTTTGATTTTTTACTTATTTGTCAAACCTACTAACTACTTAGTTCTCTGGGCCTGGAGAAAAGTAGAGGAAGGACCCTTCTATACTGTGTTCTGTTTCCCTGGTGGCAGCCTGGAGAGTCACTGTGAAATTAACCCATGAAAGCAGGCACAGGTGGGGCCTTCTGGTTCTATCAGGGTATCTGTTGGCTAAGAACTTCAGTACTACCGGGGCGCCTGGGTGGCTCAGTGGGTTAAGCCGCTGCCTTCGGCTCAGGTCATGATCTCAGGGTCCTGGGATCGAGTCCCACATCGGGCTCTCTGCTCAGCAAGAAGCCTGCTTCCCTCTCTCTCTCTCTCTCTGCCTTCCTCTCCATCTACTTGTGATCTCTCTCTGTCAAATAAATAAATAAAAATCTTTAAAAAAAAAAAAAAAAAATAAAAAAAAAAAAATAAAAAAAAAAAAAAAAAAAAGAACTTCAGTACTACCTGGGCACACCTGAACTCTGGGCAAGGCTTTGATTCCTAGTGAGCCAAACACATACTCTGGAGGCTCAAAATCCCTCTGCACTATGAGCTTCCTTGAGCTTCCTCCTTCCCAGATCTGCTGCCTGAGAAGAACAGATGGAGACATTCATAGTGTGTAGGATCCTGGGAGGGAGAGACTGGATAGGGGTAACTGGGGGAGGAGAGAAGCAGACGAGAAAGCCATTCATTTCATCTTTCATTTATATCTTTCTCTGGAGAACTCAGCACTTGCCAGTTCAAACCCTTTCTTTCAGAATAGGATGCATTAGAATCCTTTCCCAAACAACGTAGTTGGGAAACAAACTGTCAGTGTGGCAACGGTCTTGAAATTCAATGATTTGGGGGTAAAAGAGCGCCATGTGTCACTCAGTTTTAAATATTTCTTTAGACATTTCAATTCTTTGGGATTCTCCAATCATTGCCTTTTATTTACTCCCGATGCTTACTTCCTGCGTTCTGATAACATGAATAAAATCAGACATACTTTCCCTACTACCAAAAAAAAGGGGGGGGGGACAAATGTTGCTGTGGCTCACATAATTTCAGAAACTGCAAATACCAGAGGAACAGTAACTAAATTAAAAAAAAAAAAAACCTAAAATCAAAAAACAGTAACCAAATACCAGATTCATGGTAACAGTGAAGGAAAATAAAACTTGCTTTAAATATAGTTATCCTTCTTCCCCTCTTCCTTCCCTTAATAATAGAATATTTATTGGATGCAACAGAGTAGGAGCTGACATTTCCAGGGTATATAATGTACACAAGACGAATCTCTAGTTTCAGAGGGTAAATGTGTGGTCTGACTGCAACCTTTATGAAGGACCCAACAGCTCAAGATAAGAGCTCACACTTCAGAACCAGTGAAAGCAGATGACAAAGAAACACAATGACAAAGCAAATACAGAAAGAAGCTGCCTTTAGCTTATCATTTAGGGGTTATATATTTGGTATCATAAGAAACACCCCCCAAAAAAGACACCTGAAGGAAGCTTCCCCTCCATGCTCAGACACATATTTATCATGCAACCAGAATCTCTCCATCCCCAGATGTCTGGAGCTGGGTCTGGACATCTGTTTTTAATAGTTTCCAGGCATGCCAGTGGGAACATGATCACAAGTGGGTTGACTGTGATTTTCACAAAGGAAAGAGAGAAAGAAAGAAAAAAGAAAGAAAGGAAAAAAAAAGACAGCTAATAGATATTCCATCGAATTTGGGTAGTTCTTCATTTTCATTAACAACTCAGAGCGTGATGACGAGCTCCATCTAATCTGGGCACCTGGTGCTTTGTTAAAAGGGGTGTCTTATAAAGCCTCCCATTGTGTGCCCAAAGAACACACATTTAAAAATGTTTTTGTTTCTTGACAAAGTAAGATTACCAACTGTTGGGTAGATGTGTAGAAAGGGATGTAATCCGTATGATGTCATTTAACTAAATTCTTGTCAGCTGACCCTCTTAAGGTCATGGTCAGCATCCTAAAAGCAGCCCTTCTTCACATGATGAAAAGGTGAAGAGATTCATGAAGTACACAGGAGGGAAGTAGCACTGGGTGGGGTTCAGGTGACAGCCCAGGGCTTCTTGTACTGAACTGTGTTCCAAGCAAAAGAAAGGTGGCTAATGCCAAGCCTGGGGGGTTCCCTCCCTGCTTTTTTTTTTCTGGGGTCAAACTTCTATCCAGGCTAGAAATAACTACAGGAAGAAAGGGAAGCAAATCTATCAGAAAGAAGGGAGTTGGGAATTATGTTTAAAATGTCACTGTGCCTTATGCATTCACCTGCATTCTTCCTATAATTTTTCTCACCTGTGTCTATAGTGAAGATTTTCCAAGTTATCATTTTATCAACCATCCTCAAAAGGACAATAGAAACAAAAAAATCAGTGTCTTGAGTTTTGTCCCCATTGATTCTCTGAAAACATCTTGAATAGAATGCATCATTTAATTTTCAATAAATACCTCACATGGTACAAAATTCAAAGGTACAAAAATGTGTCTGTGGACAAATATTCTTCTTGCCCCATTTTTCTGGTCAACCACTACTTTCCTGAGGTGACTACTTATTTGTGGGTCCTTTCAGAGATATTTGGTGCATGTAAATTTCATTTTAGACCAGATTTTTTTTTCCACTGGCAGAACAGAGTGATGCTAAGACAATTATCCAGATAATTTTGAGCCCTAATCTGTTACTAAAACATTCTACAACATGCAGCAGGTATGTTTTAAAGCCTAGACATAATGCTAAATAATGCTAATAGGGATCAATAATGCTAATAAGGATCACAAAAGAAGCCCATGGTATAGTCTCTGGCCTCAGGAATTTATGAGCCTAACAGTAAGGAAGATCATTTGCATATGCATGTAAATATCCTGTACGGAAAAAAGCATAGTGCATAACACTTTCCTTCCTTTTGACTAAGAGAGCTTTGACAACGGACTCTTTCCAGTTCATCTTTCTACACGTGTGATCTTGCATGGTGCCTGTCACCTGATAGACCTTCAATAAATGTGGAATGGAAGCAAGGATTAATGAATCAATGGAGAGAATTCAAGAAGGCATGGGAGTCCTTGGGGTAGGAGCACATACTGTTGGCCTGGACTGATTGGTGATCGTGAAACACACAGCAAAGAGCATGTAGAATTTTGAGAGTCTACAGGAAGAAGGGAGGAGGTCAGGTTCCACGGAAAAGGTGGTATATGACACTGAAGCCTGGGAGGTTGAAAGGATGAATAGGAGGGAGGATGGAACTCATTTCAGGTGGGGCCCAATGGGTGAACAGCAAAAAGCAAAGTGACAGCAGTAGAAATACTCAGATTGCTACAAAGACCAATGAGGACATTGGCTTGATGCAAACAAAGTCTTCCTTTTGGGGGATGTTGAACATTTGGAGAGGCATGGTGAGATAGAATTGTGACAGGCCCAGAACATCAGTGGAGGGATTCGAGCTTTATGCCCAAAGCACTGGAAAGTGATTGAAAGCCGTCTGAGCTTGGGAATGTTTAGGAGGAGTAATCCCATAAACTAGAAGCTGGGAGACTGGCTGGGTAGGTATTGTGATATTTGAAGCCTTACATATTTGAGGTGATTATTGGGAATGAGTGCAGTTCTGACAATGGGGAAAGAAGGATGGATTTAAACATATTTGGGGGCATGTAGAGCATCTGATAGTTGCTGCGACAATAGAGGAGAAGGAGAAAGACGATGGAAAGAAAAACCACAATTATGCAGAGTGCCACCAGTTCAATACCCTCATATTTACTAAACACCTACTGCATTCAAGGTCCTGCCCAACTCACAGAGCGGATCCCTCAAATACACAGTGGAACCCCACTGAGAATCAAGTGAATACAAATGGCCTTACTGGGACATTAGTTAACTAAAGCACACTCCAAGTATCAATCACATTTATGGGCGTATCATGTTTATTTGCTTATTTTTAAAGGACAAAAAAGCTGAAAAATACTCTTGACATTGGATGATGGTTGGATGACGATCAGAAATGATTAGTCTGCAAGGAAGACCTTTTTTATTTTTTTAAGATTTTATTAATTTATTTGTCAGAGAGAGTAGAGAGTGAGCACAAGCAGGGGAAGCTGCAGGGAGAGGGAGAAGCGGGCTCCCCACTGAGCAGGGAGCCTGATGCGGGACTTGATTCCAGCACGCTAAGCAGAAGGCAGAGGTTTAACTGACTGAGCCACCCAGTAGCCCCAAGAAAGACCCATTTTGTCATGCCACCTTCCCCTCCTCATTCTTCAGTTCTGACGTGCTCCCAGTCATCCCAAACTCTCCTCCATCTTGCACGACTTGGCTGGGGCTCTCCCAGACTTGTTTGCTCATAAATCCAGTGCTCTTTTAGAACTTGTGGTTTGTAAAAGATTGATGACTGGTGTCATGTATCCTCCTTCCCCAGCCCACCCTCCACGGTCGTTCCATAGTGGTATATAATTGTGACACACCAGAAGCCACAGAGAGGACTGGGAGGGTTGACTTGTTAACAAAGAAATTATAGCCGTGGAGTGCAAATGCTATTCAAAGCCTGGGGAACACTCCACTTGGCATTTGCTCGGAGTTCTTCATAATCTGCTTCAGTTTTGGTTTTATGAGTTTCTTTTTTGTTGTTTTTTTTTGGGGGAGTCCAGAATAAACCACTTTGAGATGAGCTCCCCTCTCCAAGCTTCCTTTATTTCATCTACACACACACACACACACACACACACTCCTCACATGCCATAAATATGTGCCTTTGGCATTTGGTCGTCTATAACAAAAAGCGAAGATTGCCCCAGAACGTGACGTGATTTAAAAAACAGGGAAAAAAATTTGGATAAGGCTGAACAAAAACAAGAAAGAAGAAAGGAAGAAGAAACACTCCCCCTTAATCAAATCCTTCATTTCCCCTAGAGCAAGCAGTTCTTAATTATATTTAACAGACACAACAATGTGCCACAAGCTGGTCCAAACAGCTGTGGGAAGGCTCCATTTTGCGGCAAAAATGGTGGGGGAGGCAGAGCACCCCAGCCCATCAGTGCTTGCCCTGGACGGTCCCTGACGTCAGCTCGCGGGCCCTCAGGGGGGCCACAGTTCGCTCCCCCCTCCCCACCCCTGGGCTTTTTTTTTTTTTTTTTTTTTGGTCTTCTTTTGCAACTAAATATTTCAACTGGGCTTTCAGTGGGCCCTTCCAGATCTGTCATCTATAGTATTTTACTACTAGTTGACTGTGGATAGATTGGCATTTCCGTGAGTTCCCTCTTTGGTCCAGAAACCCGCTGAACTTGTCTCCGGCCACCGCGCAGTTTTGTTCTCTGAACCTGTCACTGAACGACAGATTTGCGGACAGAAACGGAACGCGCCCACACCCCAACGTCTTTCCCTGGCCACCTACCCCCAATGCCAGTTTCCATTCTGGTGAAATGCGCTTGACTCCCTAACTTGACCTGTGCGGGCTTTTAGGGTAACAGAAAGTAAGTTCGTATAAAGGAGAGCAACCATTTAAGAGTAAATGTTACTGCCTGTTTACTAGATATTTTTCAGGAGGAAGATTAAACTTTTTCTTCTTTTTCTATCGCCTTTCTCGATCTTTCTTTATCTACTGTATGTAACCACAACCAAATTGTGCTATGGAAAGAAACACATTCCATAATTTGGGTTTATTAAATTTCCCATCATCTTCCTTTTATGTTTCTTTCAACAGACATTTTATCATCCCAGAGGATCTGAGACATTTTTCCGTGTAAATACACATCTACCTCACCAAATTATCCATTCTTGTTTCTTCCCAGGCCGTGTTTCTTACTGATTCCTTTCTTTCCAATCTATAAAATGATAATAAATTACCAATTAAACCTTACCTCACTGAATCGATTGTGTTCTCTTCATTAACTGATAAACTTCTCACACGATGACTTCACATCATCACAGCTATTTCCTTTGGGTCCACTGATTCTTTTTAACATCAGGCCATGCACGTAGTTAAAGATAGAGTTTTTGTTTTCAGTTTGTTTCTGATAGAATTTTCACCCCTAAATCCAACTCCAGTGATTGTCTCTAAAGTGCTGTTTAGCACAGTGATTTTCTCTCATTATTTCTATGGGCTTAACAGGTAGTCAAAGATGTTTTCCTTTGTTGCTGTATTAAAGACCCATTACAAATTAATAATGAGAGTAGCAGCAAATTTCCCCCTAATATTTTCTCAGTCTTCCACTGATTGAACATTATTCTGCACATATACTGATTCCATTAAAAAGCTCTTCCATTCCAATGTAAACAGTGTTCTATTAATAGCAAAGGATGCTTGGGCTGTGGCTTACGGCCTTAGGCTCCCATTATATTATTCAATCTAGCTCTGCCTCATCCTGTATGAGTGAGGGGACATTTGGGTGAGATATTTTAACTCTCTCTTTGCCGTCTTTGAAAATAAGGAAGATGATTTTAAATAGAGACACAGCCTGGAGCGGTGGAAAGGGTCCTGGACCAGCCCTGGAGACTGGCTATGTGGCCTTGGGCACGTTGGCATTTGCTGGCTGCCATTTGCTGGCTGTGTGGCCTTGGGCTCATTGTAGAGTCCCTGCCTACTCCCTAAACTCTCCTCATTTCCTCACCTGTAAAATAACGGATAGAATTATACAATTGCAAATGTTCTTTCCACCTCTGAGAGGTACTGGACCTATTCCTCAAACACTCTGTGTGGATTTAGCAGTCTTCACCCAACTTGCTTTAACTCATCACTTTGACCTAGAGATTCTCAACCTCGGCTGCCATCAGAATAACCCTGAGGTGCTTTTAAACCCTTGTGGGGCCAAGCATTTGTAGAGTTCCTCAGGTGGTTCTCATGGGCAGCCTGGGCTGAGAACTGGCACCATTACCTGCCATACGAGAATGGAAATTCCTATCCTTAATCACCTTTCTTCTCTTTGAGGAATGTCATGATTTTTGGAGAAATGTTTTGAGTTCAACAGTAATTAAAAAAAAAAAAGAAAAAGAAAGAAGGAAAGAAAAAATAAAGAAAGAAAGGAAAGAAAAGAGGATAATTGTAGTCATTAACTAAAAAGGTCTTTGTGACTCCTGTCACAAAGGGCTGTAAGACCCTGATAAGGTAAAACATAATCTGGTCAAAGGAGAATTGGAAAACTAACCCACAGAGGTACAAATCCTAGCTGCCTGATCTTCCTCTCCTTTTTTGCAACTGGGTGGTTATTAGCTTGTGAAGGTGTGGTCCCTCATGAGTCAGCCACTGGTCTGTAGCCTCCAGGCCGGGAAGGTAGAACACTAGCCTTTGATCTTCAGCTGTGGGTTGAACTTCCTTCAGGTGGGAGTCAGTTGAGAGCCCTGGAGTTCTGGAATGCAGCCCCATCCCTAGTGCATTCTGGGGTCAAGGCAGCCCCTCTGGTTTGTGAGGAGACAGGGTCCTCCTCATCCTTTGTCAGGACCAGAAAAGACCAAGGAAGGACAGTCAGTCATCTTGTGTTCCACCTTTCAGCTGGAAATTCTGCAGCTGGGCTATGTGTAGAGCAAGACACTCAAGTTTGAGAAGCACTTTCTAGAGAAGTTCTCCTAGAGCTCACAGCAATGTACAGTGCTGTGGAGATTAGTTCTTTAGCTCTTCTCCTTTTTTTTTTTTTTTTTTTTTGTTATTTTAGGGTGTCATCTTTCTTCTCCACCCTCTTCTTCAAGTCTATTGTTTCTGTTCTCATTAAAAAAAAAAAAAAAAAAGTGAATTCTAACCACTGAAAACCTGGAAAATACTAGCCCCCTACAAAGAAAAAGAAAAATCCCCATACTAAAAAAAAAATATCATCACTGTTAACAGCTTATTTTCTTCCAGCCTCTTTGTGTATATTATTTGTTTTTGTGATACTGAATATCTAACTTGTAAGGTTTTACAGGCGAGATACACACGAAACCAGGCGAGATAGGCGCAAGGCAAGGTTTATTAAAGGCGCCCTCAGGTGAGGCTCCACGGCTCAGGAGAGGAGAGTTGGGGAAGTCGTGCTGGGAAGAGGTTGAGTGAGCTTTTATTGGGCCAAGGCAGGGCCGAGGCTCATAACCATAATTGGTAAAGTTAGAGGTTGGGGGTTGTTAAGTCCCAAGGTGGCTGGTTTCTGTTTCTTTCATAGGCTTTGGTTTACTCAAAGTGATGTGTCCTTGACGGATGTCCTTCTGGCAGGAAAGTCCTGGGTAGGGGGAAGATGGCAGTCTGGCAGCCATTTTATTGTTCCTCCTGCATTCCCAGGGCCGCCGACCTAACATAACTCATTATTTCTTTTCCTGTAACACCAAAAAATAAACACTTTCCCATATTATTGACTACTTCTCAGGAACATTTTCACCAGTGAATGATATCCCATCAGGTAAGTGTAGCACAATGTATTTAATATTTTTCTAGTATAGTGAACATGTTTCTAATTTTTTATGTTTATAAATAATACTTAGAGAAAGTAAACAAAGGCTTAAAAAATCTAGGTAATGAGAAGGTAGTGTAAATGGAATACTATTCTTAATATATAAAGAACTCATATGATTGAAAGTCACCCTCCAATTAAATAAAAAATGGGCAAAGAATATGAATGTGCAATTGCAGAGAGGAATAAATATGAATGGCCATTAGCTATATGACAAATGTTCATATCTAAGGACACCTTGGTGGCTCAGTTGGTTAAGTATCTGCCTTCCACTCAAGTCAAGTCCTAAGGTCCTGGGATTGAGCCCCATGTTGGGCTCCCTGCTCAGTGGTGAGTCTGCTTATCCCTCTCTCTGCCCACCCCCACACCCCACTCATGCTCTCTCTCAAATAAACAAATAAAATCTTTAAAAAAGTATTTATATCTATTAACAACTAAGAACTGACAAGTAAAATGGCAACAAGATATTATTTTTTAGTCTATTAAATTAACCATCTTAACGATTTCAAAAAGTGATATTGGTAGGCTGTAGTACTATGGGAGTTATTAGACATCCTTAAAAGGAAAATGCATTGAAAGATATTGTCTGGAAAATGGTTTGAAAATATATGTCAAAAACTTAAAACTGTATACTTTTTCCTTGGTATATGTCTCCAAAACCAGAAACTTCTGATCTTAGAAAACAGAAGCTCAGACATAAGTTTATGTATAAAGATGTTTATTGTGTCAATAAATAAAGTAATTAAAAGCAGAGGCAAACTAAATGGCCATAGACATCTACATGTTATAATATCATGCAGAACATAATTTATGGGAAGGAATGGAAAAAATCTAGAATGTTAAATAAATGCAGCATGAGACAGAATTATATATGCATTTATATTTAATTTATATATGCGTTTCCAAATGACTAAAAGGAAATACTGATTGTCTTGATTATTATGGGTAGTTATAAATTTTGTGATGTTTACCCATGTTTACAATGAGACTACTATTTAATGAAAGAGGTGCCAGTCCTGGCCCCACTGCTTACTGTTAAACCTTAAGCAAGTTACTGAACCTCTCTGAGCCTTGGTTGCTTCATCTGTAAAATGAGATAAGAATAGTACATCTACCCGGTAGGATTTTTATGAGGCTAAGTGATTTAACCATATTAACCTTTAGGACAATTTCAGGCACCAGAGTAAGTACTCAAACGTGTTAACTATTCTCAATTTTTTCTTAATAACTGGAAAAATATTTTAAATTATACAGTCTATCCTGGTCTTATAGAACATTGTACTAAACATTTCTGCAAATAGCTCTCCCTCCTAGTCTAAATTATTTCCTTGGGAGAGATACTCAGAAATAAAATCATTATATTAGATCCTTGATAATTTCTGTTGAAATTTTTTCCAAAGCTAGACATTTTCATGCTAGCTTTGGAAAAAAATTTCAGACAACATTGATGGTTTTAGCAAACTCTTATTGAGTATTGCCCTTCAAAAAATAGCTGTGTGAGAAGAGAAAATGGCTTATATTTTTTATTTAAATTTTAATAGCTTGTTAGGTTGATAATTTTTATGCTTACAATTGCTAAACTTCCTCTTTTGTAAAATTATTTCTATCTTTAACCTACTTACTTATTGGTGTCTTAGTGTTTTTCTTATTGAGTTGTTTAAGTTCTTCATATTGTAGAAATAGTAACCATCTTTCTGACATAGCAGCTCTGAATATTTTTCCCATTTGTGGATTTATTACTAGTTTTTGCTTTGAAATAAGGCAGTTTAAATATTGTATTGACAAATCTCTCCATCTTTTACTTTGCAAATTTTGCTGTTGTTTTTCAATTGAACAACTTCAGATGGGAAGTTTTTTTTTTTAATCATTTATTTTATTATTGAAGTGTAACTGACCTACAATGTTACATTGGTTTCAGGTGAACAAGAGACTGATCTTAATTAACCCCCTAGTCCCTGCAACCACCAGTTTGTTCTCTGTATTTAAGAGTCTGTATGGCTTTTTGTTTGTTTCTTTGTTCATTTGTTTTGTTTTTTGATTCCACATATGAGTGGAATCATCTGGTATTTGTATTTCTCAGTCTGACTTATTTCACTTAGCATAATACCCTCTAGGTCCATCCATGTTGTTGCAAATGGCAAGATCTCATTCTTTTTTATGGCTGAGTAATTTCATTGTGCACATATACCCTATCTTCTTTCAGATGGGAAGATTTTTGACATAACTCTTGTGTTATTGCCTCTAAAAATCTTTTCGATGATTTCCATAGGGACTGGCACTCCCTTATTCTGAAAGATACCTTCTACAGACCGACGAGACTGACCAGGAGGCACCAGTGAGCTCACTATCCTCATCAGGTTGAAAAATTTCTTGAAATTCTATATACGTAGAATCTCTGGGATGTCAGCCTTCCTTGCCCCCTTCAAAATACAAAAAGCACAGATGCCTCTCACTAATCACTTTGCAAATACTGTCCCCAGGGTTGGCAAGCCCCAACAGAGGCCACAGTGACAAATGCGATGCCAGATTAAGATAATAAGCATGTAGGATATGTCCTTCACAGTGGCTTGACCAAATGTCAAGTCCATGGCGCAAAACTCACATATGACACTTAGAAGGTCCTATGAAGAATGAACGGGCCAACTATTTTAGGTGGAAGCCTATTGATAAGAGTTCAAGTTAGCCTATATGTGCATCGAGTTTTTTTAGGGAAGCCAAAGTATAGGGTTGAAGAGCAAAGTCCTAAAGACAAATGGAACAACTCGGAAACTGAAGATAGGAAATTTGGGTTTGAGAGTAGCCCACTGATATTTTTGTGTGGACTTATGTCAGTTTGTGTTTTGGCTCCCGAGTTTCTTCATTTGCTGTCTCCATGCCTCTCTCTCTAGTTGTCATTTCCTTCAGATGTCCTCAGAATTGTCTCTGCTAAGGGATGGTGAATGTATGTGTAGAAATGCAGTCCTTGCTAAAATATAAGGTCATCTACAAGAGCACAACATCTCTTACTTCACCAGTGTATAGAGAAGTGGCTACTCACCTCGACATTTTAATACAAACAAAGACACTTTCCCTAAATCTCGACCTTGTGTTCTGCTTTGTAATGGGACGCTTGGTCTAATTTCTCTTTTCTAACAGTTGTTCGCTAAACTATACGAGCAAACTTGATCTCTTCTTAGGCATTGTATGTGATAATAAGAACACATTACCCCCGCCCCCCCGCCCCCCGAAATAGGGTCTGGCAGATATTTTCTTGTCTTTAAATAGTCTCCCCTGACACACCCATGGATATGTTTGATGGCATCATGTGGGATAACTTTGACATTCAGACCATCAGAAATGAATGGAAACTGACAACACGCTTAACCTAAATTGTAAAGACTCTTCTCTGGCTATTCAAGTCAACACCAGAGTTTACATAACCACCTAGCATGGTTTCTGGTTATGTAAAATGTGACTGAATATCTGAATCCTGGATCAAAAGCTTCCTCCACATGAATGGTTTAGTTAGGGGAGAAAAAAAACCCCAAGACGGAACTGTGCCAATGAAAGCATGGATCATTTCACATTTTGCTTTTGTGAAAGAGCAGAAAGTAAAGACAAATGAGGAATATGCATGGGGCCCAGCAGAACATCAGGTCAGTGGGAAAAATAAGCCTGGAAAATGTAGGGGAGAGGAGCAAATGACTCAAAGGAAAGTCATGAGGACCTGGCAAGCTTTTCTTGAGGAGAGATGCTTCACTTGGGGACAAACAACTCCACAGCTGTACATTCAGTTCCTTGGCATTCATTGATCACTTACTAGGAACGCTGCACCTTCTAGGTCCTAAGTGCTGGGTGTGGGGAAGGTATAAAGAATAATGTGTTTCTATCCTTGATTTCAAAGAGCTTTATAAAGGGTTGAAAACACAACGCCTTCACAGGGAATTAAAAAACATAAGAAGAGTGTCCAGTTGAATATTGTAATAGTGTAATGTAATAATTATAATGGCAAACATATAGGGGAATAAACATGAATATTATGGTATAAGGAAGATAGATCCTCTTGGTGAATCTGAGATGGGCGTTGAACAAATGGGGATAAGTTGGGCAGATAGAAACAACACGGCATCTCGGCATCTTGGCGTGTCTGGGAGGAGTGGACGCTAGGCAGAGTTTTAAAGATGGGCACAGGCAGTGTAAGTGTATGCATAGCTGGGAGACCTACCTGTCAGAGATGAAGGTTGAGTGCTTTGGCCAGATTAAGGGTGATGATGAGTGATACAGTGAAGGGTTTGACCATGAAGAAATTGGCAACAGAAATAAAAAAGTCATACTTGTAGTGACACCTGACATTTCATAAGGGTACAATGTTTGTTGAATGATGAAAATTGAGCAGAGAAGTGAAATTAAAAAAAAACAAACAAACAGGTGCCTGTTGGCAATAAGAGCCAGTGAACACCAACTCTATTGTGTAATCAAGGGCAAATCATTAACTTCTATGGGCCTCAGTATTCTCAGCTGTAAAATGGGAATAATGGCCTATATAATAAGGTCATTAAAACAATAAAATGGGAATAAAATATAAATGTACTTATAAAATATAATGCAAATATAAGTTATTAGGGCAGCTCTGTGGGGAATGTAAGCAGCAGAGACTTTGAAGTCAGATAACCTTGAGCAAAAATTCTTGCTCCTCTACTTACCTTTTTGCCCTTGGGCAATTATTTAACTCCCTTAAATTTTAACATTTTAAAAATTGGGCATAATAATACCTGTCTGCAGGGCTGAAGTAATTAGACCAAAAACACAGAAAGTGCCTTGCATAAAACAAGCCCTTAACACAAAGGTTAAGTATTGTTATAATTCAGCCTTTTGACAGAGGTAGCTGGCTTGTTATTAAGGAAGATTTTCTACTGGCTTTGTATGAATGCAAGGAAATTGAACAGAGGTTAGATAACCTGTTTTAGGTAGTTGAACTTGAGTGGAGAGTGAGACAGGCTAATATATATCCCTTATACAACTGGATCAAGGGGAGACCATAGAGGAAGTGACTCCAGAATTTCTATGTCAGGGCACAGGATGGCAATTTAATTATAAAAGGGAAAGTGACATTGAGGGCTTGTCTTGAATTTGCTTTCATGTAGAAATCATGCCTGCTTATTGGTGGGAGGCTTGGGAAGCTGACAAAGATTATGGGAATCTTAAAGCTCCCCAAAGATACCACAGTCTTAAGGCATACCCAGAATGGAAATGTGCAAAGAACAGAAGACCTTTCACTTACTGGGAAAACACTGTGTCATATATGTATGTGGTTACAATCCCAATGGTATCTAAGAGCTGGATAACACTAAGATGCTCAGAGCAGTGGCTCCTCTGTTTCTTTTCTTTACTCTTCTCCCCTGTTATGATCTATTAAAATGTTTCTGGTTTCTGTGCTTTTACTGGAAGTTTCTTGAGACTTCTCTTAGCTGTGAGATCTTCTGGGTGAACTTTTCTAGTCTCTAATTTGTTCTATCATGTGTACATTCTGCAAGAGCTCTTCAACTTTATTTTCAAATTTATTTATTTATAAAAATAAATTTATTTTTAATCAAGGAATTATGCTTTTGATTCTCCCCACATCATGTTTCTTGTTCTCTGTTCCTTTTTTCATAGCTTCCCATTGTTATTTTCTTAGATCTCTCTTTATAATAATAGGATTTTATTTTTAAAGCATCTCTTCTGTTTTTGGAATTCTCTGTTTCCTCTAGATTTTCTTGCTTGGCTCTCTTGGTCTTCTTCTTTGGTGTTGCTGTGTAGTCTCTCAAGACCTGGTGGTCTTTGGTTGTGTGTTTGCATTTAAGAAAGGAGCCTTGGGTGATTGGTTTGGATTTCTCCCACGGCTGTTCATGTACAAACACACACACACACACATCACCTCTTCCCACCGGAAAATTGGCAGTTTTCATTTCATGGGAAGGGTCTTACTCAGAGGCATCAACCAGTTTCCATGGCGGAAGCCATTAGCTCCCCTGAGGTAATTTATTCAGTGGCTTTGCCGAAGTGTTGAGGATGTCTCCCCTAAGGAAAATCTCCATGAGGGTGGGGAAAGGTGGGGAGGCTGGAAATCTGGGCTGGGCTCTGTGTACAGTTTAGAAATATCCTATTAATCTCCCCCTTCTCACTCTCACCTGGGGTAGAATCTTCTGACTCTGGGCCCTCTGTGGGGCAGATTGCACATTAACCCTGTCCTCCTCCCTTAGAGGATGGGGCTTCCTATACCTCTTTCTCTGGTCTAGCTGCCCTTATCCACTTTCTATGTTTCAGAAATTTGTGAAGGTTGGTTGAAATCTCTCCTTCGTTGGCAACTATTCTCCTGTTCTCTTTTACAGTGGGTTCCTTTTTGTACTTCCATACTTTTTGGGGGGGGGGCGGGAATCTTGGGGGCAGATCCATTTGCATGGTGTACATTTTGAACTGGAAGTATCACAAGAAATAATTTCCATCCCAAAGTGCAGTCTTGTCAAGCAGGTGTGTCATTTTTATGTCACGGAAGACAGAGAGGGTCAGTATGATTAAGTAACTGATCTTAAGATCATATAGTTGGCAAATCATTAAACGAGGATTCAGACTGATTACAACACTTCTAATACTCTTATTTCTCCCTAAAGGGGATATCTGAAGAAATCATTTCCTCAAAACATGTAAGAGAGAGTTACTCTTTCACTGAGGTTATTGGAAGACAGGGCTGGGCCTCAAGAGAGATAGAAGATGGGGGAATGTGTTGGTGGGTGCTACTGTCAAAGATGTTGAGTTTCATCCTGACCTTTCTGCTATCAACATGGCCTTTGGCCTGTTTCTTTATCTAGATATAAGAAGGTTTTATAATCCAGTTGTTACCACTTCTTTTACATAGAACGTTCTAGAATTCTCTTGAGTTTTGTTGTAGTTTCTGAGAATTTCCTGTTTGGTTTCCAAAAGAAACAGAATTATCTCCTTTTTTTCCATGAAAAAGTCAAGATAAAGCAGAAAGAAACTTATAGGAATGTAGGAAAAGCTTGAATTCTTGATAATCAAAAGGCATTTATTAAGTACTTACATACGCAAGGTACCGCATGTTTTGGGATCCCTCTTCTTCAGTGGGGGCAGGGGTGGATTTCCCATGAAGCCAGTGAAACTTGAGCTTCTGGGCTCTTCACCTGCACAGGCCACTTAAAAATTTTATTTTTACTTTTGTTCTAAAAAAGGGACCTCAACGGGTATTAACTTCAGGGCCCATGAAACTTGCATCTCCCCACAGGGAGCAGGCGGATGGTATGGCAGGGGTGGAGAAAGAGTTTCAGCTTCCCTGTGGTGTGGTGGTCTGATAAAGCAAAGCACAGAAGGAAACAGGAAACTGACAATCACCTGTGTGATTTGTGGTGATAGCCAACTTAGATAAATCGGGCGCCATGTCCAGCTCAGTCTTGATTGATCTCTGTGGACCGGTTCTCTACTCAATGACTAACTCAGCTTCCTTTTCAGGAGACCAGGTTTATGCTAAAGCCAATAGGCAGCCCTCACCAGGGTGATACTGGGAATATGTCAGCAAAGAACTTCTGTCTTCCTTATTTTCAGGCAATGTGCTGAAAGTTGAGGGCCAACCAGGATAGTTCAAGCTGGAAATGTAAAGTGGAAGTTCTCTGCCTTTAGTTGTTCCTGGCACCCTGGGAGTAGCTTAGCTGAAATGTGGTAGGAGATTTTCTCTTGGCAGATTACAAGTTTCAAAAATACCTCCCATGCAGCAGCCTTTTCCAAATGCATCTCTGCTTACAGCGAGGCTGAGAGAATGAATTTCACCAAAGAGATTCTAGTCATTTGAAAAAGAAATCCTTAGGAGATTTGCTAGAAAGTTGCAAAGGGGCAAAGTATATAAAAATTTGTATTAGAGTATGAGAAAAATCATCGTGCTCCATGTCTAGGACAGAGGATTGTGATAACCAAGACAAATATGGACGTAAAGGTAGTGGGTTTTGTATAAAGCCATGGTGAACAGAATTTGTTTTTCAGCTTTTCCTTAGCTAAACCACCCAAGCTAATGTCAAAAATTAAGATCCTAAGAAAATGTTTCAGGGATATTTTTACTTAGGGCCTGGGGACTTGATGGTTGTACAATCATTCATGGCCCCATGTGGACACCTGTCATTGCTAGTGTCATTGCTAACCTTTTGGTTATGGGTGTCAGAACACTGAAGCCAAATCAGTTTATGCATAAAGGTATTTTATTGGTTCACAGAATTGAAAAGTGTAGAGCAGCAGACTCTGATGGGTTTTTAGGAGCTCAAACAATGCCATCAGGATGGGATTTTCCTATCTCATCGTGTAGTTTTTTCCCCTGTGTGGGCCTGAGTAGTGGCTGGATGGTTACAGTAGCCTTGTCCAAGTTTAGCCACTGAGGTACCAACTTTAGTTGATGCTATGGGAACAATTCTGAAAAGATTTTCTATTGAAAAATATATCAGGGGCACCTGGGTGGCTCAGTGGGTTAAAGCCTCTGCCTTCGGCTCAGGTCATGATTCTAGGGTCCTGGGATGGAGCCCCACATTGGGCTCTCTGCTCAACGGGGACCCTGCTTCCCCCTTTGTCTCTGCCTGCCTTTCTGCCTACTCGTGATCTCTGTCAAATGGATAAATAAAATCTTGAAAAAAAAAAAAAAAGAAAAATATATCAGGACTCTACACAGTGAAAGTCATAGAAAACCTGAATCAAATTAGCCTCAGCCGAGAGAAAATGTATTGGCTCACAGAACTGGGAGTCCCTGGAGGGTTTGACATTGGGGGCAGCTTGCTTTAGAGCTAGACAGTGTCTAGAAGATTCCCTCCTTAGCTGAGCATTGTGTGAGGGCCAGGTACCACCACAACCAGACTCCTTTCATGGAGTAAAATGGTTGTGGCAACTACAACTACAACTACACTCCACATACACACACTATCAAGTCTAGAGGGAGAGTGAAATCTTTTCCTCTACTGGGTTCCTGTTATCCTTGAATAAATTATTTTGCTGGGTCGATCTTGACTGGAGCAAGCCCATCATAATCTATCCCTGGAACTAAACCCACCCCTGGAGATAATGCCACCCAAACCACCCAACTGAAAATGGCACTCTGTAACCAGAAGGAGGGGGCGTGGATATCAGGCCTCTAACAACGGATGCCTGCTATTAAGCAGATGACCATGACAAGGGTTATGCTTAGTTAGTGATCAGATAGTAGTAGAGGGGAAAAAAAGGGCAAAGATAAGATGTATTTAGTCAGGATTCTCCAGAGAAACCGAACCAATAGAGGCCATCTATAAATCTTGGAATGAGATTTATTATTAGGAATTGGCTTATGTGGTTATGAAAAATGAACAGTTTCATGATCTGCTTGCTCTCTTCAGGCTGGAGACCCAGGAAATCTGGTGGTGTGAATTCCAGTCCAGGTCTGAAGGCCCGAGAACCAGAAGAACTGACTGTGTAGCTTCTAATCCAAGGGCAAAAGGAGATTGATGTTTCAGTACAAGTAGTCAAATAGAGAGAGGAATTTCAAACTTCTTTCACTTTCTTGTTCTATTGGGGCCCTCAGTGGGTGGGAGGAGGCCCACCTACACTGGGGAGGGCCATCTGCTCTGTTCAGCTCACAGATTCAACTGTTAGTCTCTTCCGGAAACATCCTCACAGATGTTTCCAGACATATTGTTTGATGAGACTACTGGGCATCCCATGGCCCAAATTAAGGCACACATGGATCATCACAGAGGAGAAGGGACAAAGGACAAAAATGAGCATTTATTAAGTGCTTACTATATCAACAAAGGATCAAGCATTTTGAAATCCTCCCCCAGACCCTCCTAATAGAAGAGGGAGAATGTGTAGGTAGAATTGATGGAGATAGCATTCCAACACAAGACTACCTATTTCAAAGCCCATCAGTGAGGCTGTGCTGATGTAAGAGTGTGAAACCCTGGATTTGAATTACACAATGAACGATGTATGGTAGGTAGAGATTTATCATTGAGCTGACAGCTCTCAGGGCAACTGCGAGGTCTTCTTTTTTCCAGCTGAAAGTCATGTTCTCTTCAGATATTTCAACCAGAACAACATATCGCAGATTAGATGCAGAGCAGATACGAGAATCCAGCTGTCTTCTGTTAGGCCAGATATTAAATAGATTTGCCAAGGAAAAGGAAAAAACAAAAAGTAAAACAATGATGCTTTTCTCAGTAAATATTCTTTGGTTTTGGAAAATAGAGTCATTTTTAAAAAAAGATTATTTATTTATTTATTTGACAGACAGAGATCACAGAGAAGCGGGCAGAGAGAGAGGAGGAAGCAAGCTCCCTGCTGAGCAGAGAGCCCTATGCGGGGCTCGATCCCAGGACCCTGGGATCATGACCTGAGCTGAAGGCAGAGGCTTTAACCCACTGAGCCACCCAGGCGCCCCAAGTCATTTTTTTTTTAACCACAAAATTTGTGTTATGGATTTATTATAGTTATTTTAAGTGATGAAGAAATTAAATTAAAAATACTCTTTAAATTTCTAATATGGTGAATATTGATAGGTGTAAACTCTCTAGGCAAAAGCTGTTTGGGTCCTCAGTAAACCTTTAGAGTGTAGAGAGGTATCGAGATCAGGAAGTTGAGAACTGCCACATTTATCGGTTGTAGGTCTCAGAAAGTAATCCTCATTAGAAGTCTCCAAGTGTTTGATTTATCCTTGCATTCCCCTGCAGAGACATTGCTTTGCAAACAACTGACTTTGTCTTTTAAAAATGGATGGGTCTGGGGTGTATGGGTGGCTCGGTTGGTTGGATGACTGATTCTTGATTTTGGCTCATCATGATTTCAGGGTCTTAGGCTGGAGCCCCTTGTTGGGCTCTGTGCTCAGCAGGGAGTCTGCTTGAGGATTCTCTCCTCCCTCTGCCCCCACCCCACTCTTTCTAGAGTAAATAAACACATTAAAAAAAAAGGATGGGCCTATTTGCCAATATTTTTTTTTAAATTGAGGTACAATTGACATATAATATTATATTAGTAATGATTCAATATTTGTATTTAGTGTAAAATGATCACCACAATAAATCTGGTTAACATCCACTGCCATCCATAGTTATATTTTTTTTCTTGAGGTGAGAACTTTTAGGATCTACTCTCTTAGCAGCTTTCAGATTAGAACATGAGTTCTTGATAACATTTTATTAGACATTGGGTTCGAGCTACTTTCCTATCCAGCTTTGCTTTTAAAAAAAGACAAAATGCTTGATCTATGCTTTGGAAACGGAGTTACTGAGACATGGACCCCGCCAAGTAGGCTGACAACATCATGTGCCCAACGGAACAGTAGCATCACAGTGGGAAATATAATGTGAAATCCGGTTGACCCTTGAACAATGTGGGGGTTGGGAGCCCCAACTCCCCTGCACAGTTGAAAATCCGCATATAACTTTTGACTCCCGCAGACCTCACTACTAACAGCCCACTATATGCCAGAAACCTTACTGATAACATAAACAGTTGGTTAACACATATTTTGTATGTTATATGTATTAAATTCCATACCCTCACAACCAATTAGGCTAGAGAAAAGAAAACATTGTTAAAAAAATCATAAGGAAGAGAAAATATATTTACAGTACTGTACCATATTTTTCAAAAATATTCACATGTCAGTGGACCCCCACAGTTCAAACCCATGCTGTTCAAAGGTCAAGTGTGTACTTCTTCAGTGAAAAAGGGCCCAGGAAGAGTTAACATCTACCCTGAAACAGATGACTAAAGATGTGTTTTTAAAATTTCAGTTGACTTCACCTTCATTCTCTGTCCCGCTCTGCTTTGCCTGAGGGGGTCACAGAGAGTCAAATCAAGTCCCAAGAAAGAATAAGAAGCTGAAGATCAGGAAATCCACAAATTAGATAATAGGGTTTTGAATGACTAAGAATTGTGGGTATTTCTAGTTGGAGAAAACCAGCAGATGCTTAAACTGTTTTATGAAAGCTCTATCTAATGGCCAAAGCTCTCTTAAAGTTTCTTAACAATCCGGAGTATTATTTCCAGCTTAGACAGTCAGTAATTTAAAATTATTAAGAATGGCTTAGCCTTCAAAGCAAATTCCAGATTGTTTAATTAGTCATGCAAAGTGCTAGATGATACTCATCATACAATAAAGCAGAACTATTTATTAGCTTCAAGCTAAATGAAGCCCCTTTCACGTTTTTGTGAAAAGGCAAAAGCCCATTTGATTTTCAAGATCACATTTATGGCAAATCCCATTTACAAGTTTTTGGGATTCTGAACAAGAAATTTGAACTTCAGCCGAGTGTTGGTGGGCTTTGTGGGGAAAAAAGCTCTTAGGGAGGCTGCCACTGTGAGCAGAAGTTCAGGCCCCAGGATCTCTGCGGAGGGTTGTTCTAACTGAGAGTGAGTCCCAGAGAGTGGGACCTTTATATTGGGTCTCAGGGGAGACGTCACTGGAGGGATTTGGGAGGGAATTTACTAAGGCCTGAATGAAGTAGAGTGTCTTGAAATCCACAAGAGTCATTGACACATTATCATAGAAATAAGATATATTTTAGGGACCTTTTGTACTCAGTGAAAATAATTCAGAGACAGTAGCTGATTATCTTCCAGGGCAACTGGCATCTCTAAATTGTCCTTAGAATTTAGTACTCATTTAGAATTCAATTCAGCACATTTTGTTGAATATTACTTTGTCTTAAGTGTAATGTGGGAAACAAAATACAAATACTATGGGCCTGTCTTTTTTTTTTTTAAAAGTCTAGAATCCAACAGAAATAAAACATATATGAATATTTACCATCTAAGACAGGGTATATAGTAAATAAATATGAAAAGTTCTAAATGTTTTGGGACTATAGAAAGAGGAGAGTTTGGGAGATTCAGGAAAGTTTTCATAGGGGAGGTGATATTTGAATTGGATCTCACAAAGAATGAATTTCCCTGGAGAAGATGGTTGGAAGGACATCAAGTTTAAAAACAAACAAACAAACAAACAAACCATGAAAAGGGTTTTGAGCAGGAAAATAAAATGAGTAGATAAATGTTACAGAAAGGTGACCTTGGCCTATGGATAATGGAACAAAGGGGAGGTTGTAATCAAGATTAGTTTCAGGGGTGCCTGGTTGGTTTATTCGGTTGAGTGGCTGACTCTTGGTTTTGGCTCAGGTCATGATCTCAAGGTGGTGATATCGAGCCCCACATCAGGCTCTGTGCTCAGCAGAGAGTCTGCTTCAGGTTCTCTCTCCCTCTCCCTCCACCCCTCCTCCTGCTCTCTCTCTCAAATAAAGAACTAAAATCTTAAAAAAAAAAAAAGATTACTTTCCATATTTGGGAGGGTCATTTGGTTTTAAAGTGGGGTGGAGATCTTGAAGTAAGACAAGAGAAGGAGGGGATAGACCCATAATTGACTTCAGAGTTAGAATCAACTCAATTTGGTGGCAGACTCAGTGTGGTGGGTGCTTGAAGGGGGGGGGATGAAGGTAACGTCTAGCTCAGATAATGATATATATGTTGATGACATTGACTGAGCAGGGCAAATACAAAAGAAGGATCAGATTTATGTGGGAAGATAATAGCTTTCCTTTTGGATACGGCAAATTTGAGGCATAGGTAGCGCAGCTAAGGAGAGCTTCCCAGCAGACAGCTGAAAATGTAGGATTGATGTTTGGAAGATTGAAAGGTCATTATGTAAAAGGTGTGAATGAAATGGTGGGACAGG
The DNA here is from genome assembly GCF_902655055.1 of Lutra lutra. Taxonomy (NCBI): domain Eukaryota; kingdom Metazoa; phylum Chordata; class Mammalia; order Carnivora; family Mustelidae; genus Lutra; species Lutra lutra. The sequence goes on from NC_062283.1 coordinate 17,292,271, forward strand.
AAGGGACCCCATACAAAAATAATAAAGGAGAAGGTAGGTACCTTCGATGCAGGATTAGCAGGATCATCACTAACTGTTCACGCACTCAAGGTACTGACATGTTTATTTACTTGAATTACTGTATATTTTATTCTAAAATGAGGGGTGCTGCTGTGGCTCAGTTGGTTAGCTCTCTGACTCTTGGTTTTGGCTCAGGTCATGATCTCGGGGTCCTGGGATGGAGCCCCACATGAGGCTCCCTGCTCAGTGGGGGGTATGCTTCGCTTGAGATTCTCTCTCTTCCTCTCCCTTTGCCCTCCCCCCCCACCCACACACTCACACTCTCTCTTTCTCTCTAAAAATAAATAGATAAATAAATCTTTTTAAAACATTTAAAATATAATGAAATGCCCTCCTCCCATTTTATGACACATTAACACTTTTAAAATAATAACACTGGAGGCAAAATCTGCTAAATTTGAGGCAGATTGACTCATGCTATCTTTAGGCATTCCACAAATAGGTTTATCATAGGTTTTAAAAATCCATTATCTTGCCTTTACCCATCAAGAATCCATGTCATGCTAAGCCTTTTAAAATTAGCCAAGAGACCATGGGACTCCTTTTTTGTTGATAACTGCTGCCCTTCTCCCCCCACTCATCACCAGAGTGACAGGCTTCCCTGTACTTATTGTGAGAGTGATAAGAGAGCAAACCAAGTGTAGGGAAACCAGGATTCTCCTACATTTGGAGAAAGTATTCTCCAGTCTTGGAACTCTGAGACTATGCAGGAATTACTAAGGACTGAAATTTACCCACAATTAGGGCATAAAATACCTTACAAAAAGTAACCTTGTGGTTACTTCATAAATATGGCTAGAAGAGCTCCAAGCTCTCAGCTGTCTCTAGAATTCATTTCACGTGTCTCTTTGAAATTCCAAAAGGAGGAGAGTTGGGTGCACGTGATGGTGGGTCAGTAGGGGTGCGATTCCTAAAAGATGGTATGGCTCAGGGTACAGTTTGAGAGCTTTATTTCATTTTAGTATCTGACATACAGCAGGCAACCAAATAATGTCTGTGGAGTGGAAAATATACCCATTTTCAGTGAAAACACAGTATAAATCTTAAATTCTATTATCTATCTTTGAGTTTAGGCTCTTCCCTAAAGAACTAAAGGAGAAGCCAGCTCCAACCTCCTTCAAATTCCTCTAGAAAATCCCCTTCCCATTATCATAGAGACACAGAGTTGAGAATATAGAATGAATTTCTGGAGAACAAGGAGGAACCAGGGAAGGCAGTGAATAATATTATCTTTGGTGATGGTGTTAATGGTGAGTCACAGTAATAGTGACAGTCGTATATGGATGGTGGTAATAGTAAGGGTAGATTGACAATTACATTCTTTGTCTCCTTTACTGGCAGCTGCTGTGACTCATGGTAGACATTCAATGTAAAATGCATGTCTTTTTGTGAAAAAAAAAAAAAAAAAAAAAAAAGTTATTTTCTCCCTCCTTAGTCAAATAAGGCACGGCTGTTCTATCTCCTATTTGTAGGGAACCCAGCCCTGGTCTTGTCTAATGAAAGGAATTTGACTTATTGAGCTAGTTTCTACACTTGGCTTAAATAACCAGTTGAGAACTAGAAGCCTGAGAAGGCAAAACAACAAAATTGGCTTTTTCCAAAGTGCATGTAGGCTGTTATTTACATGGTATTTTAAAAACTTGTATGGACACTGGGAAAACTTCCTGCCTGTATGTAGCAGGTTCATTGATTCGCCATTGGTGCCTACAATGCATTCATTGGTGTTCCCTTGGTTTGCTTTAAGCGCTATCCTCTTCTGGTCATGGTGGGTCTATTCCTAAAAGGTCAAGTTCGTACAACACTCTATTTGTTAAGATTCTTGGTTGCCAATGGGGCGCCTGGGTGGTGCAGTCGGTTGAGCGCCTGACTCTTGATTGGGTTCAGTCATGATCTCGGGGTCACGAGATCTAGCCCTGAGTTGGGCTTCATCCTCTGCAGGGAGTCTGTTTCTCTCCCTCTCTCCCTTCTCTCACGGGTGCTCTCTCTCTCCTTCTCGCTATGAAATAAATAATCTGGGAAAAAAAAAGAAAAAAGAAGAAGACTCTTGGTTTTCAGTGACAGAAGACCCAGTCTAGACTAGACTAAAAAAAGTCACTGGATCCAGGTGCAGAAATGATGTCAAGAGGACATATCCCACCATCTCTTGAATCTGTTTATGCCTCTGCTCCTTTCATTGAGGCAGTCTTATTCCCAAATGGTGGCAAAGCGGTGGTCTCCGCAGTGCCTTCCTTGCAGCCCTTGGTGAAGTCCTGCCGGGACCTACTGATCTGGCTGACTTGGCCACGTGCCCATTCCTTAGCCAGTGACCGTGGCCCACGACAAGAATATGAGGCTCAGGAGTGCCAAGTCACATGCCAGTCCTGGATTTGGTTGGAAGAGGAGGGGAGGGTCAACTCCATCTTAAGCATGGGCAGAGGGCGACAAAGATGGTTCCCTGGAGAAAAGCAAGGCTGTTACTGGAAGGAAGGAGAAGAGATGCAGAGCAGCAATGTAACAGATCCCATGGCCGTTATTCACATTGGAAGGCAGATGTGCCCACTTGATTGTCCTTCTAGGCTGGTGGAGGCCAGGAGCCTGGAGAGCAGTGGGACCTGCTGGAGGAGCGAGGGAGAGGCGCTGGAGCGCAGGTCAGAGAGGCAGGAGCTGCCCAAGGGACACGTACAATTTTGCCTCTGGCTAGTTAAGACCCTGGCAAGTCTCCCAGTGTTACCACACCTTTGGGAAAAGAATGCCCAACAGAGTCCACAGTCAAATTGAATACCAAGCAAATGGAAAACCCTCAACCGTTCAATGAGCCACAAAAATTTTCTTAATTAATTAGAGCCTTTTTTCTTGATTATTTTTGAATTTATGACCTCAGTTAGTTCTATGTACAATCATGTTCTTGCAGCAGGTGTTCTTTTTATTAAAAAAAAAACAACAAACCCTCACTTTATGCTCTTGAAGACTTTCTTCCTCCTTCTTTCCTTCCTTCCTTCCTTCCTCCCTTCCTTCTTTCTTTCTTTCCTGCGCCATTGCTGTTACCCTCTGGAAATCAAGGGAATTTTGTTTCTTAGGGAATCGTTTCCTTGTTTCATCATCTTTCTTTGCTTGTTTTTCGTTTGCGGGAAGGTTTGGTAGACAGAATGTAACGTGGTGGACTTGGTGTGTTTGCAATATTGCCTGTGTTTGCTGATGAGGAATGCCAAGTGTCACAGTTCCCCACAGAAGCACATCACCAGGGAAATCCCCTCCCCCACTGTCTCTCCCCACCTCCTGCCCCCCCACCCCACTGCCGATCCCCCAGCCATGCTGCAGCCCAGGCGAATGGAGTCCTCGGGGAGCTCACAGGGGGCTGAGCAGGCACACCCTGTATGAGAGCCACCTCCAGGAATCTTGCCACCGTTTTCCCAGCTGAAGAAAAATTCCAGTAGGTTCTGGCTGGATAGGAAACCCTCAATTTCATCACCAAACTGCAGACACTGATAGTTGGGTTCCCAAGACTAATAATTGCTCCTAAGCTGTGTGTAGCCAATTCCCTGGCTGCCCCCAGGTGAACCTTGGTTTCTGGCTGTGGCTGTGTTGGCCACAGGAATGGCTTCTTCCTAGGGCGACTGCCTTTCCGCTGAAGATCAAGCCCTCAGCTCTTGGGTTGGAGCTCTCAATTTCAGAGGAGCTCTGACTTCTGAAGCCTGTACCATTTGTTGAGCTCTGTCCTGTCTAATCAGGAGTCCATCTCCACAGATTTTGAGGACTTCATCTGCCATGGACTGAATTGTGTCCTCCCTCTCCCCCCAAATTCATATGCTGAAGTCCTAACTCCACATGCGATTGACTTCAGAGCAGGGAAATAATAAGGGTTAACTCAGGTCATAACAGTGGGTTACTGATGACAGGAACTTGCGCTCTCCCTCTGCCATGTGAGGACACCTCAAGAAGGTGGCTGTTTGCAAACCAGGAAGAGGCTCTCAGCAGAACCCCAGCTGCTGGCACCCTGGGCTTGCACTTCCAGCCTACAGATCTGCAACAGTACATTACTGTTGTAGAAGCCACCCGGCCTGTGGTATGGCAGCCTGAGTAGACTAATCCATAATATGGGAAAATAATGTAAAAAATGTAGTTAATATTTTTATACTTATTATATATTAAAATAATATTTTGGATGAAATAAAATATATTATTAAAATCAATTTTGCCTATGTCATTGTACTTTTTAAAAAGGTGGCTACTAGAAAATTTAAAATTAACATATGAGTCTTGCGTTCTGCTTCTATAAACAGTTGTGACCTAGGCCCTTGGGTTATTACCACACTGTCTTAAATTTCCCCATTGGTTATTGTTCAGTCCCTGTTCAGGAGGACTCTCTAAACTTCCCTCTGCTTTATATAGCTAGAACGTTGAAATAAAGCAAACAAAATGAAGCAAACAAAAAACATAAAAACCAGAACAGCGATGCCACAGTTTATGAAGACCATGGATTCCAATTGCAAAATTTGCTACCAGAAGCTTCCTTACCAAACATAGATTCCCCTGAAGTGTATGGGTTAGTCCAGGACATTTTGCACTCTGGTGCCTGTGGTTGTAATTGTGTAACAATGCAGTTAATGAAGATGAAGCAGAGGGTCTCCGGTTTCGTTTTTGGTGGACCACGCTCCCCTCCCCTCAAGCAAAGAGAGGGCCACACTCTCAGGGCTTCTCCTCAGGTAGGGAAGGTTCTGGAAAGCTGTGTGGGATATATCACTAGCAACACTGAAAGGGTATCTGAATAGGGCCAGGAAATTGGGGATGTGTAGCTCATGTCACCCGGAGTGAGGGGAAATGTCTTGTTGACAGCAGGGCAGAATGCAAAATGTCCTGGGTGAATCCATTGCTGCTCATTCCAAAGTGCAATCTCCTCAGTGTAGGCCCTCGCCTTTTTGGCCTTTTATCTTTGGCAACAAATATTGCCAGTTGTTTGCTTTCAACTGACACATCCCTTCAGTTGATTTTTGAAATAGGTATGCCAAGTAACCAAATTCAAGAAGCCAAAGTGAGTCTGTCAGTAATTCCTCCAAGTAAAAAATGGTGGCTCCATGAAGATAGCCTCTCATTCAGCCGATGGCTCAAGTGGTGTCCTCAAGACACCCCTTGTCCTTCAGTACGAAGCTGGAGTACTTTATGGGTACCTCCCATTTCCTATCAAACAGAATGTTTTAAAAATAAGTTCTTTTTAGTGCTTATCAGTGTCATCAGTAAAGCCAGCTTTTTCTCCCCTTTCTCCTGGGAGTGGGTGGTAGGGAGGGATCCAAGGGCTGCTAGTTCGGTTTGGTGCTTGCTCTTGACTGGTGTGATGGCCAACAGTTTTACCCACTGCATTTACACCATCACTGCAAGTGTCAACACCATGAAAAAAAGCAAATGACATCCTCTTTTCTTCTGAAAGTAGTTTTGAACCTCAGGCTCCCCCCACCCCCATAAGCTTTAAAAAATGAAATATAGAAGTACCATGGGATTCAGTAATTCCACTATTGTTTACCCAAAGAGAATGAAAACACTAATTTAAAAGGATACATGTATTCCTATGTTTACTGCAGCTTTATTTCCAATAGCTAAGATGTGGAAGCAGCCCATGTGTCCACCGATAGATGGATGGATGAAGAAGGTGTTGTATATGCATATAATGGAATATTACTCAGCCATAGAAAAGAACGAAGTCTTGCCTTTTGCAACGACATGGTTGCAACTAGAGGGCATGAGGCTAAGTGAAGTAATTCAGTTAGGGAAAGACAAATCCCATATGATTTCACTCATATGGTGAATTTAAGAGACAAAAGGAAAAAAGAAAAAGAGACAAACATAAAAGAGACTTTTCAATACAGAGAGTAAACTGGTGGTTCCCAGTGAAGGAAGGATGGATGGGGAGGTAGATGGGGGGATGGGTGAAATAGGTAGAGGGGATTAAGAGTATTCTTATCATGGAGGAGTCAAGATGGCGGAGAAGTAGCAGGCTGAGACTACTTCGGGTAGCGGGAGATCAGCTAAATAGCTTATCTAAAGATTGCAAACACCTACAAATCCAACGGGAGATTGAAGAGAAGAAGAACAGCAATTCCAGAAACAGAAAATCAACCACTTTCTGCAAAGTAGGACTGGCGGAGAAGTGAATCCAAAGCGACGGGAAGATAGACCGCGGGGGGAGGGGCCGGCTCCCGGCGAGCGGCGGAGCAACGGAGCAAAATCAGGACTTTTAAAAGTCTGTTCTGCTGCGGGACATCGCTCCAGAGGCTTAACTGGGGTGAAGCCCAGGCGGGGTCAGCGCGGCCTCAGGTCCCGCAGGGTCGCAGAAGGATCGGGGTTGTCTGAGTGTCGCAGAGCTTACCGGTATTAGAACGGGGAAGCCGGCTGCAGAGACAGAGCCGAGGAGTGACTCTCAGCTCAGGGTTGCCTTGAACCGGTCGCAGGCTCGGTCAGCTCGGAGCGCGTCCGGAGGCCAGGGTGACGAGAGTCATTTGGCACTGTTCTCTGGGGGCGCACTGAGGAGTGGGGCCCCGGGCTCTCGGCTCCTCTGGGCCGGAGACCGGGAGGCCGCCATCTTTATTCCCGTCCTCCGGACTCTACGGAAAGCGCTCAGGGAACAAAAGCTCCCGAAAGCGAACCCGAGCGGATGACTCAGCGCGGCCCCGGGTAAGGGCGGTGCAACTCCGCCTGGGGCAAAGACGCTTGAGAATCACTACAACGGGCCCCTCCCCCAGAAGATCTACGGGAAACCCAGCCAGGACCAAGATCACCTACCAAGGAGAGCGGCGGAATTCCAGAGGAGAAGAAAGCAAAGCACGGAACTCATGGATTTCTCCCCATGATTTTTTAGCCTTGCAGTTAATTTAATTTTTTTTTCTTTTTCAATTTTTTTTTTCTTTTTCTCTTCTTCTGCTAAATTTTTTTTAACTTTTACCATTTTCTTTTTTTTAACGTTTTTTAAATAGTTTATCTAATATATATATATTTTTTCCTCTTTTTAGATTTTTTTCTTTATTGGCTTTCTTTTTTTTAATAGTTTTTTTTTTTCTTTCTTTCTGAACCCCTTTTTATCCCCTTTCTCCCCCCTCACAATTCAGGATCTCTTCTGATTTGGCTAAAGCATATTTTCCTGGGGTTGTTGCCACCCTTTTAGTATTTTACTTGCTCCTTCATAAACTCTTATCTGGACAAAATGACAAGGCGGAAAAATTCACAACCAAAAAAAGAACAAGAGGCAGTACCAAAGGCTAGGGACCTAATCAATACAGACATTGGTAATATGTCAGATATAGAGTTCAGAATGATGATTCTCAAGGTTCTAGCCGGGCTTGAAAAAGGCATGGAAGATATTAAAGCAACCCTCTCGGGAGATATAAAAGCCCTTTCTGGAGAAATAAAAGAACTAAAATCTAACCAAGTTGAAATCAAAAAAGCTATTAATGAGGTGCAATAAAAAATGGAGGCTCTCACTGCTAGGATAAATGAGGCAGAAGAAAGAATTAGCGATATAGAAGACCAAATGACAGAGAATAAAGAAGCTGAGCAAAAGAGGGACAAACAGCTACTGGACCACGAGGGGAGAATTCGAGAGATAAGTGACACCATAAGACGAAACAACATTAGAATCATTGGGATTCCAGAAGAAGAGGAAACAGAGAGGGGAGCAGAAGGTATATTGGAGAGAATTATTGGAGAGAATTTCCCCAATATGGCAAAGGGAACAAGCATCAAAATCCAGGAGGTTCAGAGAACCCCCCTCAAAATCAATAAGAATAGGTCTACACCCCGTCACCTAATAGTAAAATTGACAAGTCTTAGTGACAAAGAAAAGATCCTGAAAGCAGCCCGGGAAAAGAAGTCTGTAACGTACAATGGTAAAAATATTAGATTGGCAGCAGACTTATCCACAGAGACCTGGCAGGCCAGAAAGAGCTGGCATGATCTATTCAGAGTACTAAATGAGAAAAACATGCAGCCAAGAATACTATATCCAGCTAGGCTATCATTGAAAATAGACGGAGAGATTAAAAGCTTCCAGGACAAACAAAAACTGAAAGAATTTGCAAATACCAAACCAGCTCTACAGGAAATATTGAAAGGGGTCCTCTAAGCAAAGAGAGACCCTCAAAGTAGTAGATCAGAAAGAAACAGAGACAATATACAATAACAGTCACCTTACAGGCAATACAATGGCACAAAATTCATATCTCTCAATACTTACCCTGAATGTTAATGGGCTAAATGCCCCAATCAAAAGACACAGGGTATCAGAATGGATAAAAAAACAAAAACCATCTATATGTTGCCTACAAGAAACTCATCTTACACCCGAAGACACCTCCAGGTTTAAAGTGAGGGGGTGGAAAAGAATTTACCATGCTAATGGACATCAGAAGAAAGCAGGAGTGGCAATCCTTATAGCAGATCAATTAGATTTTAAGCCAAAGATTATAATAAGAGATGAGGAAGGACACTATATCATACTCAAAGGAACTGTCCAACAAGAAGATCTAACAATTTTAAATATCTATGCCCCTAACGTGGGAGCAGCCAACTATATAAACCAATTAATAACAAAATCAAAGAAACACATCGACAAGAATACAATAATAGTAGGGGATTTTAACACTCCCCTCACTGAAATGGACAGATCATCCAAGCAAAAGATCAACAAGGAAATCAAGGCCTTAAATGACACACTGGACCAGATGGACATCACAGATATATTCAGAACTTTTCATCCCAAAGCAACAGAATACACATTCTTCTCTAGTGCACATGGAACGTTCTCCAGAATAGATCACATTCTTGGTCCTAAATCAAGTCTCAACCGGTATCAAAAGATTGGGATCATTCCCTGCATATTTTCAGACCACAATGCTCTGAAGCTAGAACTCAATCACAAGAGGAAATTTGGAAAGAACCCAAATACATGGAGACTAAACAGCATCCTTCTAAAGAATGAATGGGTCAACCAGGAAATCAAAGAAGAATTGAAAAAAATTATGGAAACAAATGATAATGAAAACACAACAGTTCAGAATCTGTGGGACACAACAAAGGCAGTCCTGAGAGGAAAATATATAGCGGTACAAGCCTTTCTCAAGAAACAAGAAAGGTCTCAGGTACACAACCTAACCCTACACCTAAAGGAGCTGGAGAAAGAACAAGAAAGAAACCCTAAACCCAGCAGGAGAAGAGAAATCATAAAGATCAGAGCAGAAATCAATGAAATAGAAACCAAAAAAACAATAGAACAAATCAACGAAACTAGGAGCTGGTTCTTTGAAAGAATTAATAAGATTGATAAACCCCTGGCCAGACTTATCAAAAAGAAAAGAGAAAGGACCCAAATAAATAAAATCATGAATGAAAGAGGAGAGATCACAGCGAACACCAAAGAAATACAGATAATTATAAGAACATACTATGAGCAACTCTACGCCAACAAATTTGACAATCTGGAAGAAATGGATGCATTCCTAGAGACATATAAACTACCACAACTGAACCAGGAAGAAATAGAAAGCCTGAACAGACCCATAACCAGTAAGGAGATTGAAACAGTCATCAAAAATCTCCAAACAAACAAAAGCCCAGGGCCAGACGGCTTCCCGGGGGAATTCTACCAAACATTTAAAGAAGAACTAATTCCTATTCTCCTGAAACTGTTCCAAAAAATAGCAATAGAAGGAAAACTTCCAAACTCATTTTATGAGGCCAGCATCACCTTGATCCCAAAACCAGACAAGGATCCCAACAAAAAAGAGAACTACAGACCAATATCCTTGATGAACACAGATGCAAAATTCTCGCCAAAATACTAGCCAATAGGATTCAACAGTACGTTAAAAGGATTATTCACCACGACCAAGTGGGATTTATTCCAGGGCTGCAAGGCTGGTTCAACATCCGCAAATCAATCAATGTGATACAACACATTAATAAAAGAAAGAACAAGAACCATATGATACCCTCCATAGATGCTGAAAAAGCATTTGACAAAGTACAGCATGCCTTCCTGATCAAAACTCTTCAAAGTGTAGGGATAGACGGCACATACCTCAATATTATCAAAGCCATCTATGAAAAACCCACTGCAAATATCATTCTCAATGGAGAAAAACTGAAAGCTTTTCCGCTAAGGTCAGGAACACGGCAGGGATGTCCGTTATCACCACTGCTATTCAACATAGTACTAGAAGTCCTAGCCTCAGCAATCAGACAACAAAAGGAAATTAAAGGCATCCAAATCGGCAAAGAAGAAGTCAAACTATCACTCTTCGCAGATGATATGATACTATATGTGGAAAACCCAAAAGACTCCACTCCAAAATTGCTAGAACTTGTACAGGAATTCAGTAAAGTGTCAGGATATAAAATCAATGCACAGAAATCAGTTGCATTTCTCTACACCAACAACAAGACAGAAGAAAGAGAAATTAAGGAGTCCATCCCATTTACAATTGCACCCAAAACTATAAGATACCTAGGAATAAACCTAACCAAAGAGACTAAGAATCTATACTCAGAAAACTATAAAGTACTCATGAAAGAAATTGAGGAAGACACAAAGAAATGGAAAAATGTTCCATGCTCCTGGATTGGAAGAATAAATATTGTGAAAATGTCTATGCTACCTAAAGCAATCTACACATTTAATGCAATTCCGTTCAAAGTACCATCCATTTTTTTCAAAGAAATGGAACAAATAATCCTAAAATTTATATGGAACCAGAAAAGACCCCGAATAGCCAAAGGAATATTGAAAAAGAAAGCCAAAGTTGGTGGCATCACAATTCCGGACTTCAAGCTCTATTACAAAGCTGTCATCATCAAGAGAGCATGGTACTGGCACAAAAACAGACACATAGATCAATGGAACAGAATAGAGAGCCCAGAAATGGACCCTCAACTCTATGGTCAACTCATCTTCGACAAAGCAGGAAAGAATGTCCAATGGAACAAAGACAGCCTCTTCAATAAATGGTGTTGGGAAAATTGGACAGCCACATGCAGAAAAATGAAATTGGATCACTTCCTTACACCACACACGAAAATAGACTCAAAATGGATGAAGGATCTCAATGTGAGAAAGGAATCCATCAAAATTCTCGAGGAAAACACAGGCAGCAACCTCTTCGACGTCAGCCGCAGCAACATCTTCCTAGGAACATCACCAAAGGCAAGGGAAGCAAGGGCAAAAATGAACTTTTGGGATTTTATCAAGATCAAAAGCTTTTGCACAGCAAAGGAAACAGTGAACAAAACCAAAAGACAACTGACAGAATGGGAGAAGATATTTGCAAATGACATATCAGATAAAGGGCTAGTGTCCAAAATCTATAAAGAACTTAGCAAACTCAACACCCAAAGAACAAATAATCCAATCAAGAAATGGGCAGAGGACATGAACAGACATTTCTGCAAAGAAGACATCCAGATGGCCAACAGACACATGAAAAAGTGCTCCATATCACTCGGCATCAGGGAAATACAAATCAAACCACCATGAGATATCACCTCACACCAGTCAGAATGGCTAAAATTAACAAGTCAGGAAATGACAGATGCTGGCGAGGATGCGGAGAAAGGGGAACCCTCCTACACTGTTGGTGGGAATGCAAGCTGGTGCAACCACTCTGGAAAACAGCATGGAGGTTCCTCAAAATGTTGAAAATAGAACTACCCTATGACCCAGCAATTGCACTGCTGGGTATTTACCCTAAAGATACAAACATAGTGATCCGAAGGGGCACGTGCACCCGAATGTTTATAGCAGCAATGTCTACAATAGCCAAACTATGGAAGGAACCTAGATGTCCATCTACAGACGAATGGATAAAGAAGATGTGGTATATATACACAATGGAATACTATGCAGCCATCAAAAGAAATGAAATCTTGCCATTTGCAACGACGTGGATGGAACTAGAGGGTATCATGCTTAGCGAAATAAGTCAATTGGAGAAAGACAACTATCATATGATCTCCCTGATATGAGGGAGAGGAGATGCAACATGGGGGGTCGAGGGGGTAGGAGAAGAGTAAATGAAACAAGATGGGATTGGGAGGGAGACAAACCATAAGTGACTCTTAATCTCACAAAACAAACTGAGGGTTGATGGGGGGAGGGGGTTGGGAGAGGGGGTGGGGTTATGGATATTGGGGAGGGTATGTGCTATGGTGAGTGTTGTGAAGTGTGTAAACCTGGCGATTTGCAGACCTGTACCCCTGGGGATAAAAATATATGTTTATAAAGCTGTAAAAAAAAAAAGAAAGAAAGAAAGAAAGAAAGGATGAATCCCCAAGTTTTGTAGCAACATGGACGGGACTGGAAGAGATTATGCTGAGTGAAATAAGTCAAGCAGAGAGAGTCAATTATCATATGGTTTCACTTATTTGTGGAGCATAACAAATAGCATGGAGGACAAGGGGAGATGGAGAGGAGAAGGGAGTTGAGGGAAATTGGAAGGGGAGGTGAACCATGAGAGACTATGGACTCTGAAAAACGATCTGAGAATTTTGAAGGGGTGGGGGGTGGGAGGTTGGGGGCACCAGGTGGTGGGTATTGTAGAGGGCACGGATTGCATGGAGCACTGGGTGTGGTGCAAAAATAATGAATACTGTTATGCTGAAAAAAAAAAAAAAAAAAAAAAAAGAGTATTCTTATCATGATAAGAACTGAGTGATGAATAGAATTGCTGAATCATTATATTGCATACCTGAAACTAATATAACACTCTATAATAATTATACTTCAATAAGAAACAAAAATATAAAAATAAAACAAAGAATGAGTCTAGACAAAGCCAAAGAAAATATAAATTAATGATTAGTTGCTTTGAAAAAAATCTTTCAGTAGAAATTCTAATACAGTTTGAAAGTACTTGCCTGCGTCATATTTTAGAATGTCAGAGTAAATGAACAAAAATAGAAATGAGGGACGCCTGGGTGGCTCAGTTGGTTGAGCAGCTGCCTTCGGCTCAGGTCATGATCCCAGCATCCTGGGATCGAGTCCCGCATCGGGCTCCTTGCTCGTCAGGGAGCCTGCTTCTCCCTCTGCCTCTGCCTGCCATTCTGTCTGCCTGTGCTCGCTCTCCCTCTCTCTCTGACAAATAAATAAATAAATAATCTTTAAAAAAAAAATAGAAATGATTTCTGTGTTTCTATGGGACCTGGATTCGTACTTTGCCCTTCGTTTACAAGGTATTGAAACAAGGAGCCTGGATTTAGTTCTAATAAACAGGTATATGCATTAATCATCACTCTTAGTAAATATCAATGATTCTTTTACACTTGTGTTGTTATAAAATATATTTCTCCTGGCCCTAACAATGATTTTGTACATTTTGTTTGGGTGTTTCTAGGTAAGACTTTTGCTTTACTTGGCCACAAGGGCTGTAGAGATAGTCTCAGTGTCTTTAAGACAAACCCTTTAGGCGTACTTAAAATGATTTTTAATCTGGTATGTCCTTGGGGGGATTGACTTTAAGTTTATTTTATTTAATTTATTTTTTTTTTTAAAGATTTTTGACAGACACAAAGGAAGAGAGCACAAGCAGGGGGAGCTCCAGGCAGAGGGAGAGGCAGAAGCAGGCTTTTCGCCAAGCAGGGAGCCTGAAGTGGGGCTCGATCCTAGGCCTCTGGGATCATGACCTGAGCCAATGATCAATGACTGAGCCACCCAGGTACCCCTAAGTTTAGATTTTAAATAAGAAAACAAGCATAATACACATGATGAATACAGATACACACTATGAGTAGGAGTGATGCGGAATATCTGTGTTCTGAGGTGGCTGACCAATCCAGCAGGGGAATCCCAGTCCCAGCCCCAAGGCCATTCCAGGCTTTCCCCTAACCCTACCGGCCCCAGCCACAGGGGTGGCACAGATATGGAAGTACAAGTGTGCAAAACACTCCCTTTGTTTGTGTTGCGGGGCTCAGATCTCGAGAGATTACTCTCTCCTGGGCCTGCCGGTGTGAAATAAATAAATGATCCTCCAAGGTCTCCGAGTGCCGCTTGGTTCTTTGGCTAGAATCCAGTCCAGGTTCCGTAACAGGAGGATCACCGAAGTCTAGAAATTGGACCACATCTAAAATTCTCAGCTTCTAGAAATCCTTTCTATCCTTTCTGTTTATTTCATTTCCCATAAGAAACAGCACAGGATCCTTAACGTTTTATATGACAAACCTTCTCAATTTTGCATCATACCTGCTTTTCTTTCTTTCCCATACTAATTCCTCAGGTATTTCTTCCTCGGTGTGACTGGACAGGATTCTTTTCACTTACCCAATGAGACATCCAATGTTGATGGATACTGAGGAAGAAGATTGAACGTCAGCTCTCCCTGTCACTTTTGGCTTGTTTCTCTACACTCCCAAGCCTACATCTGCATGTGCAAACCAAGTAACACTACGAACCCACAGAGGGAGAATTTGCATGCCTTGCTGGTTCTAGATCCTTGGGAAAGCACCACATTTATACCCCAAACAACACTTTTAAGAAGCCTGGCTTTTTGTGTCCGACTTAACCAGTGAAGTTTAGCACTGTCTAATTTCTTCCTTGAATTGCTCTGTGTATATAGACTTTTGAGTCCTGCTTCAAGCCTCCATCTTTAAATGGCCAGGACTCTGCCCCTCAAGCCACCCTCCATTCTAGCCCCCAGATTATTTAACTGAAAGTCTTTGGGGGGGGGGCAGCATTTATACCATACTTATTCAGATGAATTTATTTTACAAATCATAGCTCAATGCAATGTTTTCGATTCACAATGAGAATCCATAAAAGGAGTTTCTTTTAAAGTTAAATTACCTGCACAGACGATAGAACAGGGGACTAATTATACCAGTTTTGTGAAAGAACAACTTCGTGATTGTAGGAAAGATGCTGACCTCTGGTGATAGTCTTTTTATCTGTAAACTGAGAGGTTTGCTAATTAAGGCAAATCCTTGACTTCACATGTTCATAGATGTTACGGAACAAAAGTGTATCTATTTTTTATCATCAGCATTTTGTTGCGTTTGGCGTTGAGTGATATGTATTTGTCCGTATAATGCTAAAATAATCAGCCAATATAGACAAGTGAATTTAGTGGTTGAAATCAGTTATTTGATGAACTGAAATGGTTATATGATTTAGCTGTCTAGTCAGTTTGGCCATTAATATGATTTAGTAATTTCAGAAAAAATAGCTATAGTATGTCTCAGTGGACTAAGTCAAGGCTTTCAAACTCCTGGGACTATGTTGGTGTTGGTGGTAGATGTGGTATTTCTCACATATTGAAGTTTTTAATTCAATGGGGTGAGACTGATGAGTGTACCTCCTGAGCAGGGGGTTGGGGAAGGGAAAACCATGGGTTATGTCTTTCTTCCTGCTGAAAAATAAAGCAACTCAGAGGAGAAATGGGGCCATCTATATTAACTGGAAATGAATCTGGCAAGGCTTGAAAAGAAATAAGAAGATCCACATCTCCTGACTGGGGACTCCTGGATTAGGGCCTTCTGTTCCTAAGAAAAAGAGTTTGGAGGAGGGAGGAGTCAAGATGGCGGAGAAGTAGCAGGCTGACACTACTTCGGGTAGCGGGAGATCAGCTAAATAGCTTATCTAAAGATTGCAAACACCTACAAATCCAACGGGAGATTGAAGAGAAGAAGAACAGCAATTCCAGAAACAGAAAATCAACCACTTTCTGCAAGTTTATCTAATATATATATATTTTTTCCTCTTTTTATATTTTTCTTTATCGGCTTTCTTTTTTTTAATAGTTTTTTTTTCTTTCTTTCTGAACCCCTTTTATCCCCTTTCTCCCCCCTCACAATTCAGGATCTCTTCTGATTTGGCTAAAGCATATTTTCCTGGGGTTGTTGCCACCCTTTTAGTATTTTACTTGCTCCTTCATAAACTCTTATCTGGACAAAATGACAAGGCGGAAAAATTCACAACAAAAAAAAGAACAAGAGGCAATACCAAAGGCTAGGGACCTAATCAATACAGACATTGGTAATATGTCAGATATAGAGTTCAGAATGATGATTCTCAAGGTTCTAGCCGGGCTTGAAAAAGGCATGGAAGATATTAAAGCAACCCTCTCGGGAGATATAAAAGCCCTTTCTGGAGAAATAAAAGAACTAAAATCTAACCAAGTTGAAATCAAAAAAGCTATTAATGAGGTGCAATCAAAAATGGAGGCTCTCACTGCTAGGATAAATGAGGCAGAAGAAAGAATTAGCGATATAGAAGACCAAATGACAGAGAATAAAGAAGCTGAGCAAAAGAGGGACAAACAGCTACTGGACCACGAGGGGAGAATTTGAGAGATAAGTGACACCATAAGACGAAACAACATTAGAATAATTGGGATTCCAGAAGAAGAGGAAACAGAGAGGGGAGCAGAAGGTATATTGGAGAGAATTATTGGAGAGAATTTCCCCAATATGGCAAAGGGAACAAGCATCAAAATCCAGGAGGTTCAGAGAACCCCCCTCAAAATCAATAAGAATAGGTCCACACCCCGTCACCTAATAGTAAAATTTACAAGTCTTAGTGACAAAGAAAAGATCCTGAAAGCAGCCCGGGAAAAGAAGTCTGTAACGTACAATGGTAAAAATATTAGATTGGCAGCAGACTTATCCACAGAGACCTGGCAGGCCAGAAAGAGCTGGCATGATCTATTCAGAGTACTAAATGAGAAAAACATGCAGCCAAGAATACTATATCCAGCTAGGCTATCATTGAAAATAGAAGGAGAGATTAAAAGCTTCCAGGACAAACAAAAACTGAAAGAATTTGCAAATACCAAACCAGCTCTACAGGAAATATTGAAAGGGGTCCTCTAAGCAAAGAGAGACCCTAAAAGTAGTAGATCAGAAAGAAACAGAGACAATATACAATAACAGTCACCTTACAGGCAATACAATGGCACTAAATTCATATCTCTCAATACTTACCCTGAATGTTAATGGGCTAAATGCCCCAATCAAAAGACACAGGGTATCAGAATGGATAAAAAAACAAAACCCATCTATATGTTGCCTACAAGAAACTCATCTTAAACCCGAAGACACCTCCAGGTTTAAAGTGAGGGGGTGGAAAAGAATTTACCATGCTAATGGACATCAGAAGAAAGCAGGAGTGACAATCCTTATATCAGATCAATTAGATTTTAAGCCAAAGACTATAATAAGAGATGAGGAAGGACACTATATCATACTCAAAGGAACTGTCCAACAAGAAGATCTAACAATTTTAAATATCTATGCCCCTAACGTGGGAGCAGCCAACTATATAAACCAATTAATAACAAAATCAAAGAAACACATCGACAAGAATACAATAATAGTAGGGGATTTTAACACTCCCCTCACTGAAATGGAGAGATCATCCAAGCAAAAGATCAACAAGGAAATCAAGGCCTTAAATGACACACTGGACCAGATGGACATCACAGATATATTCAGAACATTTCATCCCAAAGTAACAGAATACACATTCTTCTCTAGTGCACATGGAACATTCTCCAGAATAGATCACATTTTTGGTCCTAAATCAAGTCTCAACCGGTATCAAAAGATTGGGATCATTCCCTGCATATTTTCAGACCACAATGCTCTAAAGCTAGAACTCAATCACAAGAGGAAATTTGGAAAGAACCCAAATACATGGAGACTAAACAGCATCCTTCTAAAGAATGAATGGGTCAACCAGGAAATCAAAGAAGAATTGAAAAAATTTATGGAAACAAATGATAATGAAAACACAACAGTTCAGAATCTGTGGGACACAACAAAGGCAGTCCTGAGAGGAAAATATATAGCGGTACAAGCCTTTCTCAAGAAACAAGAAAGGTCTCAGGTACACAACCTAACCCTACACCTAAAGGAGCTGGAGAAAGAACAAGAAAGAAACCCTAAACCCAGCAGGAGAAGAGAAATCATAAAGATCAGAGCAGAAATCAATGAAATAGAAACCAAAAAAACAATAGAACAAATCAACGAAACTAGGAGCTGGTTCTTTGAAAGAATTAATAAGATTGATAAACCCCTGGCCAGACTTATCAAAAAGAAAAGAGAGAGGACCCAAATAAATAAAATCATGAATGAAAGAGGAGAGATCACAACGAACACCAAAGAAATACAGACAATTATAAGAACATACTATGAGCAACTCTACGGCAACAAATTTGACAATCTGGAAGAAATGGATGCATTCCTAGAGACATATAAACTACCACAACTGAACCAGGAAGAAATAGAAAGCCTGAACAGACCCATAACCAGTAAGGAGATTGAAACAGTCATCAAAAATCTCCAAACAAACAAAAGCCCAGGGCCAGACGGCTTCCCAGGGGAATTCTACCAAACATTTAAAGAAGAACTAATTCCTATTCTCCTGAAACTGTTCCAAAAAATAGCAATAGAAGGAAAACTTCCAAACTCATTTTATGATGCCAGCATCACCTTGATCCCAAAACCAGACAAGGATCCCAACAAAAAAGAGAACTACAGACCAATATCCTTGATTCACACAGATGCAAGAATTCTCGCCAAAATACTAGCCAATAGGATTCAACAGTACATTAAAAGGATTATTCACCACGACCAAGTGGGATTTATTCCAGGGCTGCAAGGCTGGTTCAACATCCGCAAATCAATCAATGTGATACAACACATTAATAAAAGAAAGAACAAGAACCATATGATACTCTCCATAGATGCTGAAAAAGCATTTGACAAAGTACAGCATCCCTTCCTGATCAAAACTCTTCAAAGTGTAGGGATAGACGGCACATACCTCAATATTATCAAAGCCATCTATGAAAAACCCACCGCAAATATCATTCTCAATGGAGAAAAACTGAAAGCTTTTCCGCTAAGGTCAGGAACACGGCAGGGATGTCCGTTATCACCACTGCTATTCAACATAGTACTAGAAGTCCTAGCCTCAGCAATCAGACAACAAAAGGAAATTAAAGGCATCCAAATCGGCAAAGAAGAAGTCAAACTATCACTCTTCGCAGATGATATGATACTCTATGTGGAAAACCCAAAAGACTCCACTCCAAAACTGCTAGAACTTGTACAGGAATTCAGTAAAGTGTCAGGATATAAAATCAATGCACAGAAATCAGTTGCATTTCTCTACACCAACAACAAGACAGAAGAAAGAGAAATTAAGGAGTCCATCCATTTACAATTGCACCCAAAACTATAAGATACCTAGGAATAAACCTAACCAAAGAGACTAAGAATCTATACTCAGAAAACTATAAAGTACTCATGAAAGAAATTGAGGAAGACACAAAGAAATGGAAAAATGTTCCATGCTCCTGGATTGGAAGAATAAATATTGTGAAAATGTCTATGCTACCTAAAGCAATCTACACATTTAATGCAATTCCTATCAAAATACCATCCATTTTTTTCAAAGAAATGGAACAAATAATCCTAAATTTATATGGAACCAGAAAAGACCTCGAATAGCCAAAGGAATATTGAAAAAGAAAGCCAAAGTTGGTGGCATCACAATTCCGGACTTCAAGCTCTATTACAAAGCTGTCATCATCAAGAGAGCATGGTACTGGCACAAAAACAGACACATAGATCAATGGAACAGAATAGAGAGCCCAGAAATGGACCCTCAACTCTATGGTCAACTCATCTTCGACAAAGCAGGAAAGAATGTCCAATGGAACAAAGACAGCCTCTTCAATAAATGGTGTTGGGAAAATTGGACAGCCACATGCAGAAAATGAAATTGGATCATTTCCTTACACCACACACGAAAATAGACTCAAAATGGATGAAGGATCTCAATGTGAGAAAGGAATCCATCAAAATCCTCGAGGAGAACACAGGCAGCAACCTCTTCGACGTCAGCCGCAGCAACATCTTCCTAGGAACATCACCAAAGGCAAGGGAAGCAAGGGCAAAAATGAACTTTTGGGATTTTATCAAGATCAAAAGCTTTTGCACAGCAAAGGAAACAGTGAACAAAACCAAAAGACAACTGACAGAATGGGAGAAGATATTTGGAAATGGCATATCAGATAAAGGGCTAGTGTCCAAAATCTATAAAGAACTTAGCAAACTCAACACCCAAAGAACAAATAATCCAATCAAGAAATGGGCAGAGGACATGAACAGACATTTCTGCAAAGAAGACATCCAGATGGCCAACAGACACATGAAAAAGTGCTCCATATCACTCGGCATCAGGGAAATACAAATCAAAACCACCATGAGATATCACCTCACACCAGTCAGAATGGCTAAAATTAACAAGTCAGGAAATGACAGATGCTGGCGAGGATGCGGAGAAAGGGGAACCCTCCTACACTGTTGGTGGGAATGCAAGCTGGTGCAACCACTCTGGAAAACAGCATGGAGGTTCCTCAAAATGTTGAAAATAGAACTACCCTATGACCCTGCAATTGCACTGCTGGGTATTTACCCTAAAGATATAAACATAGTGATCCGAAGGGGCACATGCACCCGAATGTTTATAGCAGCAATGTCTACAATAGCCAAACTATGGAAAGAACCTAGATGTGCATCTATAGACGAATGGATAAAGAAGATGTGGTATATATACACAATGGAATACTATGCAGCCATCAAAAGAAATGAAATCTTGCCATTTGCGACGACGTGGATGGAACTAGAGGGTATCATGCTTAGCGAAATAAGTCAATCGGAGAAAGACAACTATCATATGATCTCCCTGATAATGAGGGAGAGGAGATGCAACATGGGGGGTCGAGGGGGTAGGAGAAGAGTAAATGAAACAAGATGGGATTGGGAGGGAGACAAATCATAAGTGACTCTTAATCTCACAAAACAAACTGAGGGTTGATGGGGGGAGGGGGTTGGGAGAGGGGGTGGGGTTATGGATATCGGGGAGGGTATGTGCTATGGTGAGTGTTGTGAAGTGTGTAAACCTGGCGATTCGCAGACCTGTACCCCTGGGGATAAAAATATATGTTTATAAAGCAGTAAAAAAAAAAAAAAAGAAAGAAAGGATGAATCCCCAAGTTTTGTAGCAACATGGACGGGACTGGAAGAGATTATGCTGAGTGAAATAAGTCAAGCAGAGAGAGTCAATTATCATATGGTTTCACTTATTTGTGGAGCATAACAAATAGCATGGAGGACAAGGGGAGATGGAGAGGAGAAGGGAGTTGAGGGAAATTGGAAGGGGAGGTGAACCATGAGAGACTATGGACTCTGAAAAACGATCTGAGAATTTTGAAGGGGTGGGGGGTGGGAGGTTGGGGGCACCAGGTGGTGGGTATTGTAGAGGGCACGGATTGCATGGAGCACTGGGTGTGGTGCAAAAATAATGAATACTGTTATGCTGAAAAAAAAAAAAACCAATAAATGTAACTCCACATACAAACAGAATAAAGAAGAAAAATCATAAAAAAAAAAAAAAAAAACTATTTGCCAGCCAAACATCTTCTCTATTTCTACATTTTAGGATACTAACATTTTAAAAGCTTTATGATGGCACATTCCATAAAATAATAACAGAAAAGAATCATATTAATAATCAAAATGAGAATGACCACATGCCGAAATGAAACACCAATCTGACAGGCCAATCCTTAATTTGGCATAGTTTTTCAAACTATGAAACTATTATGTCTGAGATTTAAAACAATGACATAAATAAGAAATATTTAAATTTTAAAAAGTACAACAAATGACAAAATAATCTTATTGTATTTATCTGAATCAATGCATTTAAAAAAGAAATAACCTCACTTTAAAACTGAAGGCTTATCTTGGGCATATCTTTGTTAATTTAAACCAGAATTTGAACATTTTGATATTATAGTTATCTCTAAAAGTATGTAAAGCACTTATTCATAACACAAAACATATATGCCAACATTCAGAAGACACTGAATTAAAGAAATAATTTTATTTGCTAGATATATGCTGAATTATTTAGATCAGGTAATAACTATTATATCTCATTGTCATTTAGATATAATAGGTACAGAGAAAATATCATTTACCAAATAAAACTTCAGTAAATTTGATGTTGTCTATTTTATGTATAATGAAAGTCTTTTGTATCTTAAAGCATGGTTTAATCTGTTTAAGAATAAATCGTTTTTGGGTTGCCTAAAAAAAAAAAAAAAGAGTTTGGACTTTTTTCAAACCACTCGATTTCATCTTCATCCAATCCTCTGTGTGAGCAGGAGAACTGAAAGCATATGTGGGTTAATGATGTCCATGATGTTCAGGGAAGTGACTTCTTTTTGTGTTCTGGAGAACCTGTTAGATTATTAGATTCATAATGGGGAAGTCAGCATTTGTTTCTTGTGATGTCACTTATATAGGAAACCACCTCATTGGCTAGTGAGATGGGTAGAATGGATCTGCTGACCTACACGAGGGCACCAGGGTGATTGGGGCATTACCCAGTCTCTTCTGTCTCCAAACAGATAGCACATAGGTGACTGGAGACAGTGATCTCCTTTATGTGAAAATTCCTAACTTGTATTGGGAGGAAGGAGGAATTGAAGGCCAAGAGAGTGGCCAGAAGGTTATTATAATTTCAAAATTCAAGTGTACAATATGAGAATCTAACAACTCTGGGAAGAAAAAAAATTAATAGAAATATATATTAATTTGTGAGTAAATTGGGCAAACTAAATGGAATGGTCTTGGTAAGTGTTGCTACTGAGCTTTTTGGAATAAAACTGTATTTTCATCAGTTTCCTTTTTTTTTTTAAGATTTATTTATTTATTTTGAGAAAGAGAGAGTCTATGTGAGGGGGTGGGGAACAGAAGGAGAGGGAGAGAGAGAATCTCAAGCAGACTCCCTGCTGAGCAAGGAGTCTAGGTGGGGCTCAGTCTTACGACCCTGAGATCATGACCTGAGCCAAAATCAAGAAGCAGTCACTTAATCAACTGTACCACATCATCGTGTTTTTTTTTTTTTAAGATTTTGTTTGTTTATTTATTTATTTATTTGAGGGGGAGAGAGAGTGAGCACATGTGAGCAGGGGGAGAAGCAGAAGGAGAAGGAGAAGGAGAGAGAATCTGAAACAGACTATACTGAGCACCAAGCCCAGCACAGGGCTTGATCTCACAACCATGAGATCACCACCTGAGCTGAAATCAAGAGTTTAATGTTGAACAGACTGAGCCACCCAGGTGCCCCAGGTTCTGATGATATCGTTACATTGCCTTTGTTCATTCATCAGACATTATTTCTCTCCCTGCATCAGGCACTGTACCAGAAGCCCAGAGTTTAGTGGGGAGATTGTATATGAAGAAATGATTACATTACAGCAGTTTATTAATATTATAATCTGTATATGGAGAAGAGTCTGTGAGAGTATACAGCCCAGGACAGATTTCTTGGGTGTCTGTGGAGATCTTCAGTGGGGAGGTGTTGAGTTCAGGCTGGAAAGGAATGTTGGGCTGGTGTGATCTTCTGTGCAGCAAAGAGATGCTCAGAGAAAAAGGAAAGTGACCTATTCTTTCCTGTTTGGAAGAAGGATTGTGGGGAGGGGAAATTAGAGGCAAGGAGACCAGACAGAAGGCTCTTAGGAGTACCCCAGGCAGGAGAAAATGAAGTGTGGAGTTCTGAGCACAAGCTCACAAAGGAATGCTGCCACTTACTATCCATGTGACCAGTAAAGCTGTAAACCTCAGCTTAACCATGGACTCAAAGGGTGGGAGTAATAATAACATCATCTGACCACTGCCAGCATCATCATGTGTCTCTATCCCAAATCTGGTTTGGAATTGATGTGCACAGCGAGAAGGTTTCAATAGGTTTGAAACTTATATGATGAGGTTTTTGGAGAAAGCAGGGCAGGCTTCCCAGGAAGGTTTGAAGATGGCTTAAGTGAGCAGGGAAAGGAAAGTAGCTTGAGGTTTTTATTTTGGATGGGGGTGAGGCTGAGGTGAGCCCTCCTGCATGCGGACAGCAGCTTATGCGGTTGGAATCTGCCATAAGGGCCACAGGAGGGAAATCCAAGCTCTCTTATAAACTTGCCCGAATGCAGGCATCCGGGGAAGAAGGAGGCTCAATGCTTAAAAGTGGTCAGTCATGAAACATCAAACCGTGGAGTCAGACTCTTTCTTATGACCCTATTTTTAAGACTGAGTTAAATTTTTTAGATCAAGCGCTTGGTACAAACGTTGTCGGGCTCCGAGTCAATGCTCAGCCTGTGTTAGCAAGACTGATGCTGCTTGTGATGTTGATAAGGTCGTAACTAGCACTGACTCTATGAAGATAGAGTTTGCAGTGAAACATTGTATAACTTCTTTGCTTGGTGCCTCCAGCTGTATTCTGACTGTGCTTTGGGGCCGCTCTATATCCTCTAGTTGTCCAGTTATTCTAACAGATTTGCATTAAGATGAATTAATAAATAAATATTAATTAAATATCTACTACACATAAAGCGTTGCATTGATCACATCAGAAGAGTTGGCTCCGGTTTTGTCCCTCAAGCATCTCATATCTACTGATACTTGCACAGTTAGATCATCAAGAAAATTGTGTAGTAGACTAAGAGCTACTTGGGAGGGAAGCATAGATTTCCTTTGGCTGATTAATAAGTAATGGGTCAATCCTTTTTGTCTTCTGGTAGTAGGGATCGTGTTTTCCATACAACACTTGGCAGTTGCTTCCTCTGAGGGGTAGTTTTTCAAAGTGAGCCTGAAATCGGGCTACTCCATAGTACCCGGTTTCCTTGGACGTTAACACATAATCATTCGTAAGAGGTATTGCTATTTTATATGTCACTAAGAAAATGACTATTAATTATTGAGACGTTATTGATTGAAAGATGCATTCTGATTTCAAAAATGGTAAATGTAAAAAATTGTGAGTCTTAGAATCCATGCATTTGATCCTTATGCATACTTCTGTTTCCTATAAAATCAAATTCAGTGCAGTGCACATGTATTAAGTGCCTACTGTGTGCTAAATACTATGGTGGGCACTGTGGAGGAAGGCAGGATTTCTTTCCGATCATGTCTCTACCTTCCCCAAAATACAGGAGAAAATGGGATCATATTAAAATACAGTTGTTTTCGGGTGCCTGGGTGGCTCAGTTGGTTGAGCGACTGCCTTCAGCTCAGGTCATGATCCTGGAGTCCTGGGATCGAGTCCCGCATCGGGCTCCCAGCTCCACGGGGAGTCTGCTTCTCCCTCTGACCTTCTCCTCGCTCATGCTCTCTCTCACTGTCTCTCTCTTCTCTCAAGTAAATAAATAAATAAATGTTTAAAAAAAACCACAGTTGTTTTCAACAAGGTGCGTTGTAGGATTTGGGAATATTTACTTCCTGGAGGATATGATACACAGAGCTGAATTTTAGCTGATTATTAAATGGGAAGTGTTAAAAAGTAAGATACAAAATGGAGACCAGACTTGAGCAGACAAAATCATGTAAGCCAAACTAAATTTAGATGATTTCTTGTGAATCATGAAAGAACCTTAAGTCATCTTCCTAAAATGCTGTGTGATAATCACTTTTACCCAATCCACCGCCGTCTGGAAACTCTCATTATAATAACCAATCACTGGAAAGGGTAAACAGCTTCCTTATTTTCACATTATAAGCCATCCTGCAATGTCAGTACTCTGAGCTTCGTATCAGTTGTTTGAATTCGAAAGCTCTCCTGTTCACGAACTGTTCTTATATGCACAATCAGCTCTTACTGGATACTCTGTTACTGATCTGTTTTTAATTTTTACTGCCTCTGTATTTTCACAGAAGGCCATGCAGTAGGCAAAATTGTAGTTGGAGTTAAAATGAGCAGTTGGAATAGTTGGGAGGTATGAAAGGAAATGCAAATGAAGTTGAGTTGTCGAAGATCTTGAATGGAAGGCTGAAGCTGTTTGGACTGTGGACAAAGAAGAGTCATTGAAGGTGTGTGAGCTACGGAGTGCTTTGGGGATAGTTACCACGTTGCCTTTAGGGACAGTTACTCTGGCAGCAGTGTGTTGGGTGTCTTGGAGGATTGAAGGCTTGGTTTCAGGCTGTGGCCCCAGTAAAGGAGAGGGGTGGGGAATGCGGCTAGAGATACAGTCAGGGTGGAATGAAAAGGGGTTGGCAAGTACTCTGAGGAAGGTCGGAAGGAGCTGTTGATGCAAACCTTGGGTTTTTAATATTTGTCAGTGACAGGATCATAATGGCCTGAGCAGAGATGGGCGGGTGAGGATTAGGAGTAGATTTGGGGGGTGGTGGATGGATGGGCAAGGGAAACTCTAGCTTCTGCTTTAGAAATGTTGGGGTTGAGATGTTGATGGAATATTCAATAGAGAGTTAGAATATGCAGTGAGAGTGGTCTGGGAAATACAGATTTGGGTTTATGAGAATAGAGTTAAAGTATACACTGAGGGAGAGGAGGAGATGGTCAAGTAATTGGTGGGGGAGGAGCTGTGTAGGCGCCACAGATAAGAAAACTAATAGTTAGAAATCAATGGCATCAGTGGCATGATACAATGTGTATGGGTAACACAAGAGAGATCAGAGCTACTCCACTGGGGAGACCCAGACATATGTACAGCCAGGCCTTAAATATCTGAGCAGAAGTTTGGCAGGCTTCCCAGGGTAGGTAAACAATTGCAGGCAGAGGGTGTGCAGGCAAAGTTCATTTAAAGGTTCAGACTGAAGTTGTGCTTTGGGCTTGAGGACTGCTGGTAGTTTGATTTGTGGGTCACAGAGTGGTGGGGGGAAAGAGAAAGGCATTGGGTACTGCAGAATGTCCCCCCTCAGCCCAAGAACAGAAGAGAATATAGTCAGCCCACAGGAAGGAAGAGGCAACTGGTAAACCAGCTCAACGTGTGTCCTGAAAGACACGCTCATGGCCACTCTAGGGATCAGAGATGGAGATGCGTTCTGTGGCCTGGATATTCTCTTGGGTTCTTGGCTGCACTCCCTTCATCTGCAAAAGGAGGGGTTTGAACTCCATGATTTCCAAAGCCCTTTCTGATTCTGAGGTTCCGTGTACCTCTCCAACTTTGGGAAGCTTTATTTTCTTTTCAGGTCACGTTGAATAATTTAGTGTCTCAGTAATTAGAGTCTAATTGGAAGCCTTGTGACCTGGAAGAGGTAACACGCTTCCTCACAGGGTCTGCCTTACTCTCAGGGCATAGTTCACGCACGGGGAGCATTTCCTCATTAGAACCCTCCGGGGGCCTCCACCAAGAAGTCATTTACTACTTGGAGTGGGAGGGACATACAAATATTTACAAAGGTCATGTTGGAAAATATTTTAAAACAATTGAACTGCAAAACATGTGTTTAACATTTATAGTGCTTGGAATGGAAAAGATACTTTTAATCATCCTGCTTCCTGGAGTTTAAGCAGCTCCCTATATCCCTTGGAGAGCGTCTTCCCACCAGCATGAAATAGCAAGAGGCGGCGATCTAGAGTGGACCTTGTACCGTTCCTTGTGATTTAGGGGAAGGCTTGATTGGAGCGCATGTTTTTGGATCCTAGTAATCTT
The DNA here is from genome assembly GCF_902655055.1 of Lutra lutra. NCBI lineage: Eukaryota > Metazoa > Chordata > Mammalia > Carnivora > Mustelidae > Lutra > Lutra lutra. The sequence continues at coordinate 17,319,792 of NC_062283.1, forward strand.
AAATAAATAATCCAAGCCCACGGCATTAATAAAAGCAGTAATTCTGTCAAGTGTCCTTGCTAACTTCCTAAACTTCTGAGGGGCCAGAGCTGGTGATTTATGAACACTGCCAAAATCTGAGCTGTGGTGTTTTTTAGGGGATTCGTTGGGAGGTATATGTTTAAGGGTAATTACCACGTGTCAGAAAGATGCCTTAGCTCCCTTGACACGAGGTGCTCAATTTTATTTCAGAGGTCAAATGGCAGGAGAATTATATGTGAAAGGGTATCCTTTCAACATTTACAAGTAGAAAGTAAATGTAATAGGCTAAGCTCAGTTCTGGGTCGATGTGGTAGCTCGTTAACTCTGTGTGTGCCTTGCACTTGTAATAAATGTTCCACCAACATTTATTACATCCCAGTAGAAGGTAGGACACGCACAGTATTTCTTGGAATAGCAGGGACCAGTGCTGGAACGTCATGCTACGTTTCCATGGAACTATGAAGGAAACACGCCTGACCCAGCCTGGGAGTGGAGAGGGAGTGGATGGAGGGCAGCAGTGTCTTTCCCAGAGAGGTCATGCTTGGCCAGGGTCTGAAAGGATCAGCTGGGGTGTCCCATATCAAATGTGCACAGGGGGAAATCAAGAGAAGGAGCAGAAAGCTTGAGGTAGTGCTGTGTGGGATAAAAGCGGGCCTTCTAGGGGCGCCTGGGTGGCTCAGTGGGTTAAAGCCTCTGCCTTCGGCTCAGGTCATGATCTCAGGGTCCTGGGATGGAGCCCCGCATCGGGCTCTCTGCTCAGCAGGGAGCCTGCTTCCCTTCCTCTCTCCCTGCCTGCCTCTCTGCCTACTTGTGATCTCTGTCAAATGAATAAATAAAAAATCTTAAAAAAAAATGGACCTTCTGGTTGGAGTTCCATGGGCAAGGATACGTTGTAGCGATTAAAGCTGCGAAGGTAAGGGCGTGTGATCAGCCCGGCAGTACGTTGGTAGTTCTTTCTCTGCTAAGAGATTTGCCTAAAATCTGCTGCTCCCCACCTAATGGATCTGGACTTACATGGAATCTTGAAAGCTATGGGAATATGAGTCCCTTGTCACCCCAAGTGAGACTTTGCTGGAGCATAACCACGTGGTCTTACTATTGTCTACCCAACCCCCGCCGGCCTCCAGCTCCCACTCTGGTACTGGAATTGGAAATTGGGTCTGCATCTCTTGCCTAGATCAGTAGGTTGATTCTCTCCGGATTCGTCCCATCTAATATTCATCCTGATGGGTGAGACCCCCCCCTCAGACAGGTCTCCCTGGTTCATGATCCTGACACTCAACTCCTGCTAAGGAAATATCACTGTCATCACCAGACCCCCTGCCCCACTGTGTGACTGGATAGAAAGGGCTCTCATTGACTAAGCAATCCCAGCTCATGCTAGGTTTTCCTGCCTCTCTCGAATTTGGTGATTTGGATTATAGCTTCTCTTCCTTTCTCTTTCTATCCTGATCACGTTTCCTCGTCTTCACTGTAGCTAGCCTGAGTTGACCTTCTTCTAGCTTTGAACTTTCCACTGCCAGACAGCTGAAGGTGAGCTGGTCAGTATGCCAGACAAGGCCAAATCCCTCCAGAATTGGCAAAAGTCGGTTCTAGGACTTTCTAGTAGTTCCAAGGTCCAGACACTCCCTTGCTGTGCCTCCGCTGCCCAATCAAAACTTAGTTTTACATCCCATCATGTGGATGGCAATTTTATAAGGAATCATTCACTAATAATGTGTGTTTGGAGCACTGGTAAATGTTTCAGACTACACAGTCATTATTAACATATTAAAATGGTCTGGAATGTCCTGTGGTTTAGAAACTTGTCTGATTTGGGTGTTTCCAAACAAAACAAAACAAAACAAAACAAAAATTTTCCTCTACTATATAACCTTTCTTTTCAATAATATTATTTAAATCCCAAAGGAACTAATGTTTAATGGAACACGCTGAGGGAATATGGTCCGAAAACATTACAATTCCTTCTTAGTACTATTGACTAAAGGTGCTAACCTTCCAAGTGGGTGTGTTCTCGGAGGGCTGGAAATACTGCTGTCTCAAATGAGGTTGTAGCAAACTCATGGCAGGATTTGCTGGGACCGTATCTGTAGAAGCTGGGGGTTAGCAGCCCCTGCTTTGCCTGCTCAGCATTGATCTAACAACCTCCTAATTAAAAAAAAAATTTAAAAATATTTTATTTACTTATTTGACACAGAGAGAGAGAGAGATCACAAGTAGGCAGAGAGGCAGGCAGAGAGAAAGGGGGAAGCAGACTCCCCACGGAGCAGAAAGCCCGATGCGGGGCTCGATCCCAGGACCCTGAGACCATGACCTGAGCTGAAGGCGGAGGTTTAACCCACTGAACCACCCAGGCGCCCCTAAAAAAAAATTTTTTTTTTTAGACTAAGTGTGTCAACCCCCTTCCCAAATCCATATGTTGAAATCTTAATTCTTAGCACCCTAGAATGCCACTCTATTTGGAGATCAGGTCTTTGAAATGGTGAGTGAGATAAAATGAGATATGAGTGGGCCCTTCCTTATAGGATGGTATCTTTATAAGAGGAGGAAATTAAGACCTGATACACACTGAAGGAAGACCATATAAAGACACTGGAAGGAGATGGCGATCTCCAAGCCTAGGAGTGAGGTCTTAAAAGAAACCAACCCTACCAACATCTCAACCTCGACTTCTCAGCCTACAGAACGGTGAGAAATAAATTTCTGTTGTTTAAGCCATTCATTCTGTGGTCCTTTGTTATGGCCACTCCAGCAGACTGATATACAGGTAGAAGTGAAGCTGTCCCTGTTGCTTGACTCCTTAGGTACTCAGACATGGTCAATGGAAAACAAAGTTCATGGTGGTCCTGGTGATAGCCTTTGAGCTGGGCACATGGCCCCAAATAGACCAACGGGCTCTAGCTCCTATTTTCTTGCATTGAGAGAGAGGCGTTCCTTCCTACAGTTTTTGTTAAGCTGGTAGGAGGCTAGCGGGAAGCTGTCTTTATCTCACTTTAGGAAGAAAGCCTGCCAGAGAAAAGAGCTGGAGGATAAAGGAGCTAAGAGCAATGGAGAGAGTCAGGTTCCTGACAGCATCATTGGAATGCCTGGATCTAGTGTTGCCAGAAGTTTTCTGCCCCTGGACTTTTTATTTTGTTATTTTGTTATTTTTTATTTTTTTATTTTTTAAAAGATTTTATTTATTTATTTGACAGACAGAGATCATAAGTAGGCAGAGAAGCAGGCAGAAAGAGAGGAGGAAGCAGGCTCCCCGCTGAGCAGACAGCCCGATGCGGGACTCGATCCCAGGACCCTGGGATCATGACCTGAGCTGAAGGCAGAGGCTTTAACCCACTGAGCCACCCAGGCACCCCTGCCCCTGGACTTTTTAGTTTTGTATGCCAACACATTCCTGTATCCCCCTTTCCCCCCATGCTATTCCCTTCCCTTTCCCTTCCTTCCCCTCCCTTCCATTCCCTTCTCTTTTCTCTTTTTTGCTTTAAGAGTGTTCCAGTTATCAAAGGATCCCAGATGATAACCTAAAAATGATACAGTAGCTTTTGAGAAAATGTCCATCACCGTTACCTTCTCACTCTCGCTGCTCTTCATTTTTCTAACGTCTCTTTAGCTGGTTCCTCTTGAATATAATCTTCCCAGAAATAATAGTCTCTGTCGCATGAAATGAATGAGAGTTTTACCGGATAAACCCATGATGGGTTCCCTTGTAACCTATCTCCTATGACCCACGCTGCTGTGTCTGTGCTGGGTTGGGTGAGTCTGTAATGGCACCACCTGCCGTAATTTGCGGCCAGGCAGGTGACTTCATGGATTGCCTCATATTTATAGCAAATGTTTTAAAGATTATTATGATGCTGTGATTAAGAAATCGAGTCATCGTCAACAAAAATCCTTTACAAACAATTTTGTGGTTCCTTCTAGTATTCAGACTCTTGGATAAGCAATATTTATGACTATATTCTAGGGTTCATCATGCTTTGGGGATATTTAAATGTAAGCAGAAGACCCCAAAAGACACAGAGGCTTAGGAAGGGTTGTCTAGAATGTGAATTTCTAGACGGCAGAAAGGAAGGTGTCCCTAAACCCAAGGCTCCCCTTTCTGCCTGAGTGCTCACCTCCTCCTGCTGTGCATGGGGTTGCTTTCTATCAGCATGTGTGGTGGATGCACCCCAGAGGACACATTTGGAAAATCCAACAGAAAGGAATATTCATGCAAAAAAAATTTTTTCTGGCTCTTTAAACATCCCTGTTTAGTGAATGTGGTCCAAAAACCTTGTCACAACAAGCTTCCTCTTGAAATGGATGGTGTTTACTCTGCTCTCATTGGTCTGGAAACCTGGCAAGCCCGTTCCCTGGGTGAGGCATCCTGGCTCTTCCACATGGCAGCCGGCCAAAGTTCAGAAGTGGAGAGACGCCACCACGGTTAGTGCCGTGCACGGGCCGGGGAGACACACATGTGTCCGCCATGACCGCCATGACCACCTCCCCTGCCGCCACCATCCACATCTGATGTGAGAACCAGGGTGGCTGGATGTGAGAGAGGAAAACAGGTTTGTCCTCTAGGACTTGGTCTTCTTAAAGATGGATTTTCACATTCGCAATTCTTTTCTGCTCTCAATAGTGATTTGGCAGAAGATGCCTGACCTAGAATTCTAGCCTCACTAGCAAGAAACAAAGAGTGGATCGGAGTATGGACACCTCCACCATCCACATCTCTGTGAAGGACTCTCTGGACAAGACTCCAGATATTATTCTGAAGTGTTATTTAATGAACATGATGTGTAATCTATAAAAAATGAAGTTTTCAAGCTCACCATTTGCTTTTTTCCCAACATCATATTATTTTTTAAAAATATGAGACGTGATGTGGTAATAGGCCTTAACATTCTGTTCATACTCCTCGGCTCCTCTCTAGAGAACCTAAAATAAAGAATCAGTTGTTGTTGTTGTTTTTTGCTTCATTTGTCTGTTTTCTGTATTTTCCCCAGAACAACAGAGTGAAGGTCAGGTGCTGAGACATTCAGGCTCCGGCTCGAGTGGCCTGAGCTCAAGACTCCATTCTATCAGTTTGGAGCCGCAAGACATAGAGTAATGAATTTAACCTTTTCCGCCTCTGTTTTCCCACCTGTAAAATGAGGCTTAAAAATGCTCTCTTCCTCCTAGTGTTGTGCTGAGGAATGACCCAGAGTTGATGTAAAGTGCACTTTGCTGAGGCTGATAAACACTGGCTCTTCTCAGTGTTGTTATTATTAGTATCCACAGTTCCTGGTACTTTGTAGGTACACGATAAATGTTAATCCATTATATTTGACGTTCTTTGTGTTTATGTATTTGCCTTCTCACCCACTAAGCAGCAATATGAAAGATGCCATTTTCAAAATTTCAAAAATCAAATACACTCTTCTCTTGTGAACCACTGACAGCATCATGCTAAGCAACAATATTTAAGCGAGGGGGGTTGAAAAAAATTTGCCGGTTTGGGAAAGGATTCAACTACATGGAAAAACAAAAGCCGTGAGTTCTTAAAAAAGAAAGTTGAATCTTTTATGGAGACATGTCCAGGCCACGCATAGCCAGAAAACTTCCTTCCTAAATTAGTTTTATAGAATTTTTGCAAAGTGCTAAAGCAATTTAGTGTCAGGACACACTGATTCTAATAAAAATAAATTAATAAATTTAAAATGTTCAGGCACCTATATTCAAAGGGCCTCTAGGCATTTTAATAGAAGATAAGTAAGAACCATTAATCATGGTTTTCACATGCTTTCTCACATTACCCAAGGCAACTGTGGCCAGGCCGAGAAATGGTACTGCTAGCAAGCTGCTGGTACTGGATAAAATAGTGATTTTATCTAGACTGTCTACACTATATTTTGTCTACACTTTTGCTCTCTTACAAGTAAGTACAAAATTGTACCTGTTGACAACTTAATTTTTTTCGTCATTTGCCCTACCCTTAGGAAAAGGTAATAAAATCAGTGAAATTGGCATTTCTTTTCTACTTGCTTGGCATAAATTATTGGTCATCTTTGAGAGAGTAAGGCTTGGAGACAAGGGCATATGTCCTGGACTCATTTATGTGTTGACCATGTTTCTAAGTTTGGAGGCACAAAGTTTATTTACAGAATCCCTGATCCTTTTTAAGTCAGAGACTTCTTTGAGAATCTGATGAAATGTTGGACCCTCTCTCCTCAAAACACACATCGGAATATGGTACACCCACAGATTCCCTAAAGATGTACGAATGCCATCTTGAGAAGCTTCATGGATGGCTCCTCATGGACATCATGCCTAGTTGCAAAGAAGTGCCAGTCACATGGAAAACGATTCAAAGAAATGGGACCTGGGAACAAATTGGGAAGCTCTCTTTAGTCTCAACTCTTGCAATTAACTTTTCCCTTCAAATTTCTTATGATAAAGTTACAAATCAGCCGGATTTACTTCCTTGATTTGAAGACAATTCCGCCATGTTTATGGTGGATTCCATGTCCCTCATCCTAAACAGACTTTTAAAACAAGGCACTTTCCATTATCAGAACAAGTATTCCAATGACTTCCTTAAATTTGGTAACCCTGGAGTCAGTAACTGGAGTCAACAACAGCCCTGCTCAACCCCTTTCTGCTTGTGGTTCCAACCAACTCCTGTACCTGCCCCTCTACCCTTAACAGCACAGTCAGTTCTATTTCCTTCCTTTATAATGGTCTCTTTTCAACAGACGACCAGAGTCAGTTTTTCAGCCACGCTTTGACAACTCTCATTCTACTATCTAACTTAATTAACTTCTGTTGTAGCAAATGTCTTCTCTGAGTAAAATAATTGGATCTTAAGCATCTACTAGTTTCATACTTTTAACCAAGTCACTGAACCTCTCTGGAATCCAGTTTTTCAATGTGTCAAAAGAGAGGTTTGGACTGTATTCTTGAGGTGGCTTTAAGCTTAACATTCTTTATATTTTTAAACACATATTTGTATGTGTGTATGTGTGTGTATTGACAACTTTTCTATGGTGCTGATACCCTCTGAAGGAAACCCAAATGCTCAAACACATCTTTTTCTTTTTGGTATATATTAAAACATCACGAACCAATTTTCTTCTTGTCCAGGTACGTTCGTCACCCTATGAAAGCATCTAAAGGTCACTGGCAAGTTATTCACTCACAGTAGCAACTCTGGAATATCAAACTTTAAAAAGCTTTAAAAACTGTGTTTTCTTCATATACATGAGTTCCAGCCACATAAAAATAAGGTGCAGTGCGTGAACAGTTATTCTGAGATGACATTTAAGAGAGACTCTGAAGTTCTCTAGAGCACTGGATTCAGCAGCAGGGGGCACTTACCCACCTACCCCCAGCCCCTCACACTGCATGCACACGGCACATAGTAGGTGATCATTCAGTATTTGCTGAGCAAGGAAAAGGTCTCATAACTGATATAGGATGGACATCACATCCAGCAATTATTCCTGAGGGAAAAGAATTAGAAACTGGAGATGGAGTGCTAGAGGGTGGGCATCAGTGTGAAAAGATGGAAGAGGCATGGTGACCAGTACAGGGGACAAGGTCATTAACCTGAAATTGTTTTTGGTAGTCATGAAACTGATAAGGGGTATGATGAGACATGGTGCAGAGATGGAAGCATTGTGCCTTACTATTTTCTCACAACATGTAATTTTATTTGGTCAAGTATATACTGACCAAGTATATATGGTCAAGTATATACTGCCTCATAGCATCCACAGTTTCATTGAGTACCCAGTTTAGGCGCACTCGACCATAAATAAAATTATGGATTCTAGACTGGGTACTGAATGAAACAGTCTTTGGAAGGAAGGGAGGCTTGTGTATTTTTAAACACTCAGAGACCTTGCCTTGAGGCTGAGGTGCTCTCTGAAGACACAGAGTAAACCCCATGATCTGAGTAAAATCATAGTCTTGTATGTTTGTAAGGCCCACCTACTTCAGCATCTTCTTTATTTTCAAATATCATTTTCTTTATGAAATTTATCAACATTAATTTGCATTTGAAGATTTTCAGGAAAAAGAGAAAAGAAAAGAAAAGAAAAGAAAAGAAATCTCTTGGGTCCCTGGGTGGCTCAGTTGATTAAACAACTGCCTTCAGCTCAGGTCATGATTCTGGAGTCCCGGGATCAAGTCTTGCATCAGACACCCAGCTCCATGGGGAGTCTGCTTCTCCCCTCTCATGCTCTCTCCCACTGTCTCTCTCTCTCAAATAAATAAATAAATAAAAATCTTAAAAAAAATGAAATCTCTTTGGCTATAACCACTGAGAGATCCAACTTGAAAAATGCAAATAGATGTCCAGAGGTACATGGCTGTGGGTGTTAACTCAGGTGCTCTGTGATGCCATCACATGCTCAGATTTCTGCCCTTTCTCCTCTCTACCACCCTATGTTTGGATTCCATCCTCATGGTTGCAAAGTGGTTGCTGTAGCTCCAGTCATCACATCTACATTCAAGGTTGGAAGGACTGTGTGTGTGTGTGTGTGTGTGGTGGGAGACAGCAGAAGGACTTGATAATTGCTTCTGTTCCCTTTCATAAAAAAATACAAAAATTTTCCTAGAGCACAAGTGGACTTATTTTTTTTTTTTTAAAGTAGTCTCCATGCCCAGCACGCAGCCCAGTGTGGGATTCCAACTCACCACCGTAAGATCAAGAACCGTGTCAAGATCAAGAGCTGGATGCTCAACTCATTGAGCTGCCCAGGTGCCCCTCAAGTGGACTTTTAAGTATATCTAACTGGCCAGATGGTTTCATGAGGTTGTCTGTCACCAGAGAAGGTGACAGACAGAGTGAACATCTCACCTGGGGCTGGGCATGTTGCAGCTCCAAAACCTGGGTTCAGGTGACAAGGAAGCATCAGAAAATGGAAATGGGTTGGGAAACCAATAATGTTTGTCACTGTCACTGTGATAGAAAATAATGGGAATTAGAAGAATGAGAGCAAAAACAATAAATTTCCCTTTAATTTGTGTGCAAGCCAGTCCTATTTCCTATAATTTGCCTTGAGTAGGTGTTATGGCTTGCTTACCTCAGGAGAACATTTAGTGAATAATGATATAAGTTATATTTAATAGTTTAAATAACAATGAGTCAGATGTGTCTTGTGTTGCAATTTTTTTTGCATATGTGAATTTTAAAATTTACTTAAACCATTAAATGGATTAAAGTCATCTATAAACTCACTAATGTACACATGTACGGTGGCAGAGTACAATTCCTGCCTTTTTGTAAATTAGAATATTGAGAATACAGCAATATTTTAGATGTAGAAGTGTTCAAGTAAAAATAAGAATTTTTGTCTACTGTACTTAAATCAAAGAAATGGGGAAGAAAGGCAGTAAGGTAAATAGACATTTAGATATTGTGGCATGAGAAGATTTAGACTGGTAGTAGTGGAGATTGCACCAGGAGAAGAGAGAATAGAAATAAAACAGGAGTGTTGTTGTTCCCTTTGTTTTTCGCATTAAACCTTTTGTTACAGAAAACTTCCAGCATATGCAAAAGCAAAGAGAATCACTCAGCTTCAAGAATTACCAACACACAGTCAGTTTTGTTTCACTCACATGTGGCCCCCAAGCCTTGCATTACTGTGACTCATAGCCCAGACATCATCCTACCACCTCATGAGTAAGTATCTAGCAGTGGATAGAACACAGTTCAAATTCCAGCTCTGGCCCAGGCAGCTGCGGGGCCTTGGACAAGTTCATTCATCCACTTGATATATATTTATGAAGCCTCATCTGTGAACCCAGAAGCAAACAGATACACTAAATAATTCCAGATAGAGACCTATGTAATGAAGGAAATAAAACAGGGCAACTGAACCAAGAGTGGAGGTCTACTTTCTATGCTGGGTGTTTGGGGAGAAATAAGCCCTTCTCCCCTCTATTCTGGTTTCCTAGTCTGTAAACAGGGGCATGGTATGACCTGTGTCCTATGTCGCTCTTGAGAGTTAACTCATGTCTGATACAGCGTTTAGCTAAGGCCTGGCACATGGCTGTCTCTCAATAAATGCAAATCAGGCTGTGAAGGGCCGCCTTGGTCCCTGCTCAACCACCAGATCCCTTCCCAGGATGAGCTGCCCTGCTGCGCCCTGCTTCATGCTGACTTAAGGTGCGTTGAGGTGTGCTGGGCTCCTTGTCCTACTCTAGACCAGCGCCTGGGAGAAACTCTGGCACCTCTAATTTTATTCCTCCATATAAGGCACTTTACTCTAGAACTCGGTGACTCTGTAGAGTGTATCAAGAAAATAAGGTTATGAGGTGTCTGGGTTGAGCATCTGCCTTTGGCTCGGGTTGTGGTCCTGGGGTCCCAAGATCCAGCTCCCAAAAGAATAGGGCTCCCTGCTCAGTGGGGAGTTTACTTCTCCTCCTTCTGCTCCTCCCTCTTGGCTCGAGTGCTCCCCCCACTCTCAAATAAAATCTTAAAAAAAAAAATGAAAAAAGAAAGGAAAGGTTATATTGAGTGTGTGTCTCTTTCCTTCTCCTCTCTTTGTGGGAAGTAACTGGCTTATAAATTCACTATATATATATATATATATATATATATATATATATATATATATATTTTAATGTAGAAAATACATGTTTTTGCTAGAGTATTTGAGAAGAACTGCTTAAAATTTTTATATTAAATGTATTAAAAAAAACTTTGGAGATTGAATTTTACAGTTTTTCAGTTTGGCAGACACTTAACTCTAATCCAAACAAAGTGTTGCTGGCAGTCTATCAAAAAACTGGAAAATTTCGAGTTTTAGGAATGGCTACTTTTCTGGGATTTAATGATCTTTTTCATAATATGTTAGCAGATCAACTTCTATTTATATTAAATGTAGGCTTTGATCCAAACTCCATGTAATAAAGCAACAAACAAGGGGAAAAAATAGAATTCAATAGGGTCATTCACTTCCTCTAGATTTCGTGAGACGGAAGGCCCACGCACGGCCGTTTCCACAAACACCGCCTGTGCGAGTCCGAGCAAATCTGGAGAGCACAGCCTCTTGTTCTGAAAGAACAGGGAAACCGTTTCAGCCATCCCTTGTTGCTTGATCTTAACCTGGGACAACAGGAGGGCTAAGGATGGGTGAGTTTAACGGGAGCTCATCCTTTCCCCCCTGGGACCATGACTCCCTGCAGCTTTGACCTTGGCTTTCCCCCAGTGCCCCTGAATCGATGAGGATCGCTGCACGCATTGGCTTCCCGGCCACTCAGGGCTACCGGCCCACCCCTGACTCCCGTGCCAGCACGGATCACGCCATTTGGGGCTTTGTCACTGGTCACCTTCTCAGTTTTCTCCTTTGCTTCCCTAGACCACCGATCTCCACAAGAGGGTACTTAGTTCCGGGAAAGTCCTCTTCTCTCTCCCACCCTATAACCTTCTCTTACAGTTTCAGGAGGCAGACTCCCCCTGGTGCACCTTGTCGAGGCGGAGGTCACTGACCTGAGCCTTCTCTAAGTTGGACCTTGCCAACTTATTTGGTCTCCCAAAAATCTTGTGTGCATTCCCACCTGAAGTGAAATTCATTCCACTTGTCCTCTCCGCATTTCCAAATTCCTCCTACCTGTGCCTGTTGTTTACTGTTGGGTAAAACAAAATTATCACCAACATGGTTTAAGATAATGTACGTTTACTCTGTCCCAGTTCCGTAGGTGAGAAGTCCAAACTGGGTCCCACTGGAATAAAATCAAGGTGTCGGTTGACTGCGCTCCTTTCTGGACACTTATGGGGAGAATTCGTTCCCTTCTAACGGGGCATTTGGCAGATTTCAGTTCCTTGTGGTTGCAGGACAAAGGTAGTTGTTTTCTTTGCTGGCCGTAAACTGAGGAATGTTTCTAGGGTCTATAGGCCGCTCCATTCCCTTATTGGTGGTTTCCTTCCTTCATCTGCAAAGCCAACAATGGCAGGCTGAGGTCTTCCCTGGTGCATCTCTCTGACCCACTTTTCCACTTTTAAGCAGCATGCGATTGGACCCCCCCACCATGCAATCTAGGATAATTTCTCTAACTAAAGTCAGCTGACTATTCCCCCCAGCCTCATCTACAACGTTAATTCCTTTTGCCACATAAGACAACATATTCATGAGTTCCAGCAGTCAGGACATGGACCTCTTTGGGAAACCATTATTCTGCCTACCACCAAACCAAATTTAAGAATATATGCTTCTTTATTAAAACAATTATAACATATATTCATTGTAAGATATATGAGTAGAATTAATTATTTAACTCATTAACAGAGACATCATAATGGACAGCTTTTATGTATTTTCTTATTCACAAAAATGGCTTCATTATATACACTCATTTGTAAACCCTTTTCCCCCTCTTAATGGCTATATTGAAAAGCCTTTTTAATTTTGTTAAAAATTCTTTTATATTATTTTTAAAGATATATAGTATCCTATTGTATGAAGTTCCACAATTTGATTAACTAGTCTCCTCTATGGTTTCCATTATGTTTTGTGACTATAAAAATTGCTACAGTAAATGCATATTGCTCCTTCAAATATCCATCCATATAAGTCTCACTCCCTCTAAGTCACTTTTCCTGTACCTTTAATTTAGAGGGAAGATTTAAAAAAACCTAAATGTAAAGGGCTTCATATTTGACATTCACCCAAAGAGTTCCTTATTTTGTCATTTGATTTTCTATATGCTCATGTGTGTTTCTTATGGACCCACTCATACATTTCTCACTGGAATATCGCTCAAAGCGTTCTGTTCTTTTTTATATCCTCTCTCTAGCCCTGTATCTATAATCTTACAATTACAAAAGTGATACTACTAACAATTAAACAGGGGCTGAGTGAACAAGTGCCATGTCCCCCTGATTCATCTTAGTTTACACTGGCTTTGCCTCATCAGCCTTTGCTCTGGTTCTCTAAGGAAGAAGCATCCTGGTCTCTCTCCTTCACCCATTCCTGGTGAAGTGGGAGATAGTTTTGCAGTTAAATCTAGGAACAAACAGAATAGTGAAACTATATGGTTCATCCAGAGTCAGGGGCTCTGTTTCCAAGAAGGAGATTTTGGATCTCTGCTCTTCAAAACTCACATGTTGTGCACCAGAAAATTGGAAGTGTCGTTTCTTTACAAATTCCAAAGTCTCACTTGAGAACCCAAGTTTTGCCAAAATCTGCCTAAACTTTTTGACTCCTAGCATAATAAATCCAACAAAATCCATCTGTGCCAAACAAAATACCAGAAGTTGTGCTAAAATCCAAATATTGAAGACACAGGCTCTCAAGAGCTAGCCGTGGAGGGGAGAGAATTAATGATAGAGGAAGTCCTACAATTAAGTCTTCTTCTAGCTTTCAGAGGCCTAATTAGAAAACTTTCTCTGATCTCTCCAGGCAAAAGTCAAAAAGTTACTGAAATCGTTAAGACCCAAAATGACCACTCTGTGGCTGGCTTGGGGCCTCAAATTTAGCCTATCTTATGATGTGTTTTATTTATTTATTTATTTATTTCTCTTACATTTTTCTTCGGAATTCAAAAATTCGAGATCTGGTGTTTTCTAGTGATGGTGTACCAACTGATAGCTTTAGGAAGCTCTTCTAGACCCTGTGTAATTCATTGATATATTAACCTCCTTTTTCTCCCCTCTCTGTCTTCTGCTTGCTTCCCTTGCTCCTTTCGTTCCTCACTGTCACTTTTTTGATGGTAGTGATTGGTGGTGGTCCTTCCTGGTAGATGAGCTTTTCTTTTCTTTCTTTTTTTTCTTTTACTTTTTTGTTTTTCCAAGTCTCTCTGTCCATCAAGTTTGCCTCTTTGATGGACCATAGTTTATCAGGGATTGCTTAATAAGCAATAACTTCTTCAGATTGAGCGAGGAAACCTCAGTTACTGGTGGCAATGTGGAGACTGGCAGCAAACTCTGATGGAAAATTCTGGGCTAAAGGATTTGGAGATGGTGGTCTGAGCTGTTCACGCTGTTGTCATGGTGACATCACAATAATGTCATTCACTGTGAAGGGTAATATGGAGAGTGGCCTGTGGTTTCTGGTCCAAGAGCAGGAAGGGAGTATACACAGGCTCTGTTCTAAATGCTTGACAGAACTAAGGAACATGAGAGAACAAAACAGACCAAACCTCTTACCCTCCCATGGCTGAAGGGAAACAGGCCATAAATGGTAACTTAATAAAAAAGTAACTGATCTCATTTAATACTGTATATGGTTTGGAGATGATAAGTAGGTAGAGGAAAGAAAGAGGGATCTAGAGTGGACGAGTAGAGGGTGGTCTGCAGTTTTAAGTAGCATGAGTGTGACAGACCTCCCTGAATGGGTGACATTTCAGCAAGGACTTGAAGAAGGTGAGAATTCTCCACACGGGGAAATAGAGCTGAGATGCAAATTAGAGTGTTGGGGAGAGGAGGGTTCCAGAAAAAAGAACCAACCAATACAAAAGCCTGAGCGAATTTCTCTAGCAAGTTACCAGTGCATTCACATACTACTTGCCATACGTGTTAGGAGGTCTTCTCCCTGATCTGTCTTGGTGCTCCCCAAACCTATTGAGTCTTTTTACTGTGGGGTCTTTCTTCCAGGGCTCACATTCACCATCAATAATTCCATTCTGGTTTCCCCTTAATGGATAGGGGAGTGTGTATCTGTGTGTGTGTGCTGGAGGGGGGGTTCATGTCCCTTTGAGTGAAATATCTACAAGACAAATGGTCCTTTTTCTTGCTAATAATATTGGCCAGCTCTTCTATCCAAACTCTGGGATACTGTTAATACTAACAGAGTCTTAGTATCACTCCTAAGGTTGTGACCTTTTTTTCCCCCCTAATTGTTAGATCCCTCTGCCTTTAGGAAAAAAATAGACAACCGACTGTGAGGAGGGTAAGGGTCAGAGAATATCCTATCCAGATGCACCATTCTGGAATTAAAAATTTATAGGGAATTCTATTGTTGACTAACTATAGGCTATTTGTTCCTTGGAGAGGAAGACCTTTGATTCCTAAGATTTCATTTTAACAGTCCTGGCCCTTAGATATTCATGAACTTGTGATCAGTTTAATTTGGAAAAGTCTGGCTCTCCCTCATCCCTTCCCTAATGGCATGATTCTAGTTGAGGCAAAAAGAGGGTTCTAAGGCTGGGCAGATCAGAGACAAAGGCAGTCTTGGCATGGGGAGTAATAATTACACCAACCTGAGCCTACCTGGGGAAGAAGGAGCCCAGACCCTCTCCCCGGGGACCAGGGTCGGCTGGGACTGAAACTAGTACTGAGAAAGAATAAACCCAAATTTATATGAAAAGACAGAAGCGGCTCCTTTATTATAGCCCAACAGCAATGACAAATGAAGACACATCCAAGAACAGATAATGAAAAATTTTGAATTATTGCCATTGTTTCTCATATTCCTGAGACTCTTGAATTAATATAGGAAACCAGTCTGAAGATAAAAAGCCAGAAGCTTTATCAAATACATTATGTCTGGCGGAATGTCTACACTGAGCTAACTCAAGGTCCTAGTAGTAGTGTGGGTTTGGTTCAAGAAGTGGCATGGATTTTTCTAGGAGGTTTCAATTTACTTATCCTTTCATTTGAAGCTCAAGTGTTTAACTATGATGGTTTCTCTACTTTCCCCATTGGATTGTGCTATTTAAGTCCTTTTGTATTTTTGGACTTAGCTTTATTTATTCTCTGAAGGAGGTGAGATCTTCTTTTCTACAGGTTTCAAGAATACTTATCCATGGGGGAAAGTAATCTTGAGGCCAATCCTGGGGTAAAAGAGTGCCCAGAAAGTAGCATTCAAGTATTAATCAATGCAAAAAGCTCAGCTTGTACAGAATTAAACATTACATAGCTTGTAAATATACACAGTAGATGAAGAAATGCTTTAACTTTGCATTTAAATCATTTCAAAGGCCAACTTTAGTTCCTGGTTATTTTATTCTGATATTTTTCATTGGTATATAAGCAAGAATGGTATTTTCCTTCCCACCTGACTCCCATCGGACACAGTATTGTGCAAATCGACACAATAACAAGACCATCTATTTACATATTTTCTGTGACAACAAAATATGAACATTGTGCCAAATATGGAAAAATACGCTTGTGGAAGGATTTAGGCTTTTAACCCAAAAGACAAGAAAGTGCTTCTCGATTTGGAAAAACATTTCCTTCTAGCTATGTTTTTAATCTTGATATAGGGGAGATAGAACCTAATATTTTTGCATTTTCAAGACATCTTCATATTCTTGTTTGTATTTTTATGTAAAAACAGTAAAATATAATTTGTTTATAATTATCTAATTTCTGACTACCATTGATTGTTCCTTAGAGGAAAGTTATTTATGAACAAAAAACCCCCCTCATAATCTGTCAAAAACATGTAATCACTTTCTGTCTTAAAGATAAAGTTCAGGCCATGACAGATTTTCCAAGACTGTCTACTGAGTGAAGTAGGGAAAAATAAAAAGGCACAAAACTATGTTTTAATGAAAATTTCCTTCTTGTGCCCCATATTATGGTTATACAATAGGTTAATGCAACATATATGGGGGCCTGTGGTTCTTAGATATAGAAATTTTTCCATTGCTAATTTTCCCAAAGAGACTTCTGCAGTAAATACGGTAAAATGTGTATTAAAAATGATACATAAAACAGGTCTAACCTTTAATCAGTCCTCTCAGGTGTTGACAAGCCCAAAGATCTTGAGTCCTTATTGCTATACTATTGAACTTGCAAAACATACCAAACTCAAAACCTTATTAAAGTGAAATGAAATTGTAATCTGAGAACGACAATCTCTTTTTTTTCCTCCTTTTTCTTGCCTATTCCAATCCTAGCCTGAAATGCCTTCCTCCCGCCATCCCATGTCCTTCAGTCTAGAAGGCTAACATCAAACCTTTACTTTTCATGTTCAATATTTCCCTCCTAGTCTGACACAGAAATAATAATTTATTAGTTTTTAAAGCCCGAAGTATGACATGATGAAGTTGGAAACTCACTGTGTCTTCCAGGTTTCAATATGGCCTTAAGAGAATTTGAATGAGTATGGGGCAATGTTTGGGGGGTTGGGGGGCCGGGGGAGGGGTATTTTTCTGATGTGCCGTGTCCTCTCCACGAACAATACAACAGCTAAATAAACCCTGAATGCATTTAACTTCTGTCAGGGCTCATGCACTTCTATATAAATTGTATCTACTGAGTATTCATTTTGTCCCTTTTATGCAGGAGTTCACACAATTCACCATAGAGCAGATATTTGCAAAAACGGGTGTGAAATTTAGAGCAAGTTCCAGGAAAAGCAGTTGGCTCTCTGACCTCCAGGCATCAAAAGATGGGTCTTTTGCTAGGTTTTTAGACACCTTATTCTTTACTAAGCTAACGTCCCTCCCATTTAGCTCTGTCCATCATCCCTCTCCCTGCCTTCCAGGGCCCCTCAAAAAGGAGAAAGTGCCCAGCCTTCAGGGAAAGGGTGGGCTGGTCATTCACCTGTAGGCATTGGAACGGGCAGAGCTGTCACCTGTGATCTATTTAGGGTAAACATCGAGAAGCTGCTTTCCAGAAAGTTATATAAAGCGTTGCTAATGTTCCCTGAAGATTTCCCTACCATGCTGGCTGCTGCTGACATTTTGAGAGGCAGGTTGCGACGTGTGTGGATGCTTCCCCGTGCTTTTTATGAGCCGAGCTCTTGCAGTGAAAAGCTGTCCTTTTTCCCCTGGGTGTGTAGAACCAGTTTCTCCGGCATGCCGGGCCCTGAAGCTGAGGCTTATCCCAAAGGAGGGGCTCGCGAGGGGGGGTTGGGGGGCAAGCCAGAGATCTAGCACTTGCTTAAACTTTAGGTGGGAAGAGAAGTGAGGGCAAGAAAAGAAAAAAAAAAATTTACAAAGTTCTCTCAATTATCTGTGGTTGCAACCTGTGGAAACTTTTTCTCCTGGTTCAAGGGGGTGGAGGAGGTCACGAGGACGGTGAGACTGAGAGACAGCATGATTTACTCTCCGCTGGCTGGCTAGACGGAGGCTGGCCCAGGTTTGGGGACCACGGCCAAGAAAATGGAGGCCCACTTTCTCCAATTGACTTTCACTCCTTAGAGTCTAAATAAATATCTTTGGAAACATCTTAAATTTCTCCAAGTAGAATAAAAATGCCCTTCCCTACTTTGGGATAGATCTGAACCAACATCTAAAACAACCCATGTGGATTTTTAAGTGGTGTATCGTAGTGATCGGTATCTCTTTGGAGACGGATGCCTATGCTGTCATCATAGGTTTAAAAAAAAAAAATATATATATATATATATATACACACACACATATAAAAATAAAAAACATATATATATATGTCATCATAGGTTAAAAAAATATATATGTCATCATAGGTTAAAAAATATATAAACATACACACACATATAAAAATAAGAAATATATATATATATATATATATATATATATCCCAGAAAAAAAAAAGATAAAGGGCTTTCTCAGTTGTTTGCAAAGTGTAGGCAGTCCGAGTTCTTCAATAGGTCTGCTTGCATAAATGCAAATGTTGAGGCAACTTTTCATCCCGCTATCGCAAAGCCTAGCTCGGCTGGGCATTGATCATGGAATGGATTTGCAAATGACCGTGTATGCCGGTATAAATCAGTGCCACCCAGCAAAACAGAGGAGCCACATCAGAGCCTGGTTGCTGCTTTTCTCGAATTCTTTCTTCATCTATCTGTTTTTTAAAAAAAAATGATTCTGACTGTCAACTGGGATTATTGGACTGCATAATGATATTTTTTATGTCCAAACATATGAATAAAATTACGTTCTCACCATGTATATTATGGTTATACATGCTTTCTGAAAGTAAATTAACATAGAAATAAATCTGTGATGTCAAGAATATACATTAACCTGTTTGGGCCTTATAAATATGTAAAAAGAGCACCTAGCTCCTTGCCTCTCTGTGTCGGAATAATAGCTTGTCCTGGATCTAGAACTGGACAGTCTGTATATAAGAGGGTACGATTACACATGCTCCATCCAACCGATCAATAATGTTTAGTACCGTGTGTTCAGTGTTGTCCCTGGCGCTCTAGGGAATATAAGAAAACACTCTGAAGGGAGTCTTGCCTTTATAGATCTCCTTCGCTTGCTTCAAATTCAACTCACCTATCATTACCTGGGCTGTTGCCCAGATTTTACCTCTGTCTTTATTCCCTTTGCCAACTGTTCCTTGCATTTCTTTCTAAAGACATCTGGCTTCGTCTTCTCCTCTTCTTATTGGCACATAGGTCCTTCATTGCCACTCCCTTCAGGTCCCACTCACCAGCCTGGTGGCCCTCCCATGGCCTGCCCACACGCCTCCCCTGCCTCCCTCCCCCGCTCCTCCACACCGAAATCCAGTCCCCTAGGGAACGTCCTCCTCCTGCCTCCCAAAGTCGGCTCAGGTGTCACCTCTTGAGACCAAGACTTTGCCTGCTACCTGTCCTTCCCAGCTGGGCTCAGTCTTCTGTGTCCGTGATGACACCTCTCTGAGCTTTTAACAAGTTCCCTGAACATCTTTTGTGTCCTCCTCAGGGTCCTTGACTAGCTGAGGGCTCTCGGTGGGCAGGGTTTGTCTTTTTCATCCTTGGACTGCCCCCACATGGCTTGCCTGGGTAGACATCCCACAGATGTTTGTGGAACGCACGGGGTCTTCACCCCTAAAAAAATGGTGCTCAAGCATCCAAAGCCGTTAAGGTGGAAAGAGGTCTCAAGGATTCAAAATATCTACATTGCTTTTGTCTGCATCAGCCAAGACCCTCATCTCTGTCTCTCTCTGCCTTCTTTACTTCCATCTACTGAGTGTTTCATACAAACTCACAGAGTAGGAGCCACTCAATGCAAACTACATGTTTTCTGGCTTAAAGCTCTATGATGGTTTCCATTGTCCTTAGAATAAATTAATGCCTTTCTTTGACTTGCAAGGGCAGCCTTGTCCTGCCAACCTCCCCAACCTCATGCTGAGCCACTCCCCTCTTTGCTCACTGTGTCTTGGATACATGGACCTTTTACTGGCTCCCAGAAAAGGCCAAATTCTCTTCTGCCCAGAATTCTCATGTCTGCTGGAACTTTCTTCCTTATCTTTCAAGTGTTAGCTTAGCTGTTACCTTCTCAAAGAGCCTTTCCATAAGGATTCCACCTAAAGTACATGTCCCATATCCCCATCCTTTTTGCAAGAACTGAACCCTGTTTTCGCCCTTCATAGCAGAAGCACAAGGGATGATTTATTTATTTTTATTGACTTGTGTATTTGTTTACTTGATCAGTATCTTTTCCCTTCTCTCACTAAAATGTGTGCCCCTCAAGGACAAGGGATCACATCTATTTTTATTCCTTCTGTATTTCCCAAGGCCCATGACTGCACTTGGCACAGAGTAAATGATAGTACATATTTCTTGCATGGCAAATGAAGTATCATCCCAAAGTGAGCATGGGAAATGGTTTCTTGAAATACTTAGGTTCTCCCATCCAAGTACTAAACAGGCCTGACCCTGCTTAACTTCTAAGATCAGATGAGATTGGGTGCGTTTGGGGTAGAACTTAGGTTCTCATTACAATGTCATGGGATACAGTTTCCTTAGGTGTGCTTGTGGACTGAATGTTTGTATCTCCCCCAGATTCCCATGTTGAAGCCCTACATCTCCCAACGTGATGGCATTTGGAGGTCAGGACTTGGGGAGGTGATTAGGTTGGATCAGATTGTGAGGGTGGGGCCCCCACGATGGGATTAGTGTCCTAAAAAGAAAAGGAAGAGAGACCTCTGTCTCTCCCACTCTCTCTTATTCCTCCCCCTCACTTCAACACACACATACACACACACACACACACACACAGCAAAGGCCATGTGAGAACTCGATGAGAAGGTGGATGTCTGCAAGTCAGAGGAAGGGCTCTTGCCAGAGTCCAATGTCTACTGAAACCTTGATCTTGAACTCCCAGCCTCTAGAGCAGTGAGGAATAAATGTCTATTGTTTAACCCACCAGTCTGTGTTTTTATATAGACGAAGGTGAGCTGCCTGAGCAGACTTGAAGTATTTTGGCCAGTTCTTGTTTCTATGACCATTGTAGTGGCTAAGTTAAGAGAACATTTATTTGGTATCTTCTCTTTGGATTTCCAACCTGTATACTTCTCTAGCCTCTTTTGCTTATTACATTCCTGTGTGCTCACTCTTCTGTCTTCACACCACTCACATAGCACACACAGCATTCATGGAAAGACCTGAGCTCCCAGCCAATCTAGATCCTAACATTACTTCAAGTGAATCCTTTTAGTGACACTTTAGAGCGAGAGTTCAGAAACTAGAGTAACACAGTGTGTCAACCATACTTCCAATTAAAGAAAAAAGAGAGAGAAATTTCCATGAGATTCCAGGCTGTTGATGAAGGAGTGTCCAGGTTCTCTTGCTGCAATGATCTTTCCATCTTTCAAATAATGTAATCTGCAGACGAAGCACCATGTTTTGACCTTGATGCATTAGTAGTAAGAATATTTTCACATTCCTCAGCTCTGTGTACACAAATCAGGAATTATCTCAAATATGAGTAATGCTAAGAGGTATGTAAATAAATTTCAATTTACAGTAGCTTGTTCTTCCCCTGCACTCTAGTCTTTATTTTGTTTAGTTCATTAAGTACTCAGTTTTTTTTTTTCCTTAAAAAGGAATATTTAAATATCTCTAACCTTTCAAAATGAAGCAAAGTTTGGGGCCCAAATTACCTGGTGGCTCCTTCCCTCATACAGCTTTTCTGTCGTTGATGCTGGCTAGCAAAGTAACAGCAGAATCAATAGTGCCGGTAACAATATACTCCTCAAAGTTAACACAACATATCGGATTCTACAAGATCCGAGCCCTTCAGGAAAGATGCAGTGATGTAAACGATCTCCCAGTGATTTTGTGAGCAGCCCTATGAGGTCTGCTGAGAATTAAAGGCTCTTCCAGGGCAAACATATTATTAAGAGACTTCAGTGTTTGAAGCAGCTCGAGGATGTTAAAGAAACAAAACAAAACCAACAAAACCCCTAAAACCAAAACCAACCCAGGCATTGGGGCATGCACAGTAAACATAAGCTTGAGCTTTGTGGGAGAGCACCTGCCCGCACCAGGGACTCAGCATTTATTTACTTCCTGGCACGGTATACCAGTTGCCCAGTTGTCATTAATGAGAAGTTTATCTGACAGACTTTGCCTCGTCATGATCCTCGTGCCGCTCTGGATTCTTCTAGTGGACATTTGTTGGAGGCCCTCCACGTGCCAGGCACCATGCAGCCCTGCAAACCTCCCGGAAATGCTGGCTTGGCAGAAAGAAGCAAAGGTGCAGAAAGGATGAGAAACTGGTATGCCCTGTCTTCAACCGCTTTCTATCAGGTATTCAATTCGTCTCACATTTGCTGAGGGTCTGGCAGGTGCCAGCCATTGTGGGAAGTTCTGTAGAGCAAAGGAAATTCTGTGGGGTCCTTGCTCTTGGGAGGTCCCTGTCTGGACAAAGATTGACCCTTAGGATGTCTTGCTCAGGGAAAGAAGCAAAGTCCAGAACAGCGTGGGTGCCCCTGAACGAAGAAGGGTGTGTTTTATAAGAGAGTGTATGATGTACACACGTATGGGTGCAGGCAGGTAAGTGTTGGTAAATGCCTAGAATGTGGGGTAACCGTTATTGCTTTTGGGGAGAAGAACTGGTTCTTTTTTCTTAAGGCACCTGTCACTCTCTAAAACTGTCTTATGTATTTATTTGTTAACTTCTTTGTTGTCCCTTTCTTCCACTGTATGCAAATACTCCCTTATCACTGGCTGTGTCTCCAATAACTAGAACAATGCTTGGTCCATAGTTTAGATGTCTAATAGCTTTTGTTTTTCCTTTAAATTGAATGAATTTAGAATTCAGAGCTGGGAGGGAATCTTACCTTTAGCTGTTTGCCATTTTGTATGGCTTTAATATTTAACTTTTTACTATGAAAAAAAAAAACCAAATAGATGCAAATGAAAAGAAAATAATATAATAAACTTCCATATATCTCTCACTCCAAAGTAATGATGAACTCATAGCCAGTCTCGTCGCATCAATATCTCCCCTCATTGCCCTCACCCTGCCTTTGTCCCAAGACTATTTTGAAACAAAATCCCAATCATCACTATAGTTTTAAATATTTCAGTATATAAACTATAGTTATGATATATTCCATACCTAAAAAAATAAACAATAATTTATGAATACAAAATAGCTACTGTTCAAAAACCCCTAACTAGCATCATGATTTCCCCCCACTACAAGCTGTTATTTAATGATATGCATTACCTTTTCATAGTAATCCTACTAGATGTTCACAATCTAGAAGCAGGTATCACTTCACCCATCCGTCCGTCCTTCTATCCATTCCAATATGGACAAAGTTGACTATGATGCAATGTAACACATATTATAACAAAAGGGACAATCATAATTAAGGTGAACCCAAGAGATTAAAAGTATTAGGTCCTTACGGTAACATTTAAAACTTGTAACATTTAATAGTCTGATAAAGCCTTATAAATAGAATATATAGAGTCTTCCTATGACTAACTAAATTAAGACCATCAAAGTTTCTTTTCTTTTCTTTTTTAAGGTTTTTTTTTTTTTTTTTTTTTTTTTTTTTTTAACAACTGAGTTTACTGGGCTGTGCTCTTATAAATCAAATCATGGTAACCAGGAGCCAAAACACGATCTGCCAGGGTTTGGGTTGTCAGACTTGGGTGTTTATGAAACACAGCTAGGGTTAGTCTGACACAGGCTCTGGCATACGCTCTGTAAACAGTGGATTGGCATTTACACAAACCAGGTCAGTGCATATAAACTATGCTCCTTGGGTAGGTCTCCTTACAGAGCCTTGCCGGAACACAGTTAACATCAGGGAAGGCAGCCATCTTTAACTCATGAAGTATCTTTTGCCCATTGTCTGCACAGCCTAAGAAAAACAGAGTTATTGGTAGGCTCAATTAAACCCAAGAGTATTTTTGCTTGGTACTTGAACCACACATTGAAAGGTGGTATTTTAACTTCCAGAAAGGAAATGTCAATGATGTTAAAAAAAAATATTAAAACAGAAAAGGGCCAAGGTAATGTTTTAAAACTCACGGGGTCTTCAAGACACTAGCTCACCTTAACATTTTTGATTAGAATTGAAATCTGGTTCAAAAGGGGGAAGAAAAGAACTCTTGAGAAGGTATTTAAAAGACTATAAAGTTGCAAGACTGATTTTTATACAAGTCCCTCAGAACTCCCACATCCCAGTGATGTGTCCCACACAGTGATCGTGTTATGAGGAAGAGGTTTATTCTTCTTCTTTCTGAGGCAGTTGTGTGAAACATTTATGAAACACCTCCTTATAATTGCTTCCAAAGACAGTTTTTCAGTCATGTAAAAAAAAATGATCCACTAATGTTTAGAATTATACTTAAGTTATACCAAGATGATGCCAAGAAGTGATAGCCAGCGCACTGTCATTAGAACTACTGGAAGTTGGTGCTCACCATTCCCTTTCTAGTATCTTGTCTTACTTCTGGAATAAGGGTGAAATCAGTTTCTGTGTCTGGATTTGAATGGAGGGAGCAAGATGGGAGGATGCAGACCGAATGGATTCATCTCTCTTTTTTTTTAATTTTATTTTTTATAAACATATATTTTTATCCCCAGGGGTACAGGTCTGCAAATCGCCAGGTTTAAACACTTCACAGCACTCACCATAGCACATACCCTCCCCAATATCCATAACCCCACCCCCCCTCTCCCAACCCCCCTCCCCCCATCAACCCTCAGTTTGTTTTGTGAGATTAAGAGTCACTTATGGTTTGTCTCCCTCCCAAACCCATCTTGTTACATTTATTCTTCTCCTACCCCCTTAACCCCCCATGTTGCATCTCCTCTCCCTCATATCAGGGAGATCATATGATAGTTGTCTTTCTCCGATTGACTTATTTCGCTAAGCATGATACCCTCTAGATCCATCCACGTCGTCGCAAATGGCAAGATTTCATTTCTTTTGATGGCTGCATAGTATTCCATTGTGTATATATACCACTACTTCTTTATCCATTCGTCTGTTGATGGACATCTAGGTTCTTTCCATAGTTTGGCTATTGTAGACATTGCTGCTATAAACATTCGGGTGCACGTGCCACTTCGGACACTACATTTGTATCTTTAGGGTAAATACCCAGCAGTGCAATTGCTGGGTCATAGGGTAGTTCTATTTTCAACATTTTGAGGAACCTCCATGCTGTTTTCCAGAGTGGTTGCACCAGCTTGCATTCCCACCAACAATGTAGGAGGGTTCCCCTTTCTCCACATCCTCGCCAGTATCTGTCATTTCCTGACTTGTTAATTTTAGCCATTCTGACTGGTGTGAGGTGATATCTCATTGTGGTTTTGATTTGTATTTCCCTGATGCCAAGTGATATGGAGCACTTTTTCATGTGTCTGTTGGCCATCTGGATGTATTCTTTGCAGAAATGTCTGTTCATGTCCTCTGCCCATTTCTTGATTGGATTATTTGTTCTTTGGGTGTTGAGTTTGCTAAGTTCTTTATAGATTTTGGACACTAGCCCTTTATCTGATATGCCATTTCCAAATATCTTCTCCCATTCTGTCAGTTGTCTTTTGGTTTTGTTCACTGTTTCCTTTGCTGTGCAAAAGCTTTTGATCTTGATAAAATCCCAATAGTTCATTTTTGCCCTTGCTTCCCTTGCCTTTGGCGATGTTCCTAGGAAGATGTTGCTGCGGCTGAGGTCGAAGAGGTTGCTGCCTGTGTTCTCCTCAAGGATTTGGATGGATTCCTTTCTCACATTGAGATCCTTCATCCATTTTGAGTCTATTTTCGTGTGTGGTGTAAGGAAATGATCCAATTTCATTTTTCTGCATGTGGCTGTCCAATTTTCCCAACACCATTTATTGAAGAGGCTGTCTTTTTCCAGTGGACATTCTTTCCTGCTTTGTCGAAGATGAGTTGACCATAGAGTTGAGGGTCTATTTCTGGGCTCTCTATTCTGTTCCATTGATCTATGTGTCTGTTTTTGTGCCAGTACCATGCTGTCTTGATGATGACAGCTTTGTAATAGAGCTTGAAGTCCGGAATTGTGATGCCACCAACTTTGGCTTTCTTTTTCAATATTCCTTTGGCTATTCGAGGTCTTTTCTGGTTCCATATAAATTTTAGGATTATTTGTTCCATTTCTTTGAAAAAAATGGATGGTACTTTGATAGGAATTGCATTAAATGTGTAGATTGCTTTAGGTAGCATAGACATTTTCACAATATTTATTCTTCCAATCCAGGAGCATGGAACATTTTTCCATTTCTTTGTGTCTTCCTCAATTTCTTTCATGAGTACTTTATAGTTTTCTGAGTATAGATTCTTAGTCTCTTTGGTTAGGTTTATTCCTAGGTATCTTATAGTTTTGGGTGCAATTGTAAATGGGATGGACTCCTTAATTTCTCTTTCTTCTGTCTTGTTGTTGGTGTAGAGAAGTGTAACTGATTTCTGTGCATTGATTTTATATCCTGACACTTTACTGAATTCCTGTACAAGTTCTAGCAGTTTTGGAGTGGAGTCTTTTGGGTTTTCCACATAGAGTATCATATCATCTGCGAAGAGTGATAGTTTGACTTCTTCTTTGCCGATTTGGATGCCTTTAATTTCCTTTTGTTGTCTGATTGCTGAGGCTAGGACTTCTAGTACTATGTTGAATAGCAGTGGTGATAACGGACATCCCTGCCGTGTTCCTGACCTCAGCGGAAAAGCTTTCAGTTTTTCTCCATTGAGAATGATATTTGCGGTGGGTTTTTCATAGATGGCTTTGATAATATTGAGGTATGTGCCGTCTATCCCTACACTTTGAAGAGTTTTGATCAGGAAGGGATGCTGTACTTTGTCAAATGCTTTTTCAGCATCTATGGAGAGTATCATATGGTTCTTGTTCTTTCTTTTATTAATGTGTTGTATCACATTGATTGATTTGCGGATGTTGAACCAGCCTTGCAGCCCTGGAATAAATCCCACTTGGTCGTGGTGAATAATCCTTTTAACGTACTGTTGAATCCTATTGGCTAGTATTTTGGCGAGAATTTTTGCATCTGTGTTCATCAAGGATATTGGTCTGTAGTTCTCTTTTTTGTTGGGATCCTTGTCTGGTTTTGGGATCAAGGTGATGCTGGCCTCATAGAATGAGTTTGGAAGTTTTCCTTCTATTGCTATTTTTTGGAACAGTTTCAGGAGAATAGGAATTAGTTCTTCTTTAAATGTTTGGTAGAATTCCCCCGGGAAGCCGTCTGGCCCTGGGCTTTTGTTTGTTTGGAGATTTTTGATGACTGTTTCAATATCCTTATTGGTTATGGGTCTGTTCAGGCTTTCTATTTCTTCCTGGTTCAGTTGTGGTAGTTTATATGTCTCTAGGAATGCATCCATTTCTTCCAGATTGTCAAATTTGTTGGCGTAGAGTTGCTCATAGTATGTTCTTATAATTGTCTGTATTTCTTTGGTGTTCGTTGTGATCTCTCCTCTTTCATTCATGATTTTATTTATTTGGGTCCTCTCTCTTTTCTTTTTGATAAGTCTGGCCAGGGGTTTATCAATCTTATTAATTCTTTCAAAGAACCAGCTCCTAGTTTCGTTGATTTGTTCTATTGCTTTTTGGTTTCTATTTCATTGATTTCTGCTCTGATCTTTATGATTTCTCTTCTTCTGCTGGGTTTAGGGTTTCTTTCTTGTTCTTTCTCCAGCTCCTTTAGGTGTAGGGTTAGGTTGTGTACCTGAGACCTTTCTTGTTTCTTGAGAAAGGCTTGTACCGCTATATATTTTCCTCTCAGGACTGCCTTTGTTGTGTCCCACAGATTCTGAACTGTTGTGTTTTCATTATCATTTGTCTCCATAAATTTTTTCAATTCTTCTTTGATTTCCTGGTTGACCCATTCATTCTTTAGAAGGATGCTGTTTAGTCTCCATGTATTTGGGTTCTTTCCATATTTCCTCTTGTGATTGAGTTCTAGCTTTAGAGCATTGTGGTCTGAAAATATGCAGGGAATGATCCCAATCTTTTGATACCGGTTGAGACTTGATTTAGGACCAAGAATGTGATCTATTCTGGAGAATGTTCCATGTGCACTAGAGAAGAATGTGTATTCTGTTGCTTTGGGATGAAATGTTCTGAATATATCTGTGATGTCCATCTGGTCCAGTGTGTCATTTAAGGCCTTGATTTCCTTGTTGATCTTTAGCTTGGATGATCTGTCCATTTCAGTGAGGGGAGTGTTAAAATCCCCTACTATTATTGTATTCTTGTTGATGTGTTTCTTTGATTTTGTTATTAATTGGTTTATATAGTTGGCTGCTCCCACGTTAGGGGCATAGATATTTAAAATTGTTAGAACTTCTTGTTGGACAGTTCCTTTGAGTATGATATAGTGTCCTTCCTCATCTCTTATTATAGTCTTTGGCTTAAAATCTAATTGATCTGATATAAGGATTGTCACTCCTGCTTTCTTCTGATGTCCATTAGCATGGTAAATTCTTTTCCACCCCCTCACTTTAAACCTGGAGGTGTCTTCGGGTTTAAGATGAGTTTCTTGTAGGCAACATATAGATGGGTTTTGTTTTTTTATCCATTCTGATACCCTGTGTCTTTTGATTGGGGCATTTAGCCCACTAACATTCAGGGTAAGTATTGAGAGATATGAATTTAGTGCCATTTTATTGCCTGTAAGGTGACTGTTATTGTATATTGTCTCTGTTTCTTTCTGATCTACTACTTTTAGGGTTTCTCTTTGCTTAGAGGACCCCTTTCAATATTTCCTATAGAGCTGGTTTGGTATTTGCAAATTCTTTCAGTTTTTGTTTATCCTGGAAGCTTTTAATCTCTCCTTCTATTTTCAATGATAGCCTAGCTGGATATAGTATTCTTGGCTGCATGTTTTTCTCATTTAGTACTCTGAATATATCATGCCAGCTCTTTCTGGCCTGCCAGGTCTCTGTGGATAAGTCTGCTGCCAATCTAATATTTTTACCATTGTACGTTACAGACTTCTTTTCCCGGGCTGCTTTCAGGATCTTTTCTTTGTCACTAAGACTTGTAAATTTTGCTATTAGGTGACGGGGTGTGGACCTATTCTTATTGATTTTGAGGGGGGTTCTTTGAACCTCCTGGATTTTGATGCTTGTTCCCTTTGCCATATTGGGGAAATTCTCTCCAATAATTCTCTCCAACATACCTTCTGCTCCCCTCTCTGTTTCCTCTTCTTCTGGAATCCCAATTATTCTAATGTTGTTTCATCTTATGGTGTCACTTATCTCTCAAATTCTCCCCTCGTGGTCCAGTAGCTGTTTGTCCCTCTTTAGCTCAGCTTCTTTATTCTCTGTCATTTGGTCTTCTATATCGCTAATTCTTTCTTCTGCCTCATTTATCCTAGAAGTGAGAGCCTCCATTTTTGATTGCACCTCATTAATAGCTTTTTTGATTTCAACTTGGTTAGATTTTAGTTCTTTTATTTCTCCAGAAAGGGCTTTTATATCTCCCGAGAGGGTTGCTTTAATAATCTTCCATGCCTTTTTCAAGCCCGGCTAGAACCATGAGAATCGTCATTCTGAACTCTATATCTGACATATTACCAATGTCTATATTGATTAGGTCCCTAGCCTTTGGTACTGCTTCTTGTTCTTTTTTTTGTTGTGAATTTTTCTGCCTTGTCATTTTGTCCAGATAAGAGTATATGAAGGAGCAAGTAAAATACTAAAAGGGTGGCAACAACCCCAGGAAAATATGCTTTAGCCAAATCAGAAGAGATCCCAAATCGTGAGGGCGGAGAAAGGGGATAAAATGGGGTTCAGAAAGAAAAAAAAAAAAGGAAACTATTAAAAAAAGAAAGCGGATAAAAAATATAAAAAGGAAAAAAATATATATATATTAGATAAACTATTTAAAAAACGTTAAAAAAGAAAACGGTAAAGGTTAAAAAAATTAGCAGAAGAAGAGAAAAAAATTGAAAAAGAAAAAAAAATTAAATTAACTGCAAGCCTAAAGAATCATGGGGAGAAAGCCATGAGTTCCATGCTTTGCTTTCTTCTCCTCTGGAATTCCGCTGCTCTCCTTGGTATTGAAGCTGCACTCCTTGGTAGGTGAACTTGGTCCTGGCTGGGTTTCTTGTTGATCTTCTGGGGGAGGGGCCTGTTGTAGTGATTCTCAAGCTTTTTTGCAGGCGGAGTTGCACCACCCTTACCCGGGGCCGGGCTGAGTACTCTGCTCGGGTTTGCTGGGTTTGCTTTCAGGAGCTTTTGTTCCCTGAGCGCTTTCCGTAGAGTTCTGGAAGACGGGAATGAAGATGGCGGCCTCCCGGTCTCCGGCCCGGAGGAGCCGAGAGCCCGGGGCCCCACTCCTCAATGCGCCCTCAGAGAACAGCGCCCAATTACTCCTGTCACCCTGGCCTCCGGCCGTGCTTCGAGCTGACCGAGCCTGCGACTGGTTCAAGGTAACCCCGAGCTTAGAGCTCACTCCTCGGCTCTGTTTCTGTAGCCGGCTTCCCCGTTCTAATACCGGTAAGCTCTGCGATACTCAGACACCCCCAATCCTTCTGTGACCCTGTGGGACCTGAGGCTGCGCTGACCCTGCCTGGGCTTCACCCTAGTTAAGCCTCTGAAGCATTGTCCCTCAGCAGAAAAGACTTTTAAAAGTCCTGATTTTGTGCTCCGTTGCTCCGCCGCTCGCTGGGAGCCGGCCCCTCCCCCCGCAGTCTATCTTCCAGTCGCTTTGGATTCACTTCTCCGCCAGTCCTACCTTTCAGATAGTGGTTGATTTTCTTTTTCTAGAATTGCTGTTCTTCTTCTCTTCAATCTCCCGTTGGATTTGTAGGTGTTTGCAATCTTTAGATAAGCTATTTAGCTGATCTCCCGCTACCTGAAGTAGTCTCAGCCTGCTACTTCTCCGCCATCTTGACTCCGACCTTTTCTCATCTCTTTTTTTTTTCCCATTAAAATGATGGGGTCCAATTCAGTGCCTGAAACTGACTGATTGCTAGCTTTCACATATAGGGTTCAGCATATTGCAGAGATGTTGCTTTTGTTAATCCCTTTCTGCTTTCCCCCAGTGTCTCTTTTTTTTTTCTCCCTAAATCCTAAGTGAGTTCAGATTTCTCTTTCTTTAAGATTTTGAGAACTCTCAAAAGAGGCAGGAGGATGATTTTTCATTTTACAAACTGTTGACTTCAATTCTAGGTAAGATGCTGGATCTGTTTACTGAGAAGATGGTTCATAAATATAGAATGAGAAGTGATGATCTTTAGAAGCCTCATGGGCTCACCAAGTATGAGTCACATTGGATCAACCTCATGTCCTTCTCCAGGGTTTATGAGCCCTCTGGACCCAGAGGACATGGCATGCTAGAAGCAGCCTGAAGGAGGAGTGGGGAGATCCATCATCACACCCTTCTTGTCACTTTCCAGCCACGTGATCTGGGACAAGTCACTTGTGTTCTGTGTGCCTTCATTACCTCACCTAGAGAACAGGGATTATATTAGCTTCTGGAACAATGTAAGAAATGAATTGCTAATAGCTTCCTTTTAAGGATTGGTTTGAGGATTAAAAGATAATCTTACATGAATTAGAATACTGTCAGGCAAATAATACAGTGTATGTGAGTAATGGCCAGACACACAGAAAAAGACAAAAACAAACCCCAAAAATGTAGTTTTAGGTTGGGGTAATGTGAAGACATTATGGCATCCTATAAGAAGTAGCTGCAGAAACCAGAACTATTTAGTTTGGAGAAGGGAAAAACCAGGTGGGGTCAGCATTGAATCTGCCATTGAATCATTAAGGTGTGGGCAAGGGACAGCCTGAAGGCTGAATCTGGTTGGCTACCTGTTTTTGTACGGTCTGTGAGTTAAAAATGTCCTTCCCCTTTTAAATTGTTGAAAAAAATCTGAAGAAGATTACATGAAATATAAATTTTGGTGTCATAAAGTTTTATTGGAATACAGTTACCCTGTTCATTCACATATTGTCTATGCCTGCTTAGTGTTACAATGGTAGAGTTGGGTAGTTGTGACAGAGACCACATTGGCTTGAAAACCCTAAAGTATTTATTCTGGTTCTTCACAGAACAGGTTTGTTAATCCCTTACATGACAATTGAAAGCTGTCTTAGAAGAAATAGACATGTTCTGTTTGCCCCATTATGTCAACTAAAACTGAATCAACTCATGGATAGATGAGTAACCAGTGGGTAAAAACCATAGGTAGATACGTTTCAATTCAGTATGAAGAACTTTCTAGTAATTAGACTTACTTAGAGGTAGAATGGCCTGCTTTGTAATGTAGTGAGTTCTCTGTTAAATACAGTGAAATATTTAATGTGGTGAAATATTTAAGCTAAACTCTGATTGTTTTCTGACCAAACTTCCATCCTATTTCCATATAGAAATAATTCAAACTCTAGTAATAATTCAAGTGCAGGATGGACGTTCAGGCAGTAAACTTTCGGGTCCCTTCTGAACCACTGGTTTTAGGTTTCCAAGCTTGCTCCAACCTGTTTATTTCTGAAGTCCCACAAGTAGTTCCAGGCAATCGTTTATGATTTTGATCAGATTGTATGCTATTTTATATTCTTTTCTAATACTGTGGGAGTAATAACTGTGGGAGTAGTAACTACTCCTCTAGGAAACCCTTGCTGATCCCCTGAGTATATGCTCCCAAGATCAGACCTATTACATTACTTATCATATTTTACATTGAAATTTCCTGATCCTTCCAGCACATCAGTTACTTGCTAGAATAATGGAGTTTTCCTTGAACATAACATTAGAAGCTCTTTGAAGTCAAGGAATGTATTTTTTCCCTGTTGTTTCAGTGTGGAACATAAAATCTTGCAGATAGTAACAATACTCTGGGCTAGTTACTCTCATCAGCTCTTTCTATACATCAGTTCACGTCATGTTCCCAGCAACCTCATGTTGTAGGTACCATCACTGACACAAATCTGCACACTGAGACAACCAAAACATGGAGAGGTTAAGTAACTCACCCAAGGTTTAATAGCATGTAAGCTGTGGTGCTGCTGTTTGAACCCAGGTAGCCTGAGTCCAGAGCCCTATAACTACTACATTTATTTTCAAATGGTGAACAAATGTATCTATTTCATCCATGACTGGATTGCAAGCTCTCTCCAACCGTTTTACTTTTCTACGGAGTATAGTACACAAGTGAGCACATGATATCATGGAATAGCGGGGGAAGAAACACTTGACTTGGAGTCAAGAGACCTGATTTCTAGGCCATTGTGTTATCTGTGAGCTGCTGAGTGACTTTAGGATACCATTGTCACACTTGATGGGACTTTGGGATGACATTGGGTCTTAACTTTTTGAGGGGTATATTAGTTTTCAAGGGCTGCCATTACAAATGACCACAAACGAGGTGACTTAAAACCTCAGAGACATATTCTTTCACAATTCTGAAGGTCAGAAGTCTGAAATCCATAGGGTAGGGACATGCTCCCTTTCAAGGCCCTAGGAGAGAATCCTTCCTCACCTCTCCCAGCTTCTGGTGGCTCCAGGTGCCCCTTAGCTTGTGGCCACATAATTCCAATCTCTGCCTCTATCTTCACAATATCTTCTTCTCTGAGTCTCAGATCTCTTCTACTTTCTCATGTAAAGACATCAGCCATTGGATTTGGCTCATGCTGAATCCAAGATGATTTCATATGAGATCCTTAAGTTAATTATACCTTCGAAGACTGTTCCTAAAGAAAGTCACATTCACGGGGTTAGGAGTTAAGACTATCTCGGATGTATTTCCCTTCATAGAAGTCACTAGACCATTTCCCATGGACCTCATCTGGACTGCTGCCTGTCTTTAGAAATAACGATTAGTGGGGATATAGCCGCACTCATTCATTTGTGCATTATCTTCAGCTGCTTTTGCACTTTGGTGACAACAGTGACCACAAGGTTGCGAAATCCTAAAATATTTACTCTCTGTATAGAAAACGTTTGCCAATCCCTGCTCTGCACCACAGAGAGCAACACGTACAACTAAAAATGTGTGAGAAATTGAATAAATTTCTTTCCTTAGAAATAATCTGCAGATGATGAGGAAAGATATTCTTATTAGACAGACATCAGCAAAGACCTTCAGCTGAGCAGGAAACCCTAACAGACCTTCAACTGGCCGTGATGACATCCAAGATTCATTTGCGAGGTTAATATGACATATTCTGAATAGTTGAAGATGATACGTAGGGTCCAACTTGTGATTCATTGGAAGAATTTTGTATGCATGCATGCATTAGAAACCAACAGACTCAACCCCTGAAAACATATGGTCTCATATGTGTGCCATTCAGTTATGAATCCTTTTGGGGGGTGGTGTGGTGAAATTAATTTTACCTCTGTGTTTTCATTGCTGATGTGCATAAAATTTTAAAATAAAGCCTTCATAAGTGGTAATCATGCAAACATTTATAATTGACTTTGTCTTTACGAATGTGTGTTGAATAAAACTCTTCGTGGAATTGACATTGATTGAAAGTGGAACCTGCCTTGAATATTGCCTTATTTCAGCCTTCTATCTCCTTTTTTTTTGGTCAATCTCAGTAAGCATCATTTCTTTTTCAAAATTTATTTGCATTCTTACATGTCAAGAAGTCAATTTCCTGGGGCTCCTGGGTGGCTCAGTCGTGAAGCATCTGCTTTCAGCTCAGGTCATGGTCCCAGGGTCCTGGGATCGAGACCTGCATTGGACTCCCTGCTCAGCAGGGAACCTGCTTCTCCCCCACCTCTGCCTGCTGCTGCACCCTTTCCTTGTACTCTCTCTCTCTGTCAAATAAGTAAATAAAATCTTAGAAAAAAGAAGCCAATTTCCCCAACGTTTCACATTGATTTGTTCTAAAGTTACACATTCTCAAGAAAACTAAGCTTTTAAAAGACTGTGTGGGTGAGAATGAAGATTGTAATCTCGAGAAAATTGATACAGCATTTGCTTTTGGGGGGTCTTCTATGGAAGAGGATACTAACCAGGCTTCTAGACCAAATGGAATGGTCAGTTAGCTATAGATCAGTTTCATCTAAATCTACTTAATTTTTATCTGTATTAAGACTGAAGCTCCTTTTATACTTTGGGAGAAGCCTCAGGCAGTTCTCAGCATATATGATGACCCGATTTTCTCCACCCACAATTGGAATCTATCTGTGCCCTGAAAATGTTTTGGCACACAGTCTGATGTTGGGTCAGAATCTTTAAAATCAGGAATGCAATGGGAAATGACCTACATATTTTTCTTAAACCACATTTTTCTTAAATTGACCCAATGACCAGAATATTCCAGAGATACCTTCACTCTTCTATAATAAATTAGGTCCAAGGTTCCTCACCATGCATATATTGGATTAACAGAGTGATTTCTATTTCTTTTTTAATAAGCATCATTCTAGTGCCTAACATGATTAATGTAAAATGCAAAAATTACTGAGTGGTCTAATTAATATAATTATAGTAATGCAACTAGATCCTTTTCTTTCAGAGAGTTGCTGTTCTAAAAGTGCAGCCACATTGCCGAAGTTCACCATGTTGGTCTGATAGGGCCTGTGGGCAGATGCCCCGCTAGTCTTCCACAGGAGAGATAATTAAGAGACAGTGGTACAGAAATGCGTGTTGTAGCACACACGGGTGCTCCTGAACGTTGACCTCGCCGCTCCAAGCAACTTAGAGCGGCTTGGTTTTCAAAATTACAATTCCTCTCAGGTTCTAGAGGGAGGCACAAACAATCTTCAGGTTTACACCTTTGGGCAGGGGGCAAAATGCCCAGTTTTGGGAACGTTGCCCTCTCCTTGGAGACCTGAGAGGATACACGAATATCGGGTGGTTCCAAAAGGCAGGGCATATAGAAGAATCTTCAAAGTTGCTAGAAGGAAGCAATTTTCTATTTTGGGCAAAACTTTACAGTAACAGGAAGGTGGAGAGTGAGTGGGAGAGAAACGAGGTGGGAAGTCCACTGACTCGGGGCAGTGGAGCTCACATAGGTAATATTAGGCTTGGCCGACTCCCTCATTGTGGCCCTCTTGGTGGGTTGCTTCTCTGTCATATAGAACCTTTTAATCAAAAGATTAAGAAGGGGAGGAGTGTGGCTTTGGCAACGTCAAATGGATCCTGTTGCCAAAAGTGGACAAGAGGGGACGCATTCCCACAATATGGCAATTGTGGGAATCCACTAGGTCATTAAAAACTGGGAGGAGATCAAGAAGGAAGTACTTAAAGACATCCCAAACTCAATGAACAAAGTAATGCCCTCTAAAAAATTACCCTGAGAACTAACACTTTTTTTTGCCCATGAATACCATCAGCCCCCTTCAGCGCCGAGTTGAAGGCAGTCTTGTGTGCATTCATGTACGTGTCTAAGCAGTGACCAAACCAGTCTTTTCTCGTGGGCACAGTACTGTGGGATCAGTTAAATGGAAATAAATAACTGCTCATGTGTAGAACCTCCTATGTGTGCTTCCTTTTCAAAATATTGATTTCCTTTTATTCCATTCAAAAGGGAGACCCGTGCGGAGTAGAAAGAGGAGGGCACTGTCTCTTTATGAATACTAATAAGGAAATCAAGGGAGACAGTGGCATTTCAAGTTTCATCTTTCTATTTCCTAGAGGCGCAAACTCTGCAAGTTGTCACCTTGGTGTACTCAGTGCCTTTTGAAGCACTACACTCCTCCAGAGAGAATGTCAGCCCCAGCCCTGGGCAGTTTTGACAAACAGAGTATATATTGATACATGATAAAGTATGCTAGAAATCACCCCAGCGCTAAAGGCTACTATAGTTTTAATATCATCATTTGAATTAACAAGCATTCTGTGGAGAAATAATGAGCTTTCATTATTCAGAACATCATCCTTACCCGGGGAACTCAGAAACCATTAGCTCTTGAGAACTTAATGAAAAGATGATAAAGAATGTTTTAGATAAAAGTTTGAACGGGCACACTTGATAACTGAGGTAAAATATTAATGTTTGCTTGGATGATGTATTAGGGTTGCAGAGCTGGGCTCGTTGAAGCCACGGATGCCAAGTGTGAGGGGGGCTCGTGCTTGTGTAGCGGCTGGACTGGGCTAACGGACAGTGCTGGCTCCCTCTCTGGTGAGCTGTGCTCCCAAGAAGATGGTCATGCCACTGCATGGCGAGGTTCCTTCAGACTCACAGACAGGAGGGATGGGAAATGGATAGGAGCGAGAGATAACACAGAAAGATAAAGTATGATCAACAGGTATTGATGGATATGTTCAAAATTGTCATTGAAAATCATTTCTTTGTACACTAACGTATAAGATAAAAATAAAATACTTGAATTATATGGCAAATATTTTGTTTTTCTTCTCTTAAGCTGATCAAAAGACTGGGAAATTTTAAGTTACCATTCCAGGTTTGAATCTTATAATATGAAATTGCATGGGAAGGGAAAGAAAGAAGTAAAAAAACAAGGAAAAAGGAGATTACGTCTTTAGCACCTGGACGCCATTGTGAGCCACCTGAGAACTGATGGATGAAACTTGACCATTACAGACAAAAAATAAAAATAATGCTTATGGTGAAACACTTGGAAAACTTGAAAAGTAGATGATAGCAAAATATTGTGTACTGTCCCACCATACAAAGATAAACCCTTGGCCACCTGGGTGGCTTAGTCCATTGTATATTGGACTCTTGATTTTGGCTCAGGTCAGAATCTCAGCTCAGGTGAAGATCTCAGGGTCCTAGGATGGAGCCCCTTGTTGGGCTCTGAGTTCAGTGAAGAGTCTGATTCTTTCCCTCTACCAACACTTCCCTGCCCTGTTCATGCTCTTTCTTGCAAATAAATAAACCTTAAAAAAAAAAAAAACCAAAAACTTAAACCCTTGGTAATACTTTGTTGTATTTTTTTAAACTTAATTTATTTATTTGAGAGAGAGAGAGAATACAAAAAAAAGAGGGGGAGAGAGAATCTGTAAGCAGAGTCTCCACTGAACATGGAGTCTGATGTGGAATTCCATCCTAGGACTCTGAGATCATGACCCAAGCCAAAATCGAGATTTGGTTGCTTAACCCACTGAGCCACCCAAGCACCCCAGTACTTTGCTGTGTTTGTTTTCAATAACTAGATTATTTACCTGGCAATGATCACATGGCATATGCAGAATTACATATTTTATAATTTTAAGAGCTTTTGCCTGGTTATGAAACTAATACATAATGATTATAAAACATTAGAAGATACTGGAGATTATTAAAACTTTAATGTCCATGAGAATCACCCCAGAGAGCTTATTAAAAGAATAGTGTCCCGGTCCCACCTCAGAATTGCTGAATAAATATCCAGCAGAGAGGCAGTCTCTGGGGCAGGACTGACCAAGTTAGCATCTAGGTCCCATCACTTAATAGTATGTAGCCTTGAGCATATTATTTCAGTTCTCTTATTTGTAAATTAAGGATAAAAAAGTACATAGCTTAGGGCTGATCTACAAATTAAATGGCATCATGCCTGTAAAGCACATAGAATATTGGTTAGCACATAGCACAAAGTCAAACGTTAGCAATTAATATTATTAGTATTATTAATATTATTGTAACCCTTATCTTCAGTTACAACAAAGCTCTCCAGATGATTTTAATGGGCCATTAGAATCATAGTGTGTTGTCAGTCTTTTTCCCTATGTATTTAAGATTAGGATTGTATTATTGTGAGTATGATGGATAAGTGCTCAGTATCCTTTGTAATCTTTTTCTAGTGTGCATGCTTGCATATTTCTCAGAATCCTTTGTATCTAAGGTTCTGAGTATAATTTGGGTTTCAGAAAGTAGGTGAATTAGATCTAAGATCTGGAAGGTGGAATGAGACAGAGTCTGTGTTTCTGTTGCTTGATTTTCTCAGCCAATGTGGTTGGGTGGGAAGTTGGTTTTTCTGCTACAGCATCAGTGGGAGTCTTAATAGTTGTTGGACTAGAGAGTTGGGAGTGGGTGGAGAGGGGACCCATTTTGCTGGTAGAGATCACAGCAGGCTTCTCAATTGGGGTCATGGTGGTGGAGATCAAGATGTGGCAGCTTTCTAGTTTGGCAAGAGGCTTTCTCATCACAGAAGATCCTCCTTTGATGATGAGTTCTGTAACGTTGGGAGTCATTCCTGAAACCTGACTCTCTCCTCAGCCTTTTCAACAATCTAGGAAACCATTTAAAACTTGTAATAAACCTGCTTGTGCTAAAAACTAGCTAGAGTGGATTTTGTTCATTGCAATTGAAACCTCACAATACCACTGAATACACTGTTTTAAAACATAATTAAGTAGAAATATTCTCAAGTCTTATAAGAAAGTTGCTAACAGAGAGGGATTTGTGTCAGATGGGAAATGTTATAGGCCAGTTTATTGGCCTTTACTAATTATATATAAAACCACACTTAGGCTTCTCAGTATACATTTGAAAGATGAAGAAGAAAAAATCAATATCCAAGAAATTTGGCAATGAAAATGGCCTTTATGCTGGCCGTGGCAGTTCTGCTTTTGTGCAGGGCAAAAAGAGCACTTTCTGTATCGGCTATGTGAAAAGTTTGGTCATTGTTAGTAAATGCTGGCACAGAACAGCATTACTTCTTGTTTTAAGGAGTCATCAGAGCAGCCAAGAATTTAGAACAGTGGGTGATGCTGGGAAATTAACAGCATCAGAAGAAGCAAAGAAACAGTTGGATGAAACATCACAGGGAAAAGCTCTGTTCCTTGGCTGCAGAATCAATTTGAAAACAACATTCTTGTATAACAATTTCTCCTGCATTTTTAAAATGTATATTGAAAAAGCTAAGTTATGGCTTTGTTTAATTAGTAAAGACCAATAAACTGCCCTATGATAGAGGTTCTTTCTGTTGCCTTCTGCCCATCAAATAAAACTTGGCTGGGTATAAACTCAAGGGTCATAGGACTTTCTCCCCCTCTGTCTCAAAATATTGTAAACAATGTTCCACTGTATTCTGGCATTTAGGGCTGAAGGGAAAATTTTTCTGAAGACAGTCTGATTTTTATTCCACTGCAGATGCTATTTCTGCCTATATACTTTATATATCCATTTAGAGAATGTAGCTAAAAAAATAAATAAAATAAAAATGGTACAGACATTTGGGAAAACCTGCAGAGGTACATTGCCTACTGGGAGGTGTAGTTCTTACCAGGTACAATGCATTCTGGGAGATGGAGTTTTTCATGTGCTTCACTGGCTCTGGATGGACTTGCTTTGGGGATGGAAGGGCGGGGGTGGGGTAGAATAGATCCTAACTCTGACCTAATTTTTCTTTTTATGAAAACGAGAAAACAGAAAAATGCCAACAGGAAACTTATGGGAAAATATTGCAGAATGAGGGGAACAATCACCCCCTTAAAGTCTCAAAGAAATACAAAATACTACATATTTCAGGTAACAAAAGAAAATTTTAGAAAATGGCTTGGCATTCTCAATACAAACACTGTGGCTGGACCTTAGATCTCAAGTAAGGACACACAATGGGAGGTGAACCATCTTCCTACTACCTTTGAGGGGTGAGGGTGGGGCCATACTGTAATGATTCCTGCTTTTGATTATTTATTCTCAAACCCCTCCATTGTCCTTATAATAAATGTTATTTGTCTATTGATCTTAGATGTCAACATCGTGATGGGCTAATATATGTTCCCCCAAAATTCAGATGTTTAAATCCTAACCCCCAAGAGCTCAAAACGTGATCATATTTGGAGATAGCCTCTTTTGAGAGGTAATTAAAGTTAAATGAGGTCTTTTGGCTGGGTCCCTGACCCAATGTGACCTGTCCTCATAGGAAAAGAACATTTGGACACACATAGAGCCTCCAGGGATGTGAGCCCTGCAGGAAAAACTATGTGAGGACACCGTGGTCATCTACAAGCCAAGGAGAGAGGACTCAACATTAATCAACCCTATCAACACTTTGACCTTGGACTTCCAATCTCCAGAATTGTTGAAAAATATATTTCTGTTGTGTTAGCCACTTAATCTATGGTATTTTGTTATAGCAGCTCTAGCAAGCTAATACAAATGTTATTTTGAATATTGTCTTTTTATTTGTCTTCATTTATATATTTTAGAGGGAACCCTGAAAGACCATGTTAAGGGTTGAGAGATGGCATTTTTAGTTTTAAATCATGAAGTGTGTTAAGTAAACAAAAATCATAATGAATAATATAGTGAACATCAAAGTACTCATCGCCTAGCCTAAAAAACAAACCATTAAAGGTCCAATTAAAGCCTCTATCCCCTTGCTCTGTTCTTCTCCCTCTCCAACTGATATCATTTTGCTCCTGAATTTGGTATCTGTCATCTCCATACATTTAGTTATATTTTTATAATTTATGTTTGTATTAATAAGCAATTGATAGTGCTCTTTAAAAAGAAAGTCTTTATTTATTTGTCTGAGAGTGAGGCAGAGAGACAGAGAGAGCACAAGCAGGAGGAGGGGCAGAGGGAGAGGGACAAACAGACTCCCTGTTGAGTGCAGAGCCCAATGTGGGGTTCCATCCCAGGACACTGAGATCATGATCTGAGCTGAAGTCAGGTGCTTAACTGAATGAGCCACCCAGACACCCCCATAGTGCTCGTTCCATGGATTTTGAAACTTCATATAAAAATTATTGAACTGTATTTGTACTTCTAACTTCCTTTTCTCTCTCAACTTTCTGTTCGTGAGATTTACTCATGCTGATACGTCAGTCTGTCTCTCTCTTTCCATACATACACATGTATTATGTTATATCTGCTATTTGAAAATGATCACGAATACATCACAGTTTTTCCTACACTATAACCTTGATGGTTATATCCTTTAGCATATATTAGTTTTTTGTTACTTAGCAATGTTGCTATGGAAATTCTAGAATATGTCTCCTGGGGCACAAGGACAAGAATTTCTCCAGGTTTGGAGTTGCACAGGTTGTGAGTAGTTTCAAATTTGCTACATATAGCCCAGAATTTTCTCCAAATTGCATG
The DNA here is from genome assembly GCF_902655055.1 of Lutra lutra. Lineage (NCBI taxonomy): Eukaryota > Metazoa > Chordata > Mammalia > Carnivora > Mustelidae > Lutra > Lutra lutra. The sequence continues at coordinate 17,361,823 of NC_062283.1, forward strand.
TATCCATCTATATTCCCATCAGCTATGTATGATAGCCCCTGTTATTTCATATACTTGCCAACAAAGCTTGCTGTCAGAAGTAGAAAATTGTCGTCAGTCTGGTAAGTATGAGATCTCCTGGTTTTAGTTTTCATATCTATAATTATTCTTGAAATTGAACCTTTAAAAATTCTTTCTATTTGAATTTTCTCTCCCATGAAATCTCTGTTTACATTATTTTTCCGGCTTTGTATCATGAGTCTTGTATTAAAAGGAAATCAAAGTGGTACAATTTTTACACTTTGTCCACTTTTCTACTGACTTGTCTTTTTAAATTGATTTGTAGTGTGTCTTAGTCCGTTTGGGGAGCCATAACAGAATACCATAGGAGGTGGCTTATAAACAAGAGAAATTTATTTCTTGTAGTTCTGGAGGTTAGGAAGTCATGGACAGAGGCGCTGGCACATTTGGTGTCTGGTGAGAGTTCTCTTCCTGCTTCTTGGACAGCCATCTTCTCAATGTGCTCTTAACATGGCAGAAGGCCCATGGGAGCTCTGTAGGGTCTTTTTTTAAAAGGCATTTAGGAAGATCCCATCCTCATGAATCTACTTACTTCCCAAAGTCCCCACCTTCAAATATCAACGCTTTGGGGATTAGGATTACAACATATGAATTTTGGGAGGATATAAGCATTCAGTCTATAGCATAGGGGTCCCTTACATATTCTAGGTGTAAAACCACTGGATTATACGTACTCTCATCCTGGTTTGTGGTTTCTCTTTTTACTTGTCTTTTGATGCAGAGAACTTATGTTTTCCTAATGGTGTTTTTAGCAGGCTATCCAGTAGGGTGCTTTAAACTCTGAGCAAAGCCATTTTCTCCACTTGGACAGCTTTTATTTCCTAATATACACATTGGCAGGTGTAAACAGACTAGTTTTTGTCTTGGTTGTCTTCATATTCAGATCATTGTAAACCCTGGCTAACAACTGTGGGAAGCAGAATTTAATGTGTATGGCTTACATTTATCTGTGTGATATAAAGAGTGATCATTTTTATTAATAGTTCTTACTGTCTTAAAGGACAATTGCATCTCTTTTGTGAATTACATGCTTTATGTTTTCTAGCAGTGACTGGGTTCACTTGATTTTTCTACGTGATGTCAATATTTACTTATTCATTTGTTTGGCTTAAATGTCTGTCATGCTGAGGATTCTGTTGAATCTACAATTCATTACACTTCACAATGGTATTTTAAACAGGTTAGTAATTAGCTAATATATATATATATGAATCTGTAGCATTTCTTATTTACCTTACATTAAAGTGCAGTTGCATATTTAGTTCACCTTTTACTTCAATCATTTGGTTAACTATAAAGAGAGGCATACCATCTTATCATTGAGCTTCATTGGAGAATACATTTTCCAATGAAGTTTAAAATCTGCAATAGTCAGATGGACTTTGCCATGGCTTAGAAGAGATTTTATTCTTATAGAACACACAATAAGATAATTAAAAAATTTTTATTATTAAAAAAAGTTAAAATCAGGAGCACCTGAGTAGCTCAGTGGGTTAAGCCTCTGCCTTCCGCTCAGGTCATGATCTCAGGGTCCTGGGATCAAGACCCGCATCAGGCTCTCCACTCAGTGGGGAGCCTGCTTCCCCCCCTCTCTTTGCCTGCCTCTCTGCCTACTGGTGATCTCTCTTTCTCCATCAAATAAATAAATAAAAATTTAAAAAAATCAAAATCATAAAATAACCCACACTGTAACATTTCAAGTCACTGACTTTACAAAGTTAATTTAATAATTGATTAAAAATAATTAATAAAAATTAAATAAGTTAATAATTATTAATTTAATACATTTAAATCAATTTATTTATTTATCAGAGTGAAAGAGAGTAAGCATGAGTGGAAGGAGGGGCAGAGGGGGAGGGAGAGAGAGGATCTCCAGCAGACTGCCAAATGCAGAGCCCCAGGTGGGGCTGGAACCTAGAACCCAAGTCATGACCTGAGCCAAAATCACAAGTCAGAGGCTTAACCAACTGAACCACCCAGGGGCCCTCAGACACTGCATTCTTAAATGAACTTTGTAATTTTTTTAATAGGCAAGAATTTTTGGTCCTAAAATAATAGTGAACCTTTAAAAATGAAATTAACTTTTGGGGCGCCTGGGTGGCTCAGTTGGTTAAGTGTCTGACTCTTAATTTCAACTCAATGATCTCAGGGTTGTGAGACAGAGAGCACTGGGTCTGGCTCTGTCCTGGGTGTGGAGCCTGCTTAAGATTTTCTCTCTCTCTCTCTTTATCCCCTCCTCCAACTTAGGCGCACATGCGCATACACACTCTCTCTCTCTCTCTCAAGACATTTTTAAGAAAAAATGCAGTGTTTCAAAAGTCATTTGTGTTTGAAAACCCCCTCATTAGGATTTTTCTTGGCACCTAGGCACGCAGAGGCTGCCTTTACATTTAGATTTTATCTTTCTACATACATAAGCTTTGTGTAAAAGCTTTCCATTCAAAATAATTTTTTGATTATTCTTAAAGCACCTGAATTAATATTGTGCTTTTTAAAAATAGTATTTATTTATTTGACAGAGGGAGAGAGATCGCAAGTAGGCAGAGAGGCAGGCAGAGAGAGAGAGAGAGAAGCAGGCTCCCTGCTGAGCAGAGAGCCCGACCGGGGGCTCGATGCCAGGACCCTGAGTTCATGACCTGAGCCAAAGGCAGTGGCTTAACCCACTGAGCCACCCAGGTGCCCTTACATCATGTTTTAAACAAAGTAGAAATTGTTGAAAGAATTTATGCATTCTTTGCCCTTGGGCAAATTTTATTTAGAGAAGAACATCGCAGAGGAGAGTTTTATTTTTCCTTGTCCAGCCTCTCTGCTGTGGACACACATGTTGGTGGGTATGATGGTGTTGAAGGAGAGGGGAGCGGACGGAGCTTTAGATCTTCAGGGAGAAAAAGATGAAGCAAGTCAAGAGAGAGAGACACAGAGAGCGTGAGCAAGCAGATTGGCCGGAAGTTGAACATCCAAAGGTCTGAAGTGTGGAGGGAAATGGCTGCTGCCACTCCGAGAAATTCCATCTGGGTGGTTTCCTACGTGTCCGCAATAAACCTCTTGCACAGTAAATGAAGAAAATATATAAAAGTTTAAATTTTATTGGGTGTAAAGCTCTTAAAGAACTACTGCTCACCACGAGTCTAGGGATGACTGGGTTTGAATGGAGGGACCCCTGCTACAGGAGCGTTCTCCCTGCTGGTTTCCTGCCCGCACTGCAGCTCTGGGTCATGCTCCTGATGACATTCCCTCGCGATGATGGACCACGGCAGCTGAAGCAGAAATGTACCTGCCTGGGCACGGAGGAAAAGCTTGTGCTAGGACCCAAATGTCAATTCCACTGCGTGAGAATTGCTCTCCTTTGGAAATGGGAGAATGATAGAACACAGGCAGACAAATGGGAATAAACCTTCACATAAACACTCTTGTCAGTGTCGGTTGCTAACAGATGCATTGAGGTAAATGCCGTTACCTCAAGAAGTGTTATCTTCTGGGGATCCTTATCATAATTTTATTTTAAATCCGAACAGCTGTTGTTTAACTACCACAGACCACAATTTATCTACAGCTTGGGGCCATAAAGTTAGCTTTAATGCACTTGGTTCCTTGTCTCCTTCCCTGTATTTGATTTAATTTCCATGCATCTGACACTCACATGCTATATACTATTTGCATATTTCAATATGTACTTTTGCAGATCCCGTAAGTACTCAGGTGCTAAACGTGAAAGAATAAAGAAAAATGGAAGTTCGTGGTGACAAATGATAAGACAAAGAAGAACAACGCTTAGGTTTCACTTACATGTAAAATATTCTGAACAATAATAGCTCCTTCAGGACAACAAAGCAGGTTTTTCTAGGGTGGTTGGTTTATGGTGACTGGAGGAAAAAAACGGATGTTTTTTTTGGCAGTGAAACACAGCACACTTATCTGAATGGAGCCCCAGGGCTTACCATACAGTAACGGGGAGAGAACTTTAGCTTGATTTAAGAAATCAACAAATGTGGCCACTTTCACAACCCGAATGTTTTCTAAAATTGATGTTCATGGTTTTTCATTCAAGGGATTTTTGAAAATGAGGTTGCACTTTCAAACAAAAGAAAACTCTGGGGGAAGATGGGGAGGGAAGAAAAAGTCACTCCTGGGGAAATTTTTTAAAAAGGTCCCTCATGGGTTGTGATACCGTATTTAACAAAGGTGCTGAGAGGGTATGAGCTGACCTAAGGCTCTAACAGCATTCGATGGAAAATCCATTTTGGTCAGGGTTCCATGGGCCCAAGAATGTTCTTTGGTCCTAACTTCTGTGGCTGAGGACTTGGAGACAGAGGTCAGAGGACTTGAAAGCTTTTTCTCTTCTCAGCTCCTTTGACTTGGTTGGTGCAGACCCTTGTAGTCTGGAGAAACTTCCAGCTTCCATCCCACTCTCAGAGGTAACAGCAACGTGCTGCAAGGAGGACTTGGCTTTCAGAGTTCTTCACGGTGACCTTTAGGACCTGGCCCCTTTTCAGTCCTTGCTTGTTGTAATCAAAGTTTCAAAAAGAAGTGCGTTGCGATCCTTAGTGCAGCAGAATGAAGCAGACTCTGGGGCTCAGTGCTCCACTTACTGATTTGATTATTAAATTGTGGCAAATGAGGATTCCCACAGGCATCCTCACACATGCAGGTAAAATCCACAAATGGGAGAGAAGTGCCCTCACTGGTAAGGTTAACGGTTTAAGAACAAGGTACTTACATACCTGTCTTAAAGGGGTGCTTCCAACATGGAATCAGAGAGTATGTTTTCATTTCTGAGCCATGAATGCTCATGGAAATGGAACTAGTTCAAAGGGAAACAAAGTGACAGTGGGAAAGGTGAGAAGGATTGGCAGGGCCTGGTTTGAAAATTTGATTTTGCATTATGCAGATGATGTCACTATTGCAAAGTATGAAGACCAGTCCACTCTCTCTTTACAATTTTCGTGGGGCGTGCTTCAGTAGACCCTAAATTTGGAAAGAACTGAATATGGTCTCTGACCTTTTTTTTTTTTTTAAAGGATTTACTTGCTTATCTGAGAGAGAGAGAAAGAAAGTGTGAGGGGAGAGGGAGAGAAACAGAACCCGTGGTAAGCATGGAGCTGGACATGGGGCTTGATCCCACGACCCTGAGATCATGACCTGAGCTGAAACCAAGAGTCGGACACTTAACTGACTGAGTCCCCAGGCACCCGGGCCTAGACATTTTTAAAATAAATACATACATACATACATACATAAGGGTGGGGAGGTTACAGAGGGAGAGGGTCTCCAGCAGACTCCCTGCTGAGTGCAGAGCCTGATGTGGGGCTCGATCTCAGGACCCTGAGGTCATGACCTTGGCTGAAACCAAGAATCATTCACATAATGAACTGAGCCACCCAGGTGACCCTGGGCCTAAACATTTTTAAGGAGAGTTGCTTGACATCCCATATTTCATTAGAAATTTTGATCCTGCGGAAACTTGAAGCTGATTCAAAAGCCGAAGAGAGTGAGATAAACAATAGTAATCAGCTCCTGGTATTTGCCCAGCATGTTTTATCTGAGATTTCAGAGTCTGCTGAACGTTGAATAAGCCAGCCTCACCGGGCCTCAGTGGAACAGATAAGGGGGTCATTCCAGCACTTCTGGGATGGAATGCATAGCTTCTCCCTCTCCCTCTCTCTTCTCTGAACAGCTCTTAGGTACTTGACATAGACCGGGGCGGGCGGAGGGGGGTGGTGGCTAGGGAGAAGGGCATGGAGAAAAGACCGCTTCTCATGACTCTCAGGAGGAAGGCTGGCTGCTTCCCTGGGAGTGACGTGATCTCACTGTGGTGACATCTTTCCTCTCCCCTCAAGGCCAAGAAGGTTACTGATGAGCAAGGGGGAGGCTGTTGTTCCTATTTTATTTTATTTTGAACAGATGGATACTAGCGCAGCAGCTAGTAGCCTGATCCCTAGAATGAGGCTGACCATCGGTGTAGAAGAAAGCAGAAGAAGGAGGGAAACTCTGAGTGGCCCACACCGGAGAGCTTCCTGTGTGTTGGTCATGCTCTCTTTCAAACACACAGTTGACTGTGGCCCAGCCTAACACTGTTCATCTCAAGCTGTTTCATGCTGGAGCACAGCTTCCTGGACCACAGTGGGAAGTTGCTCATCTGACCCATGCTGAACTGAGATGAATCATCTTCCAAATCTATTGTGATCCGCTGTTAGCTGTTTTTTAAATGAAGCTTAAAAGAGACAACTTAAAAATAGACAACGTATTGCCTTTCTAATTCTCCCAGAAGGTGTGTAAGTCAACAAGCATTTTATCTTCAGATGCAAAGCCTTGCGTGGGATAAAGAAATCTGTTTTTACCCTTAATGTAACTGACTCTGTGTATACGTTCGATGAAGTGATGGTTAGAGTTGCTCTGATGAATCGTTCATTAGGGTTCAGATATCATCATTGTTATTCTTTTTCTCAGTATGCGAAGAATTGTAAGAATACAAAGAAAGTAGGGGAGAGAGAAAGGGAAGAAAGAATGGGGATGAGAACACATGGGGATATGCTAAAGTTGAGCTGTCCTGGACATTAGTGGGTTAATTTTAGCAGACCTAGAGATGGCTAAGGATCAAGCTACAAAGAATTTAGCTTTGGCGATTGTTTGTGATAGCTGGAATGAATAGACTTGCTAGGTGGAGGGTTTTGCGTGGGTAAGCATATTTTGGAAATGATATTTTGTTCTCCCATAGACCATATCCAATCATATATTTAATACCTTTTGTTGTACCTATAATATATATATCTCATTAGAGGCATGGATTTGACCTTTGGAAAGGATGTCTATTTTTGGGTGTTCAAATGCAGATTCCTTTACTTACTCATCACATCTAGATAGAACAGAGTACACAAAGGTAAGTGGGCCACAGGCACAGTCAAGACCTGTGAAGGGCCTATGAACAAACTCTTAACTGTCAAATTTAGCCTACCAAAATTTCCTAGGCATTGGCAGAAAACACGAGATTCTTGGGTCAGAAACATGATTTTCTTAGTCATAGTAATATCAGTAACCAGAATTCACCTTTATTCCCTGAATCCCAGTCCTCACAGGGCCACATGAAGAGAGCCAAGGGACCCTGATGATCCAGTAGGTTCCATTACAGAACCCTGAGCCTAGGAAACTAGGATCTTTTTAATGAGCAATAAGCATTCCTACCCTTTGTCCTAGAATGAGATGTTATCCTTCTTCTATTGAACTGTAAGCAAACGGTACCCCTTGTTCCAAAGGGACACACCATCCCTATCTTCCAAAACTGTTCACTACACAAACATCCTACAACAAAAACAGCTATGTGCAAAAATCAGAGAGACCCACAGGGGGGAAATTTTTTTTTTTTTTTAACAATATCCACTCCTTGTTTCTTTTTCTTTTTTTTTTTTTTAAGATTTTATTTATTTATTTGACAGACAGAGATCACAAGTAGGTTGAGAGGCAGGCAGAGAGAGAGGAGGAAGCAGGCTCCCCGCTGAGCAGAGAGCCCGATGCGGGGCTCGATCCCAGGACCCTGGGATTATGACTTGAGCTGAAAGCAGAGGCTTTAACCCACTGAGCCACCCAGGCGCCCCCCACTCCTTGTTTCTATACCATCCTGGCTTTTGGTAAATTTACCCACTCCATCTGCCACTCTGATTAATCTGACCAACAGAAGCTGGGACCAAATCCACTTAATCTGTTTCAGAGAACATTTAATTGAAACTGTTTTCAACAGGACACTACCCTGTCAACAGGACTTGCAGGCAGCGGGATAAGGCCAGCCTCCAATACTGAACAATCGTGACCTCAGAGGTCCAGACTCAGGTAGCTGAACAAACCCATGAAATCATCCAGAAACCGAAAAGCCAGAGACCTTTCCTCTTTAGTTACCATGTTGGCTTTTGTATTCAGACTAAGGCATAAATCCAGGTAGAGTGGATGTGTCAACGATTGTACTGACCTTACCTTGCCTACAAGGAGGAAGCCTGTAGTAATTCTGTCCTCCATGACAACATCGGTCCATGAGTTGTGTTGATCTGAAGGGCTTCCAGGGCCAAGGTGGTAACAGTGAGCACTCAGCTAAAGTCAGGGTCAAAATTTGTCTCACCTTTTTAAATTGGGTGACTTTTATCATATGGGATACTGCCTGAAGAGTGAACATAAATAACAAGTCAGTTTCTCTTCTGGAGGGCTCTCCAGAATAATCCCCTGGTAGACTCATTGGAAGAGATTTCGACATTCATCTGAAATGAAAGCTCCATAATTTACTGGTGGTGTTTCCTTACAAACTTGGAGATTTCTTATGGCCTCCTGTCAAGCTCCCACAGCTATGCTGCATGTCACCGTGTTTTCAGTAGGGAGGCAAGTTAATAATGGATTCCACATATGTTATCCCTGGAAATAAAGTGTTGTGTTTTTTTTTGTTTGTTTTGTTTTGTTTTTTACAGTTTCTTGGACTTCCAGTTGGATTTCTATCAGTTTGGCGGTACAGGTGGACAGTCTTGTAGCTGACTGGTTGACCTTAGTTTCCCAGTTTGGTTCAGATAATTGAGTTTAGTATTATTTTTGGAGAAACTGTCTGATGGCAGTGAATTCAACTTGTCCTATCTGTCCCTGTCACCAGCTGTATGTCATTTGTCTGTCTCTTGGGATGATGGATCAATGGCTGTGGGAATGGGAGTTGGAAAGACACCTGGAAATGGTGCCAGGTGTTTTGTGTGGGCTGTACAGGAAGAAACAGCCATGTATGGCTGTTTCTGGTAGAATTCCAAGTCAACAGGACTCCAGTCTGTCAATAGGACTTCCAGGCAGTAGGATGAGGCCAGCCTCCAATACTGACCAATTATGACCTCAGGGGTCCCAGATTCAACTAGCTGAACAAACCCCATGAAATCATCCAGAAACCATGGAAAGCCAGATAGTTTTCCTCTTTAGTTACCATGTTGACTTGTAGAAGATGGAGATCAAATTGTAGAGATGGAGGTTACCAGGCCCAGCTGTCAGTTAAATTTAGGGAGTTTGTAACAGGAGAATTACCCCAGATGGTCTTTAAAATACAAGGTTCCAGGGCTTTTCTAAAGGCCAAGATAATTAATACTCTTTTAAACTGTACCTCCCAAGGTACATAAGTTGTTCTCCATCAGGTGTTGGGTTTGTTGGTCAATTTATACCTCCACAAAATTGGTGCATCCCATTCCATGAAATGTAACCTCACCTTTATTTCATGTATCCCCTACATTTTCTCTGGAAAAGTCAGAGGTAAAACAGGCAAGGGGATTTTTATAAAATGTATGGGGGAACTATTAGGGATTCCACTTTGACCTTGTGGGATCCTTTTAGAGGGATTTTCAAGCAAGTAGTCATTGTACTGGCATTTACAATGGAAAGCTGTATCAATCCAATGAGAGAATCCAGGTGGCTGGACCAGAGTTACCTTTGAATTCTTTATCTTTCACTTTGGCTGGGCTGCTCCCTGGAGATTGAACCAAACAGGCTAGACTGAGGTTGCCATTAAGGGAAAGAAGTGTCATGTCCGGGAACCATTGGGCCAAAATCTTGAATTTTCAAAATAGATCTATATAATATCATATATTTTTAATCCTGCTCATTGCCCAGGAAGCATCTAAGAGAAGATGAGCTTTTTTTGTCAGCAGCCACACTCCGGGACCAAACTGTCTCACTAAGGTATGTGGATGTTGAATCCAATCAGTTATTTATTTATAAACTTATAAAAACTTTTATTGAGATATAATTCATATACCACACAATTCACCCATTTAAGATTTACAGTTTACTGGTTGTTAGTATATTCACAGATATGTGCAACCATCACCATAGTTAATTTTAGAACATTTTCATCACCTTAAAAAATAAATCTTATATCCTCTAGCTATTCCCAACCTTCAAACCAGCCTCATTCATCTCAGCTTCCAACCCTAAACAACCATTGGTATGCTTTCTTCCCTTTTAAAATAATTTTTAAGATTTTACTTACTTGAGAGAGAGAGGCAGAGACAGAGACAGAGAGAACAAGTGAGCAGCGGTGGGATAGAGAGGGAGAGGGAGAGGGAGAAGCAGTCTCCCTACTGAGCAGGGAGTCAGATGTGGGGCTCAATCCCAGGACCCTGGGATCATGACCTGAGCAGAGAGTAGACACTTAACCAACCAAGCAACCCAGGCACCCCTACTTTCTGTCTTTATAGGTTTACATATTCTGGATATTTTAAATATGTGTAATCATATAAGATGTAGTCTTTTGTCAATATCTTTTTTCACTTTGCATCATGTTTTCAAGGTTCAACCATGTTGTAGCATGTATCAGTATTTTATTCCTTTTAATGGTCAAACAATCCACTATATGGATTGAACAATCCACTATATGGATTGAACCTTTTAATGGCCAAACAATCCACTATATCCATCAACTAATGGTTTTCCCTTCCATTAGTTTATGGATAATTGGTCTGTTTCCATCTTTGACTACTATAAATAATGCTTCTATAAACACTCATGTACAAGTTTTTATGTAGACATAGGTTTTCATTTATATATATATATATATATATATATATACACATGTATATATATATGCATATATACATATATATTTTGCTGATCATATGGTAACTCTATGTTTAATCTTTTGTGGAACTGCTAGAATGCTTTCCAAAGTGATGGCATCATTCTGTATTCCCATCAGCAGTATATGAGGATTATAATTTCTCCACATTCTCCCCAACACTTGTTACTGACTTTTTGAGTCTGGCCATCCTAGTGAGTATAAAGTGGTGTTTCACTGCGGTTTTGACTTGGATTCTTCTAATGCAATGACAGATAATGTTGAGAAGCTTTTCATGGCCATTTGCATGTATCTTCCTTAAAGAAATGTATTTATTGTTTTGCATGTGGTGATCCAGTTGAATTGTCTATTTTTCCTTTTATCTCTCTCTTTTTAAAAAAGATTTTATTTAATTATTTATTTTAGACAGAGAGAAAGAGAGAGAATGAGAAGTGGAGGTGGGGAGAGTGCGAGTGGGGGAAGGGACAAAGGTAGAGGGAGAGGGAGAGAATCTCTAGCAGACTACGTGCTAAGTGTGGAGCCTGAGGTGGAGTCCCAGCTCATGACCCTGAGATCATGACCTGAGCCAAAACTGAGTCAGGTGCTTAACCTACTGAGCCATCCAGGCAGCCCATATTTACTACTTTATTTCTGTCAGTTTTGTGTTATATATTTTGGTGCTGTGTTATTAGATGCATAAATGTTTATAATTATTATATCTTCCTGATGGACACACCCTTTTATTATTATAAAGTGTCCTTTATCTCTAATAACCGTAGTGGTTGTTTTAAAGTCTATTTTGTTTTATAGTAGTATAGCCACATCATCTTTCTTGTGATTGCTGTTTGCATGGGACATTGTTTTCTATCCTTTTACTTTCAATCTCTGTGTCTTTCAAAGTAAAATATGTCTCTTGAAGGTAACATATATTTGGATCACATTTTAAAAAAAGATTTATTTGTTTATTTGAGAGAGCACTAGTGGCGGGTGGAGGAGAGACAGAGGGAGAGGGAGAAATAGACCCTCACTGAGCAGGGAGCCTGACCAGGGCTCAATCCAAAGATTCTGAGATCATGATCTGAGTTGAAGGTAGATGCTTAACCTACAGAGCCTCCCAGGTGCCCCTGGATCATGTTTTAATTCAATCTGACAATCTCTGCCTTTTGATTAGATTGTTTAATCTATTCACATTTAATGTTATTTTTCAATTACAGTTAAATTTATGTCGCACTTTTACTTTTTATTTGTTAGGTGTTTCACATCTTTTTTGTTTCTCTTTTGTCTTTCATTGTTTTCTTTTGCATTAAGTGAATATTGTCTAATGTAGCATTTTAACTCCATTAATGATTTTCTTCACTATATATTTTTGAACTATTTTCTTAGTGGTTTTTCTAGAGCTTACCATTTAAATCTTAACAATCAGAATCAGCTTCAGATTTATTCTAACCTTTCAAGTGAGATATAAGAATGTCATTCTTTTTACCCCTTTTTGTGAAATTATTGTTCTACATAAGATCTATTTTCCTTTTTTCTCTTTTCTTGTGGTATTATTTTTATACATATTAAGTCTATAAATGCTACAAACACACAAAAAAACAGAATATTATAACTATTACTTTACATAATTTTGTCTTTTAAAGAAGCTAAGAGAAGAAAAGAGCACAAGTTTATATAGCTTTCATTATATTAATATTTGTATTTGTTATTTCTGGTTCTCTTTGCATGTCCTTTTGGACTTGATTTACCTTCTGGAATAATTTTCTTAGCTCAATATAGTTTTGCTCCTATCCACTTCCTTTGTGTTATTAACAATTATATTACATGTCCATATGTTATAGACCCAACAGTATATTATATACATTTTTTAATACAATTGATTTTTAAATAAGAGAAGAAAGGAGAATATCTATTTATATAACCTTTTATTATTACATAGTTACCTTAACAATGCTTGTTGATTATTTTGGTATGAATTCTAATTACTGTTTGAGGTCACTTCAGCCTGAATAATTTCCTTTAGTATTTCATATAAGGCAGATTTGTTAACAACAAATTCTCTCAGTTATTGTTCATCTGGAAATGTCTTTATTTTGCTTTTAATTTTTAAAGATAGCTTTGCTGGATATAGGATTCTTGGTTGACAGTTTTTTTCCCCCCTTTGAATACTTTGAATATGATATCCTCCTGCCTTTTTGTCCTCATTGTTTTTGCTGACAAGTTGATTGTGAATCTTATTGGGGTTCCCTTGTAAAAATGAGTTGTTTTTCACTTATTGTTTTCAAGAGTTTATCCTGGTCTTTGATTTTCAGCATTTTTACTTCGATGAGTCTGTTTATGGGCCTCTGTGTGTTTATTCCACTTGGAGTTTGTTGAGATTCCTGAATGTGTAGCTTACTGTTTTTTAGTACAACTGAGAAGTTTTCAGCTATTATTTCCTCAAATATTTTTATGCCACTTCTTCTCTCTCTTTTCCTTCTAGTACTTCCATTATGCATATGTAGGTGCACTTTATAATGTTTTGCATTTCTGTCTTCTTTTTTCTTTATTCTTATTTGACTCTATTTTTTTGGACTGCATGTTCTCTATTGATCTATCTTCAAGTTCACTTATTCTTTTGCCATTCAAATATTTTGAGTCCCTTTATGAATTTTACATTTCTGTTATTGTAGTTTTTAACTTCAGAATTTCCATTTGATTCTTTTTTTATAGTATCTCTCTCTATTGATATTCCCTATCTGATGTGCCATTGTCCATTGTCCTTATATCTTCCTTTATTTCTTTAGTATAGTTTTCTTTTAGACTGTTGAATATATTCATAATCACTCCATAGGAGACTTTTTCTGTTAAATGTGGTATCTGGTAAGTCTCACATTTGGTGTTGCCTGCCTTTTCCCTGGTGTACAGGTATTACTTGAGTATTTCTTTGCAGATCTTGTAGCTTTGTGTTGGAAACTGGGGATTTTAGATAATACCATGTACAACTCTTGGTACTGGTGGCCCCCTCCTGATCTTGGGACTTATTACTGTTATTCGTTTGTTATTGTTATTTTGTTAGTGATTGACTGAGTTATATTTGTGGACTTTATTTCTCTTGCAGTGTTATCCTTCTGATACTGTTCCTTACTGAGCTCAACCTTGGGTATACCCATAGTCACTCTGGGCTGGCAGTGGTTTTAGCAGGGCTCTCTTTGAGGGTCTCTTCCTTTGACCACACTCAGCTGTTAAGCTCCACTGGTTGCTGGATGATTGTTCTATTATTCTTAGCAATGCCTTGTATACCTTGACTATTGGCCCATTATTGAGTGGCTTTGGTGATAAATGCACAACAGTGTTGAAATGCAAATGATTCAGAGAACTAAAAACATGACTCAGTTTAGTTTTAAACCAGGATGGTATGGCTAGATTCTCCTGATCAGACTGGAAAAGTAACATATAAACCAAAAAGTGTCCACAGCAGTGAGGTTCCACCCATACCCCTGAGAGGTAGTTGATCTTCCAGGAATAATTGGGGGCCATATCCTGTGTGATGTTTCTCCCCTCACTGTAAGACAATTGGGTCAACTTTGGGAAGAGACAGAAGTCTCTTGTGCAGTGATGACTTTGCTTCAAAGAACATGACATTCTTTATTTCTTTATTTATTTTTCCCTGTATAAGATGGTGGATATGTTGCCATGTCCAGTGTGATGATGAAACCAGGCAGCAGTGGGAACAATCTGGGTGGTATAGACTTAATCAGTAACTTGTTTTCAGTTGGTTTCATCAGAGAATAGGCTCTTACATAGCTTCTACATGAGTGACCCAGATGGTTCCATTAGCAGCATGATTTGTTTTCACATTTCATGGCCCTAAATAAGAGTATGTTAATTTGCCAGTCTGTATTTTCTAAGTGACAGACCAAATAATTAGGCCATGGGCTCCAATGTAAGAGCCAGTAACAATAAAATAGTTTATCAAGGGGAATAGTAGCCAGGATTATGAAAATGGTCTTTAGTTTTTATGCCCATTGACCAGAGCAAGTGTGTGCATTTTGGTTTTGCATAGCTGTCATAGAAGCTGAACAGCTGTAGCAGCTCAGTGGGCACAACTGGGCTTCAACTTAGCTCATCTATCTGTGAACCAGGCCCATGCCCAACGGTTTCATTGACCAACGACTTTGCTTCAGGCAATGGAGTGAGGCATAAAATTTCCATCAATCAGATAGCTACCATTTTTAAAGTATGACTGTGAGGCTATGAATTCCTGCCTAGGGTAGTTGCTAATTTTCTTCCTTATATTCACAGTATAAATGGGTGCCTGAGAGAAGTCAACACCTTCTGTCCCCACCAGAACGAATCGTAGTATTAGTTGTTACAGTGGTGCAGACCTGAGGCTGACAGCCAGATTGGTGAGGAAGTTCCCTTTCCCAGAGAAGAGTTAACAATGACTAACTCTTTAAAAATCACTGTTCAGCTGACTGTCTTTGAATCTGTTTCTTGAGATCTGGCCTACAACTATTGGGTTAGAAGGTTAGAAACATTTCCTCCTTGTTAATAAGAAATAAAATAGATGACTGCTTATTGTCTGGTTAACTATATAATTTGGTCAATACATCCACCATCTTACACTGGATGAAAAATAAAGAACCTCATGTTCTTGGAGGCAGAGTTGTCACTGCACACAAGACTTCTGACTTTTGCCAAGAGTTGACCCAATTGCCTTATAGTGGGGGAAGCAATGTTGTACATTTTTTACTGATTTCCATGGTCTACCTTCAATTCCCATCAATTTTTCCACAAGGCTCTCTTTCTCTCTCTTCCAGAAAGTCATATGCCTGTCAGCATCCAATCCTTGTTGACAAAACAGTCAAGAACTGTGAGGGGTCTGATATTTCACCCTATTTTCAAGCTAACAAATTAGTCTATGTATTAATCATTAATTATTATCAATTATTAATCAATAAAATTAATTATAATATAATATATCATTAAATATCATTATATTATTAATTATTAATAATCAATTAATTATGAATTAATACCATAGGATTAGTGGCTTAAAACAAGACACATCTATTTTTCACAGATTCTGTAGGTCACAGTTTAGGCATGGCCTAGTGGAGTCCTTTGCAAGGCTGCAATCAGGGTATTAGCCAGGACTGTGTTCTTATCTGAAGCTTGACTAGAAATACATCTGCTTCCAAGCTCACTTGGTTTTCTACAGCATTCAGTTTTCTACAGGCTGTGAACTGAGGGTCCCAGCTCTTGTTAGTTCTTGGCTGGAGGCCACATTCAGTTTCTTTCTATGTGGACCTTCTCAACATGGCCATTTGCTTCCTCAAGACCAGCAAGGGGGAAAGTCTCCTTGTGAGACAGACATTACAAATATACATAATGTAATTACGTATTTGTAATCGCATACATCCTTGTCACTTTTGCTATGTTTTATTAGTTAAAAACAATACCCACCCTCAAGGGGAAAGGACATCACAGGGCATTAATATGAGGAGATGGGGACTTTGGGGACCATGTTAGAGTCTATCTGTCAGAGTCTACCATAGTTTCACGGATGCTGACAGAAGACATGAGATTCTTTCATCACAGACAGAAGACTTCATTTTTCACACCAAGAATGGTAACCCAAGCATCAGCATTTGTCCTGGTCCTCAGTCTCAGTTCCCAAAGGACAATGTAAAGAGGGCAGATAATATCTGTCCATACAGTGGAGTGTGTTGTAGAAGATGAACTCTGAGCTCAGAAGCCTGAATCTTTTATTAAAGGAAAGAAACATGCCTGACCTGTGCCCTGAAGGGAGACACTGGCTGTCTTCTAAGACTGTTCACTCTGTAACGTCCTTGAACTGATAGTCTAAAACAAAAGCGATGTCTGCTTGGAAGATATGCAGAAGCACATAATTCGTGGAGAATTATCTTTCAACAGGCAGAGCTTGATGCTGAGGAACATATCTAGGTTATCTGGGTACAATAGAAAGATAGAAACATGCATATCAATAATTCTAATGAGTAAAGTCTGAAAAGAGACTGTCAATGTGGTGTGGCAGTTCAGAGGGAGGCAAAGTGATTTCTAACTCTAGAGGTTAGACAATCCATTACAGAACTTATGTTGGATTTTAAGACATTTCTAAGATTTCAGCTAGTGAAGAAAGATAGAAAGGGAAGGAAGACTGTATGGAGGCACCAGGAAGAGGAAAGACATGGAGGAGGGAAGCCTTGGGTAGTTTTGCCATGTTGGCCGATTTCATTGGGCTCAGCTGTCATTACACAGGAGAGTAAGGCAGCAGTGGTGAAAAGTCTGGAAGTATAAAACAAGGTTGGCTAATTGTGGGCCTTATGTATTTATTTAGTGCTATTAAAGTGTTTTGAGGAGCTGAACTGATGTTGTTAAAGTGTCTTGAGTGAGTGAGTGTGCAAAGAATAATTTATTCAGTATTGTGCTGCAGGAATTTTTTTTTTAAGATTTATTTATTTATTTATTTGACAGAGATCACAGTAGGCAGAGAGGCAGGCAGAGAGAGAGAGGAGGAAGCAGGCTCCCCGCTGAGCAGGGAGCCCGATGCGGGGGCTCGATCCCAGGACCCAGGGATCATGACCTGAGCTAAAGGCAGAGGCTTAACCCACTGAGCCACCCAGGCGCCCCTGTGCTGCAGGAATTTTAATCTGAGGTAGTAAGAATGAATTTAAATTGCAAGAAGCCTTGAAGCAGAATTCCTTGAGGAAAGACTGTTGTGAATGGTGCAGGCCAGAAGGTGATGAAAGTCTAAGGTGGCTCTTTGGCAGTGGGAAGGTAGAATCAGCTGATCTTGATAGCTCATTGCTCCTGTAATGCAACAAAAAGGGATGAGTCAAGAAGTAACCTAACTAGTTGAAAGTCTAGTGGCACCAAGATGAGAAATACAGAAGTTTTAAGAAGGTACAGATAATGAGGAGAAGATGACAAATTTGGTTTGGGATAAAAAAGAAGCCCTTTGAAAAAACGGACCTATTTGAAGAGTGAGGTGATCTCTCTCTCTCTCTCTCTTTTTTGGATTATTTATTTATTTATTTGACAGACAGAGATCACAAGTAGGCAGAGAGGCAGGCAGAGAGAGAGAGAGGAAGGGAAGCAGGCTCCCCGATGAGGAGAGAGCCCAAAGCGGGGCTCGATCCCAGGATCCTGAGATCATGACCTGAGCCGAAGGCAGCAGCCTAACCCACTGAGCCCTCTTTTTTTTTTTTTTTTTAAGATTTTATTTATTTATTTGACAGACAGAGATCACAAGTAGACAGAGAGGCAGGCAGAGAGAGAGCAGGAAGCAGACTCCCAGCTGAGCAGAGAGTCTGATGCAGGGCTTGATCCCAGGACCCTGGGCTCATGACCCCAGCCAAAGGCAGAGGCTTTAACCCACTGAGCCACCCAGGTGCCCTAAGGTGATCTCTTGATGCACTTAGAGATACTTGACTAGTGCATGAAAATTATATGTTAAGAAAAGTTTAAAGCATTGGAGCACAAATTCAGGGTCATCTTATTAAACATAGGTGGTAATAATTAGGTAGGAGATTTTCTTTCACTTGGCCGCCATTATACTTAAGGAAAAGAATAATAAATTTAAATTAGGATTGGTAAAAACTAGACAATTTCCATATCTTTAATATTGGAAAATTCTGATTATATATTATAGTTCTTTCAAACAGGAAGAGGTAATTTTTAAAAGCTGAAAGCTTATAATTGAAGCTGTAGGTCTTTATTTTTAAACTCAGTGACTCCATAAGATAGGCATACCTAAGCTTTTCTTACTGAGGGAGAGTTATGTTTTTACATACTTGAACTTGGCTGGAGAAGGGTAACAAGGAAGGAGATTACTCTTCTAGGTTGAACGTTTAGTGCAGCCCAGATTTAATCCACACACTGTTAGTCATTCAAGATTATCATCCCTTCAGAGTGTGTATTCAACAGGAAGCACTACAATAATTTTTACTCGCATTATAACATTTTAGGTTTTGCTTCACAGTGTCAGCTTTCACAATTGTTTTTCATTCAAGGAATACAAACTTATAATTAAAGTAGCTGTCATTAGGGACACCTGGCTGGCTCAGTCAGTAGCATATACAACACTCAGGGTTTATAAATTCGAGCCCCACACTGGGTGTAGAGATTACTTAAAAATTTTAAAAAATCTTAAAAAAAAATAAAGTAGCTGTCATTAAATACACCTGGTTGCTTGGGCTCACCAGGTAAGAGGGAAGGTGTGGGGAGGGAAAGACAGAGGAACAGAGACCTTAGAATGCCTTCTTTCTCACTCTGCGTTTTAGAGGTCAATAGATAACTTTATTAAATGAAAGAAGGAAGCACTCGCCTATTAAGTATTCTTTATATGCTCCATTGTTTAATCTGCAATACAACTCCATTTATTCTTAGTCTCATTTTAAAGATTAGTAGACTAAGGCTCAGGAACTTAATAACCTGTCTCTAGCTGGGAAGTTGAATTTTAGCTAGGTGAAGTTGACAGTTCTGTCTTGTTCTTGCCATGACACCATGGCAAAGTAGCTAAACAATCAGTGTCACCAAACATGGTTTGAAGTGACATCTATGGAGGAAAATTTCAAAGAAATAAAAACAACTTGGTACCTTTTTCAGAAAACCATAATTGTCATTGGGTAGAACTTACACCAATCCTGGTCCGATACCTGAGCTTGATTAGAAAGTTGCTTTTTGACTTACCTGAATTCTTTATCTAGGATTTTAAGACTTTCTTCTACATCATGTTAGGGCTTTGTCCATCCAATGCCCTCCAGTTTTCCCTTAGCTCAGATGACTGCAGTGACTTTTTTCTTGTCTCAGAAGCAGTTTCTAGGCACTTGGGTTATTTATCTTCTCAGTATGTCCCTTTCCTCCACAGTATGACATGTCACTGCTTTCAACTGTCTAGCTGATCTGTAAAATACATTCATATAGAAGAATCAAGAAATACAGCAGTGTCTGTCTCCCTGTTAATGGGCTTTTCAGTTGTTTCCACTTTGAAACCATTATAAATGAAACCACTATAAGTATTCTTGTTGTAGAGATAGGTGACTGCCAACATTAAGAAGGGGCTAGATAAGTAACCCTTAATCATATCCAAACACTCCTCATTGCTCAAATATAGACAATAATAAGCTCCTGCCCATTTTAACCACAACAGTATAAATTCCTTTTTATCTGTTTCCTAAGACATTACATATTCTTTTTATAAGGACAGGCTGAAAACATCACCTAATCAGCTTCACAAAGTGGTTATCTTGTTTTCCATGTATTTTAGCATGGATTTGACCTATATTTATTCACTTTTGAGCTTGGCCATACAAATGACTGGACATGATGCCATCATTGATATGTGACAGATAGAGACATATGAAGGTTGGGGGCTAGGGGTTTTCTCAGGAATACTGGAAGGTAGAAAGGGAAAAATCATCTTATATTTTTGTTTCAGACAGTTTCATAAAACAATTAACTTTCATAAATTTGGTTTTCATAAAACTTTGATTGGGTTTCCATTGTAGGAATGTAAGGTTTATTCTAAGACCAATCTGCAGAGGTCTTTTTTTTTTTTTTTTAAGATTTTATTTGTTTATTTGACAGAGAGAGATCACAAGTAGACAGAGAGGCAGGCAGAGAGAGAGAGAGAGAGAGAGAAGCAGGCTCCCCGCTGAGCAGAGAGCCCGATGCGGGACTCGATCCCAGGACCCTGAGATCATGACCTGAGCTGAAGGCAGCGGCTTAACCCACTGAGCCACCCAGGCTCCCCAATCTGCAGAGGTCTTAACCTAAATGGTAAAGATGTCACTTTTGGAAGAAGAAAACTTTGCCTTCTGGAAAAGTTATTGTTATATAACTTTCCAAGGCATACAACATTTGGGGCATAAAAGAGCTGGTGATATCAATTAAAAGGAAGAAAAGTGAAATATCGTCACATTTTTATTTGAGAAAATTAATTACACAACTCTTGATACTGGAGAGTAGTCAAACTCCATGTGCCTATAATTATTTCTTGATTTTGCTGTTATGAAAGAGTTTTATAGGTGAGCAAGACCTAGGACATACAGTTGTTTGTTTCCATACAGGAAAGTTAATGAAGTTTGTCATTATAGGTTTCTGATAGTTTCTCTTATGTTTTTGATAAATATCATCCATGAATATAAAGACAGTGGTTGGTACTTTCAGAACAATGTTAACTAACAGTGATGTTGAGGACATTCTTGTTTTGTTCCTGTCTTTAATGTAACTTCTTTAGTGTTTCCACATGAAGAGTGATTGATACATTTCTTTGATAATATCTCTGAGGTGATATTTAATATTTTCATTTTCATCATTTCTCAGGTATTCTATAATGTCAGTCCTGATCTTAGTCTTGACTCAATTTGTTTAGTAGAGAGACACAAATTTTCAGATTACTGGGGTTTTTGCTTTGTTTTATAGTGAATTTTATTTCTCAGTTCTCTTCTTATGCCTTGCTCTTTGTTATTTTTTCCTTCATTTTGTTTCTTTCTTCATTTCTTTTTTTTTTCAAGATTTATTTATTTTTATTTGAGAGAGAGAGAGAGAGTTTTTTAAGCAGACTCCATGCTGACCTTGGAGCCTGACAAGGAGCTTGATCTCACAACCTTGAAATCACTACCTGAGCTGAAACCAAGAGTTGGGATGCATAACTGACTGTACCACCAGGCACCCCTACTTCCTTTGTTTCTTATAATAAGTTTAAAAGTTTTAAATTGGGTCCTAGCAATTATTTTAATAAGGACAACCTTAAAAGAGTATCTATCAACCCCTACTATGAACAATTGAAATTAATTTCCTAAAATAAAAATGATATATATTTAAGATATATAATGTGGTATTTTATATATATGTGTGTGTATGTATATATATATATATGTGCATATATATATGTGTGTGTATATATATATATATATATATATATATATATATATATAGGTGAGATCACACAATATTTGTCTTTCTGTGTCTGGATCATCTCATTTAGCATAATGTCCTCAAGTTTCATCTATATTGTTGTAAATGGTAGGATTTTCTTCTTTCTTGTGACTGAATAGTGTTCCACTCTGTATGTTTGTATGTATATCCTTCCTTCCTGTCACCTAATATTAATTGATATTTTTAGTGATTATATCTCTAAGTGTACTTATTTCTTTGTATTTCATATATCACGTTTAAATGGCCTCATTTGACCCCAGGCTACTAGAATAATTGCTTTAAAGAAGAAATAAGCATAATTATGTTATGTCTTGCTTTCCCCTTCCTTTTTTTAAAAAAAGGATTTAAAAAATTTATTTGTTTGAGAGAGAGTGAGGGAGAGCAAGAGAGAAAGAGAATGAATGGGGGGAGAGGGAAAGTGAGAAGCAGACTTCCTGCTGAGCAGGGAGCCTGACTCAGGGATCATGACCTGAACCAAAGGCAGATGTTGACCAACTAAGCCCCCAGGCACCCCTTTTCTTCCCATTTCATATTCTGTTAATCATATAATCCCTACCTTATTAGAATTTTAAATGATAAGAGTATATTCTTTAATGCATAATTCTCACATTTGTTCAAAACCAGGACACATCAGTAATTTCAATGCTTTCATCAGTCTTTATGAAAAGTGATTACATTTATCTCTTGGTTGTCTGAAGTTAGTTCTCTAGTAGTTTCTTCCTTCCTTCTTTGGAGAAAGTGTGTGACAGCACACCAGGGTGCAGGGTGGGGAAGGGACAGAGGGGAGGGAGAGAGAGAATCTCAAGGAGGCTCCATACCCAGAGTGGAGCCAGTCTTGGGACTCAAACTCAGGATCCTGAGATCATGACTGAAGCTGAAATCAAGAGTTGGGCGCTTAACCTAGGGACCCAGGGTCCCTCTAATAGTTTCTTGATAAGACCTATAGAGATCTAAAATCTGTGTCTTCTTGTATGTGGAAGAGCATTTGTTGCCTTTATACTTGAATGATGGTTTACCTGGGTATAAGACTCTTCAGTCATATTTTCTTTCTTTAAAGATCTTCTGGGTGTCGTTCTTTTATCTTGTAGTATCTGATCTTTCTGTACTCTGAAGCTAGCATTTTTTTTCTTCACAAATGACTTGATTTTTTTTGGGATCCCTAAATTATTCTTTTTCTGTCTTTGAAGCTTAGGAATTTTGGAGGGGATATGTCTCAAAGAGAATTATGTTAATATTTCCATAATTTTTCTTTTGATACATTATGCTTTTACATTCTATAGAATATTTTTGGAAACTTTTCTTGAATTATATCTTTCTTTTTTCCAGTTTTATTACTTTGCTTCTTTTCCTCGGACACGCTTTATGCAAACCTGATATTTTCTAGGCATGTTTTACTTGCAAATTATTTTCTATCTAATATTTTGAAACTGTTTATTTCCATCTTAACTTCTTTGTCTTTTCTCTTTCATGTTTTCAACAGTGTTGATTTCCTTTTATATTACTTCTTTTAAATTGCTTCTTTTTAAATTACTTCTAATTTGCCTTTTTGTCCTACTTTGTTCCCTAGGTCTTCAAGCTTTTGGATAAATTTATGTTAGTTCCCTGTATTTTCTCCAATCTCCAGCATCTTACTTATTTTCTCAAGCATCTTACTTGAGCTCTTGTAATGTGAACTGATTCATTACATTTTAAAAATGTACTATAATGTGTTTTCTTGTAGTTTTCATCTGCTTTATGGTAATATTTTTTGAGGGTATGTTATTTTCACTTGGCTCTTCTCCTTTTTCTTATGCTATATTTCTGGGTATTTTGTGCTAGTTCATTTTTGGAAAGAACTTCCCTCCCACCCTTCCTTCCTTCCTTTCTTTCTTAAAGCACTTTATTTATTTATTTATTTATTTTTGGACCAGCCATAGAAGAGATGAAACCATATAACACTCTTATAGGAATTCTACTTGTTCTTGAAGATTATTCCTTTGGACTTTTTCATTTACTTCACCCAGGCCTGATGAGATTGTTAGCAAAGGACAGCTTCCCATACAGATATTCCTTCTTTTTTTTCATGCTGTATGACTTGCTTACTCCAACATAATAGGCTACTACGAAACTAGTGGCTTAAAATAACCATTTATTAGCTATTATGAGTGTTTTGGACATAGCCTCATTCATAAATCTGTGATTGGCTGGAGGTTGGCTAATGTGGGCTGGGCTGCGAATGGCTTTGCACACTCTCTCTATTTTATTCACCTTCTGAGACTAGCATGTTAGTCTGGGTCTGTCCTTTTTGTAGCAATGGCAGGGAAGCAAGAGGAAATACACAGGATTCTTGAGAACTTGTCTTGAACTGGGACATCACATTTGCCTTACCCTATTGGCCAAAACAAATCATACATTTGAGCCAAGATTTAAAGGATGGAGAAACAGACTTTGCCTCTTTAGTGACAGAAACTGAAAAGTCACATGAGAATGAGTGTGGACAAAGGGCTGCAGAACTGGAGTCATTAACACAATTTACATTTGCCAAATACAGAATGCTTTCTACAAACAGCTTATTTGTTTAATTCTCTGTTTATCCCCCATATTCCCTGCTTTTTGTGACTTTGTGTTAACTGGTCCAAAGAATTTTCCACTGCCAGTACATGTACCTGTTCCTTTAGTTTCAAACAAGGTGAGAAAAGTGGACTTCAAAGATGGCCCCATTCACCCTCATCACCTGGTGTCCACACCCCTTCACTGAGTGTGGGCTGGACCTAGTGGCTTGCATCTATGGAAAAATTAATGGACAAGATTCTAAGATCAGGTAATAAAAACCTAATATGTCTTCCATCCTGCTCACACACTTTCTCTTTCTCTGGTTCTTCTTGTTTGCTTGCTTTGAGGAAGCAAATCGCCATGTTGCGAGCTGCTTATGGAGCCGCCTCCGTGGCAAGGAACTGAGAGGGCCTCCAGCCAACATCCAGCAGGAAACTCAACCAAAAGGAACTCAATCAAAAACCCTCAAACACATAAATGAGCTTGGAAATTGATTCTACCCCAGTTGAGACTTCAGATGACTGCCGCCCTGGTTGATGCTTTGCTTTCAACTTGTGACCGGTCTTGAAGTAGAGAAATCAGTGAAGCCGTGCCCAAATTCTGACCTACAGAAACTGTGAGGCAATAAATGATGATGGTTAGAGCCACTGAATTTTGAGGTAATACATTACACAGCAATTGCTGACTAATACACATGGATTGTTGGTCTTACCTTCCAGTTGTGCCATTTGCTTTGGAGAGGTGCTCCCTGTTGACTTGGCTTGAGATCTTCAGTCAAGGGTATTTGCTCTCAATAGCTTGACCTTTATGACATTTGGTATCTCTTCTGAATACATTGCAGGTTGGTGTTTATTATTTATTTAAAGAAATTGCTTAGAGTTATAGTCAAGTTTTATTAAAGAAAGAGTTTAGAGTTGTTGCCTTTATACTTCTCATCCTATTTATTGCTTTCAGGTGATTTCCCCCCCTTGTTATTATATAAATGAAAGTACAAGCTCTGAATTGTGCATTTCATTTAGAAATATATCCACAAAGCTGCTGCTTTAGACCCTTGGTTCAATAATATGTGAGGAACTTGATGAATCCTAGCCCAGTGACAGAGGTCAGCTTGGTGCTGGTCCTTCTTTGACCCAGCACCTTCCTTCTCTGTTCTCATTTTATATGTTAAACCCAAGAGGTGGTATGTGTGGTTCTGGCATCAGATTATCTATGAGTTTACCTTAGTTCTGCCACTTACTACTGTGTGACCCTCTCTACATCTCATTTTCCTAATCTCAATGCTTTATAATACTAAGAACTAATCTTGATAGCATTGTGAGGCTGACAAAATAAAATAATTCATGCCAAGTGTTTAATACAGTGCGGACCAGGTGGTAAGTCCTCAATAAATGTTAACTATGTAAAACATGTGGTTATTGAATACCCACTGGTTGGCTGAGGTTGTGCTAGGTTATGAAGATATTAACATGAGTGCAATTTGGTTCTTTTTTCTCAAGGAAATCACAGTCTTATGAATGAAATAGTAAATAATAGTTGTACAACATTATTGTTTACAAACACTGTTATGTACTTTACTAATCTGATCCTGATAAACTCACCCATGAGGTATTATTCCTGAATTCCTGCTTTGGTTTCCTGCCTGGCATCCCAGTTACCCTAGGAATAGATGACATTTTATATCCAGAGGACGGCCAGATAAAAATGTGAAGTTGGGTAGGCAGACATTTTTATCTGGCCATCCTCTGGATATAAAATGTCTGTCTACCTGACTTCACTTCTGGAATCCATTTGTCTCTTACTACATGCATATATGGGACAAAATTGTGTGGATGAGGCTTTTGGACATAGCAGAAGCATTTAGACAAACCAGTTAGCTGGTAAGAATGAAGGAAATCCTTGCTGTTGTTACCTCTTCTGGCCTCTGATTCGCCAGAGCCATTGTTCGGCTTCTTCATGCCACTCCATTTGGGCTGCAAGACCGGTTCCAAACCTAGATCCCAGATTCCTTCCCCGAGGGTCATTTGGTAACCTGTGTTTGTTTCTCTCTGGATCTCCCTCCATATAAATGTCGGTCAGAGAAGGGCAGTAGAATGGAAAAGCACGTGAGAAGATTGGCAAGGAGCAGGCAGACATAAGATCTGGAAGGGATTACCCATTGCAACTTCATCAGGGATCCTGGGGAGACAATTTTCTATTTTAATTTTTATTTATTTCTTTGAGAGAGAGTGAGAGCGAGAGAGATCACAGAGGGAGAGCGAGAAGCAGCCTCCCTGCCAAGTAGGGAGAAGATGAGGGTTTCGATCCCAGGACCCTGAGATCATGACCTGAGCCCAAGGCAGAGGCTTAACCCACTGAGCCACCCAGGCACTCCGGGGAGACAGAATTCTCAAGTGTATTGCTTTGGCATATGTCACAAAACTACCAGGCAGACCCGTCCCCCTAAAGACCTGTTCAACGTGCCTGGCAGATATCTTATAGAAAATTAAACTGTTTAGAGCATCGCCCTGCCAATACCCCCAAATATAGACCATGCCTCCTCCCCCCCTCTTTAGGCCACAGAGTAAAACTCTTCAGACCAAACAGATAAATAAACAACAAACACATTACAAAACAAAAGGCCAGTTGTGCCTACTAATGCCACCCAGGCACAGCCCACAGGAGAGAGAGTGTCGAGCAAGAAACAGGAGAGAGCTGCTAAGTGTGTCAGAGGTATTGGCCGAGGCTGGGAGATCAGGCGCCCATGGCTCATTGCGCTGGAGTTAATCTGTGATGCCTTTGCTGTTGTCAAACGTATGTCATTAGTGTTTTTCCCTTATTAAATATGAAAATCATGTCAAAGGTAAATGTCAAGGGGCTATAAAATTACCCTTCTTATCTTCTGTACATTTATCAGTTGATAAATGGAAAGACACTGCTGCCAAAATAACCGAATGAATAATTTATAAATGACTGATGCATCTTGTATGTTGTTTCAGGCACAAAACAGTAGGACATCAATAATCAAAAGAAGTTGGATTAATTTAGCAGCATTTTGCTGCTGACGTTTTTATCTAAATGCTGCAGTGTTAGATCTTGGTGGCCAGAGAACCTAGTTTCTACCATTTTGGTCCTTCTGGACTCGGGGGTACAGAGGGAGGGGAGGAGGGGCCCCTTCTCCGACCTCAGAGATCTTCTGCCTTCTTCTTTGATAGTAAGTGCTGAGAATCGCTCTGCACCTCTGCTCTCCCTCCAAGGGTCTTTCTGTAATACACCTGGAATGGCGAAAAAAATCTTTATTTAAAAAGGGGTTGCACATCTACCCCGAATTCTCACCTGCCTAGGAGTCTCCCCCCTCCCTTACTTTACATTAAGGCAGTGTTATCTTTGAGATGTTAGTCTCTTTAGACGATTTTCTTAAATGCATTTAAAATTCGATGACACTGCCATCTTGGTCACTCTTGAATGTGCTGGCAAGAGACGGGCCAGAGTAGAGCTCAATGCTACTGCTGGCCAGGGTTTAGGTCCCCGCCAACAGCCAGCCAGAAAGAAGACCTGGAAGCTTCCTCTCCCTGCAGCAGTAAACTTGACTGCTCTGCAAGTCTTCCTGAGAAGCCGGGAGAAAAAAAAAAAAAAAAAAAAAAAAAAAAATTGCAAAAAGCAAAAAGCAAAAAACAAAACAAAACAAACAAAAAACCCCGCAGCCACAGGAAAATTCTGCAGAGAAAATTTGCTTGGCTTTGGAGATCTCAACCTGGATCTAATTTCCCCCGAGGGTCAGGCAGCCTCTTATTCCGCGACGTAGCGGAAGGGGCCATACAATTAACATCATGATTTATTCTGACATGACTCCTGAAGGGTGGCCACTTTATTATTTTTTAAAAAATTCCACCCTGTGGCTTTACCCACCAAACCTAGGATCTGCTTTTTGTCATCCCATTGTCCAAACGGCCTTGCCTCGGGTCCCCAGGCCCCACTGCCTGTTAACAGGAGCAGCTTCTACGGAGCAGGACATCCATCCCAATGTGGTAATTGGATGCTCCACTCCCTCGCAAACCCCCCAGTCCTCTGTGTTAGATCCGTGGGGCTCAGAGGAGACCCCAAATCCAGACCTCCCGGGTGGGGGTGGGGTGGGGGCGGAGGGGGCTTGCTCCCGGGCTGGGCGCGTGATCGGCAGCCCCAGGGGCCAGAGGACCTGTGACTGAATGGAGATGGGGACACACGGCGGGCGAGGATGAAAAGTGGGGCCCTCCCTTCCAGGGCACGGAGCTGATCTGCGGAATTGGCCCGGTCCCTGGAACTTCACAGACAGAGCAGCAGAAGGCACTAGCTTTCTCGTTTGGGCATTTATTACCTGGAGCAAAATGTGCAGAGAGGGTTGATAATGAAGTACTTGACTAATTCAGTGTGGTCCAGCTGGCTCAGCCAGAGGGGCTGGCTGCCGAGGGAGGCCGGGGAGGCGAAGAACTCACTGCTAGCCATTTTCCCTTGGCACCTGGGAAGCCAAAACAAAGGAGTGCAGAGATCAAAAAGCAGAGAGGTATCAATAATAAAGAAGGAGAGGAGACAGGGAGAGAAAGAAAGGGTTGGGTGTGTGTGTGTGTGTGTGTGCGCGTGCGCGCGCACGTGCTGGGGGCAGGGGGCCTTCGTCTGTGTTTAAGAAAGTTATTTTTCTTTCTCGTTTCATTTCCGAGTGAATCTCTTTCCATCCTCTGGACCTCTTTGCATTCTGAATCCAGTCAGTCTTTTGGTCACAGACACCAGGGTCTGTGTTTTTTTTTTTTTTTTTTTCTTTTTTCTTCCTTTCTTTCTTCTCCTTGTAAAACTTAAATATTTGCCAGAGAATTCAGGCCAAACAAAAAGAGACAGATTCACTTTCACACACACAGAAATCTATAAAGTGCTTCTGGTGGAGACGGAGCTGTGCTTTTTCATCCAACAGCACTGTGACTCGAAGCTAACGTGTCCAGAGGATGTCTTTCTCTTTGGCGGCATGGAAGCCAGCTGCCTTATGGTGTTCTGGTCCTTCTGTACCTGCTAATGGCCCACGTGAAGTTCCGCCTCTGTTCGCCATCCCGTGCAATAAATAATGGATCTCGCATGTTCAAATGTGCTTAAACACTTTGAGGACCATCTGCTTACAAAGACAATAAATAAAATACTGGATGACTGACTTCAGTGCTGTATGTATCGTAATTATCTTTTAAAAATAGGCACGGCACTCATCCTGGCTTCCAACCCTGAGTCATAACAATCCTGTGGGGCTTGCTGACTTTCATATTCAGAAAAAAAAACGGGGCGGCGGGGGGAGGACTCCCTAGACAGTCAGAAACAAATGTGACAGATGAGCTTTGGTGGGAAGAGTAAGTAGGTGAGGGGAAGGGGAATTAGTTCCACCAAATGTGAGCTTGATTTAGAAGACCAATCAAACCATGGGTTTACTTTTAATAAGCAGCAGCAAAGCGAAAGTTTCTGGGGATCGTCTGTACCTGAAACTGTGAAGTCTGCTTTTAGGACACACAGGTGTGAGGTCAGCTTGCTAATCTTCTATTTTCTTACTTTGTGCTGTCTCCATTTTCCTTTTCTTTGGGAGCCCTCATGCTGTCTTTCCTTTGCCCTCAGCAAAAAAATAAAACCAAAAAATGCTTCTTTAATCTTACTAAGGTGTAAATGACTACCAGCAGTTAAAGAATTGTCTCTCTCACTGCCCCCCCAAAAGTAAATATATATTTTTAAAGATTTTCTTTATTTATATTATTTAAATTTATATATTATATTGATATTATATCATTTATATTAAGATATAGAAAGAGAGACAGAGAGAGCAAGCACAAATGGGGGTGGGAGGGGGAGAAACAGAGGAAGAGGTAGAAGCAGACTCTGCACTGAGCAGGGGGAACCCAATGATGGGCTCTATCCCAGGACCCTGAGATCATGACCTGAGCTGAAGGCAGACACTCAACCGACAGAGCCACTCAGGAGCTCCACCTTTGGACTGTTTTTATTAAATGAATTAAATGATCAAACACAAGAGATGAAACGCTGGGTTTTGAAGCATTGTACTTTAGGGTAGAGATTCTTCTGTGCATGGCTGAAGACCCTTCATTTCCCCCCAGACATCATACAGGTTAGCTGGTTAGGCAGTTACTTGTATAATCCGCATGTAAGGACCAATTCATACTGCATCATCCTCAGAATTCAGGGTTAGGCAGATATTTTGTGGTATGGAGCACACGACAGTTATAGTGACCGTTTCGACTTTTCCATTTTGCTCTGAGGAAAAAAAAATGCAGGGAATAAAATATTCGCTTCAATTTTTGAAATTTCAGAGTAGCATATAAGCCTGTATATATATATTTTTTTTAATCAGGGCTTGAGATCACTTTTTGCTTAAGAGGAACAGAGACCCATTCAAGCTAGATCAAGGAGCTTTGTGAGGAAGGATCCAGTGTAAGGAAATGGTTGTCATGGCCATTCAGTTCCGGAGCTCTAATATGGCTGAGCCTTACACAGACTTAAATGAGACAGTGATTCTCGATCTGAGCCTCACGGCCTTATGATTCATCATTCAAGTTCTCTGTTATTAGAGTGACTCAGCTAAGCTTCATATGTCTGCTCACCCAGAGTTTCTACTCTCTCATAATTTTGGCTCTTGCCAGGCCCAGACAGCCTCTGTAGCCCAATGCCCTTGTTTTTTAATCCCCAAGAGGGAATTGGATCAGACCAGTTCATTACGAGGCCCCAGGACACAGGTTTTATACAGCTTCTGGTTTAGGTTGCTCTGGATCAGGTGTTTAGTCCTCAGCCACTTAACACTGGCCAAAGGTGGGTAGGATTCCATGGGACGAAATGTAGACCAGTGGTGGCCATAGGTGGGTTGTATCTTTTGGGATGAGTTGGCAGACGTTCTGAGGATCGTTCCACCAGGTGTAAATGAACATCAGAGTCAGCATTTACTCATGGATGAAATATACTCTTGTTTACTGGGTGCTGGGCCAGGCAATTATTCCATATGCTACATATTGCTTTGGTCACTTGATTTATTACACAGTCAACAACGGGAGATATAGTATTCTTAAATAAGAGTCTTGTTTTTGTGAAGTTTCTTATACCTCTCAAGGACATTGAGGAAAATGATTCATCCAGTGGCCACTTTAAGGGGTAATGCCTTCAAGATGTATCACCCGTTCCTTATATAAGCTTCTGTGTAATTCATTTTGCTTTATATACTTCTAGTCGCCAAATAATAGTCTGCTCACATTTGTAATGAACTAGTTGAGGGAGAGCCTGGCTTTTAACCTTCACCTCTGCATAAAAAATTAGATCCAGTGAGATAAAAATGGTTTGTGAGGCGTTTCCACAGGGTAGTGTCAGACCAGCTTTTCTGTCACATCAAAGCAGCCACTGGCTGTCTGCCTTGCGGGATGGTTGGAACGAGTACGTATTATACCCTCTGGTGCCCTTTCTAGAATGTTACTCTTTGTTCTACCACCTCTTTGAGAACACAAGGATTAGTTTAGGAAAGCGTCATGGAGCCCTTCGACTCAGAGAGGTCAGGCACTGTTTAGGGGGAATGGCAGGGAGGCTGTGGCTGTGGAAGAGCCGGGTGACACAGAAATGACGTTGGCAGCACTTCTGGCTCCATCTCCAAATATCATCCCTAGTCATGGATCAGGAGAATAGCACGGGGCAGTCACAATGTGGTGATGCAGTAGCCCAAGGGCTGGGTAGACTCTGACAATGGGGCACCTAGACAGATGAGATTCAGAAATTGGGGGGCTGGAGGCATTCAGGAGGTCTGTCATGATCACAGGTGGGACACAAGGCACCTTCTGGGTCAGTGGGAGGCTGAATTTGGATTAGGGACCAAAAGCAAGAGCAAAGGTCCATTAGCATGGATGCCCAGGAAGGAGATGGGTTTAGAAGGCTTCAGAGGGGAGCCCTATTACCGCACCGTAGCATGACTGGGAGGGGTGTGGGGGCCACACTGGAGTTCAGGTGTGGTCTGGAAGAGCACATTCCAAGTTAGCCCGATGAGAAGAAAACCAATGTTCCAAACCCTCTGATTTAAGAAGTGTGTTTGTGTGTGTGTATACCCATGTGTAAGCATACCTGTAGAAAAATGTTATTTAAGGAATACTTGCTTTAAAACATATGAGTCTAGGTATTGGCCTAGAGAGACATGGAACTGGCAGACAAATCCTTATCCTTCTGTCAATATTGGTGTACAACCTTCCTGTTCGGTAAGAGATAATAGTGGCTAGTCAAGCTGATATCCAGGAAAGAAGACCTCTCTTACTATTAACCTAGGCTGTTGTTGAACAGTCTAGCAGAGAGCTAGCTGGGGTTAGAGTGGCAGAATGTGCATGATTCGTTACAACCCCGTGGATATTTACATTAACCTATGGCACCTTCTTGTTACGTACATATATCTTCACCCATTATTGCAACTGATGCATTCTATGATGCCAGATCCAAGGAACGCAGAGCAGGAGGAGGTTTGTCCAGGGAAGAACTCAAGGAGATCTCTATCTGTTGGAATACTGGCAATATACATGTATGGAATCCTCAGAGGAATAACTGAAGGGAATTTAACAAAAGGACTGTTTAGAGAAGTGGGGGACAGAGTTAGAGGACCTACAAGAAATGATGAAGCATCCAGGGTCTGGCAACACAGAAAGCCATTACCATGCCTGCGCTAAAGGGGCAAGGGGAGAGGGCAGTATTACCAGAACCTGATGAGAGCAGGAGGCATGGAAGGGGACTGCCTGTGGTCAAAGGGAGTCACTACTGTCAAAATTGTGACCCTAAGGGAAGGAGTGGGACCACACTCCCCCATCTACCAGCCTCTCTCTCTTTCCTCTTTCTAAGATTTCTCTGGTGTCTCCCATTGATCAACCCCCGCTGCCAGAAGCCAGAAGCCAAGGGAAATGATGAGATGCGGTCTACAGGTGCGAACCACCCAGCACATAGACCAGGACAAAGAGGGGTGAAGTATGGGTCTGGAGGGGCAAATGGAGAATTATGGACACCATCTTTTCACTTGGTTTTTACTTAGGAAAAGCTGAGCTGGATGCAGGTAAATCTATCCAGCACATTCCTAGGCTAATTGACCAAACAAATTAAAGTTGCTATTAATGGGAAGATTATGCTTAGAGTATAAAAGTAGGTAGGCAGGCCTGGTTATTTCATACTAATTAGATCTAAGCAAGTTCGACGGACTGTTTCTTAAAGTATTAAGTAAAGTGATGGAACCCTTTAGAGGCTAAAATTAAGTGAGCCAGAGCAACTTTTCGTGTTCCTCGGTAATGTTACGGGGGTCCTCCTGCACCATCACCCTTGGTAACATGTACTCAAAGATTTGCCTTAAACACGTCTCTTGAGAGCATTTCATATTTTACATGGAGGAATAGTTTTAGTCTTTAATGGGCTGATGAGGTTGGAAAATCAGCCTTGTCATGGGCTGAGCTGGCACGGCAAGCTTCTGCTTTCAGGGTGTCATCTATCCCCTTGTTTTAGGATGTCAGCACATGTTGTGATTAGCATAGTGGCCGATGGGCTATCAGCTCTTTGGTGAGATGATATGGGAGTCTTAGGATTATGACAATTCATGATGCCTAGTACTGTGACAGCTGGCTGTTTAGGAAGCACCATTGGAAAGAGCCCAAATCAATCTAAAACAGAGACCATGAACTTAACGATTGAAGTACATTTGAGAATATGTCTTAGTGGCATTTTAACCTGAAATAGAATATGCTAGAACACACGCATTAACAAAGATCCGTGTGAGGGCAACCCAGTTTTGCTGAGCACTTACTATAGGCCAAGAATCTCTAGGAAAGGCAGTATTCCAGTGTCTCAAAGGATTCCCTTCTACCGCGGGCGAAAGTACACCCTTGGCTTGCAGACACATTCAGTGATGAAGTCTGTATATTCTTAGAAAAGCAGCCTGTGGTGACAAAAAAGATTCCAGCCATTCAGACTGTGGGGCTTAGATGAAGCTTCATTTAATGCCTCTTGAAGTCATATACCCTTGGTGGAGCCTGTTTTGACCCTGTGCTTTGTAATTCTTAATGAATGACCAATAGTAATTATAAGGTTATTATATTTGATGATAACAGCAAGAGTAACAGTAATAATAATAATAAAAAAAAGCCAACAGTCATCAGTATCTGTGCCTGGGCAATCATAGTGTTTGCTATGTCAGGTAAGTGGGGTCCAGCACCCAATGGTCAGGCAACTCGTCTACCCCTTCCCTACCGGTACTACTCCCTGGACACAGCCACATCCTGAAAAGAAGACAGAGACACTACTCAGAGGACGGTCTGTGACCTCAGGGACAGGGACTGCTCGTTTCCTGCTGTAGTCTTAAGATGCAGCCCGACATAAACTAGGATCTCACACATTCATGTATAGTTCTAAAAAAAAGGTACAAAAACTCCAGTACTTCAATAATAAAAGAAAACAAGTGTATTCAACATCCCTCAAAATCCTTTCTCACTGGCTTTCTCTTCCCTGGGAGTCAGTGGGATACACAGCCCGCTTGTAACAAATCTTTTGCTCCTTGGATATCTGTGCCCAAAACAGATATTTGCCCCCAAAACATATCAGAAGTCAGAGAAATCTCCCTAAAAGTTGTATTAAAAGGGTTTTACCCTGTGCCTGTACAATTCCTGTCTCATAGGATTTTATTCACAAGCACCCTTTATCCTTGAGTGGGGGCATTCACAGCAGCGAACAAGACCATAGTTAACAGATCTTACTGAAAATCAAACTCAGTTTGTGGTTTTAAACTAAGGCCAATTCCCAGTTTAGGCTCCATGGTTTTGTGACCTTGGGAAATCCTTCACTACAGAATGTGAGAAAACGTTTTGTTGACTATCAGGTTGTGAAGTCATTGAAACATGATAGAGGAGGTTTTTATTTTTCTCTACTCCTCACCTCACAATGAAGACAGTGAGGATACCTCTCTGGGTATAACCTGTATAATAATTTCTAAAAATGGGGCCATGTCCAAATTGGTCCTCATTGAGTTGTTACAAATTCAATGTGACAAATTTGAACCAAGCCTTCAAGTTTTGTTCAAGCCTTCCAAAAACACGCTTGTACAAATTTCGGGTGTGTCAATCACAAAGCCCTGTGATTTGGGGGCCTCCCACCAGCCAGACGAACACTAAACCCCTTGGATAAATGTCTCTTTTGGACCCAGTGTGGATGACTCCTACACTTATCTACTTTCTGGGGCTCTTATGAGGATTAATTAATGCTTATGAAGAGCTATAATCACCTTGGATGAAAGGAGCAGTAGAAAAATAATGACCCTTCTACTTGGCACCTTTCATCTAAGGATCTCAAAGCACTTCACAAGCTTGAATTAATTAAGCCAAGGTAATTGCAAGGTGTAATGACAATAACAATAATGATTATAATTATCCTCCACATTATCCTTAAGAACCTGATTTGAAATCAATTCCTGACACCCTCTCTGCCGTGGTGGTGGTCAGCCTCTTGCTCTCCGGGGCCTCCCTCCCTCTGTTCACTCACCCCTTCCTCACCAGCAGTGTCCATGACCTCTACCGTCACCCGAGAAAGAGTGTGGGTTTTATGGGAAGAGAGAGGGATTCAGTGTTTTGGAGTAGCACCTGTATTAGTGGTGACTTTTGGAAATTGGGAATACACCATGGGAAGGAATGTCTATGTGTTCGGTGATTGTCCTTGATAGCAGTTTGGATGAATGATTTCTTCTCTAAATTCTCGGGGACAATGGCTTATACTTCTCTAACACTTACCATGTGCTACTTATTTGAACCTCAGGTCAACCTATAAGGCAGGAACAATTATCATCATTATCCTGATTTCACTCTTGAGGAAACTGAGGCACAGAACAACTTGATACCTTACCCAAGTCACAGAGTTGATCATCACCAGGTCACAGAACGGTAAGTGGGAGGTGGGAATTTATGACCTGGGTAACCTGCCAGAATTTGCAGTGATTAAAAAATCACTACCCTTCACCGCCTCTGTTAAGAGGAAATAGAATCATAATTTTTATGCAAGGAAAGGGGCTAGTTCCTCATTACCCTGTGTAATTATTTTTATTTTCCAGACCTCTGAGAGTGGGAGAAGTATGGCTTTAGAATGGATTATCTGGATTCAAACCCCAATTTTGCTATTTATTAGCTAAGTCACCTTATGAAAACACCTAGTTTTAATGCCTCGGGTCCCTCATCTTTGGATGGGGCTGACATAGTTCTTTCCTCATGGAGTTGTGTGATGATTATATGACCTAACTCATATAAAGGACTTAGAGCCATGGCTGGTACATAATAGATGTTCAGTAAATTATAACTGTTTTTGTCACCCACCCTTTATAGTTACTAGATTTATTTAAAAATTTAAGAAGTCAATATCTGAGAGACTCTGACATTATCACTTGCATTAAGAGAAAAATGGAGAGTTCTTATAAGGTATTCAGACTAATTTTTATGGAGTCCTGTTGTGAACTTAAAAAATTCTCCCAATGGAGTACCTGGGTGGCTCAGTGGGTTGGGCCTCTGCCTTTGGCTCGGGTCACGGTCTCTGGGTCCTGGGGTCGAGCCCCACGTTGGGCTCTCTGCTCAGCGGGGAGCCTGCTTCCCCCTCTCCCTCTGCCTGCCTCTCTGCCTACTTGTGATCTCTCTCTTTCTCTGTCAAATAAATAAATAAAATCTTAAAAAAAAAATTCTCCCAAGATCTCATGAGTCCATTCTGTGAAAAAGATAATTTAAAAAATTCCATGGCTGCTAGTAGGCTTAGCTACCCTTGTAGGGGACAGAAGCTTCTCCAAGCTTATTGTCTGTCTCACCAATGGACAATGTGGGTTCGGAATAGGGCAAGAGCCTATTACCGTCTTCTGACTTACCTGTACTCCAGAAAATATTTAGGGTGCTACCCAACTGGTTCAGTGCTCTTTCTATGATATAGTGTGTATGTGTGTGTGTATATATATAGAAACACACATACACACATATATGCATCTCTCTATATAAATGCATCTATATATATAAATACAAATATAAAATATATGTATATATATATATATATTTTTTTTTTTTTCCTTATGCCACTCTGGAAATCTCCCATCTAAACCACTACCCTATCATCCTACAGCAAGACTAATACTGATGCTCTGAGAAGTAGAATTTCCACTGCTCGAACAGTGGCAAAAAGCCCAAACAATACAGGTAGAGATCTAGTTTCTTAAATAAACCTGAGGCATGTCCATGACGAGATCATGTTCAAGGACTTTTCATACTGTGTAACATTAGATTAATTTAGCATTCGCCAGAGTTTATTTTTAACCTGCTTCACTTGGAGAGGTCATCTGTAGGGGGACTAACCTTCCAATAAGCGAAGTTTCGTAATTCTGGTCTCCACTAGAGTCTCCTGAATGAGGCATCTCTTGTGGGTACTGGGGAAGACGTCTTTTAGGAGTTGGAGTGCCTTAGACATGGGATTTTAGTGTGTAGGAGAAAACAGTCCATCCGAATCTTTGTCTTATAGTCTCTCAATTTTTCTGAGTTTGTAGTTTCCTACAAAGATAGAGAGGTGTTTTGTTTTGTTTTGTTTTGTCATAATGTTAATACTGGCACTGTAGTGAGGACTGGGTTTTTATTCTTTTTTTTTTTAATTAATTGATTCTCTTTTCATCTTCTCGTTTTGTCCTTAGGCTTATGACTTTTTAAATTTGTTTGTTTTATCTTAAAAGTAGATAAGCATTTCCTTTTGAGTTATCAGGGACACTGCCTGAGCTATGCAAGTACTGTTATAATTACCTTTTACTCATCCCAACTGTATGTTTTTTTGGGACCGCAGAGATACCTTGGCTATCTTGGAAAAGAATAAAGGAAAAGGCTGAGGGGAGGGTCTCAAGCCCATTAGCTGTCTATACTTTCTGTACACAAACTTGGAGTACAATGAAATAATAAACAAATCTCAAAAATTAATCTTAGGTAGAACATATGCTCAGATTTTTAATTTTTTGTGTTTTCTTCATTTTGTCTAATAGGGTCTGGTATCTGGATCCTGAGAATAATGGGTAACCTGTGCTAGGAATCGTTGCCTTTTCTTACTCATTTCTAGAATATCTCTGAGTCGAGCCCATGCGGTAGCATCGTGCTCTAAAGGTCAGCTCCTCATGGGAGTGAACAGTTCTGGGTGGTTCTCAGTTCCTTTTTTCAGCCAGTTTTTCAAACCAGCTCATTTCCAGCTTACTTTTCATCCCACATTTAATGGGGTAATGGCGTTGAGTTCTTGGGCTTTTTCACCTTAGCCTGAGGGGCCTGATGCCTGAGAATTTAAATCTCTAGTGAGCTTCTCACTGCAGCTCTAATGAGATGATCAAGAACGACCTAAGGCTACAGCCTAAATTATGGACTACTGATGGGAAAAGGCCTGTCAGTTGGCCAGGCCAGGGGACACCACACCTGGCACCTTTTACGTTTTTCAAAGCTGATTGGTGTGACCTAGTTCTAATCAGCATTTAACTACTTGTAGTTGAACTATACGGTGGGATGACAGGACATAAACACGCACAGACAGGGCTTAGGGAAGGATTTAAGTTTTTAGGAAACTGTTTTAAAAATTAACTTGGTACCTTAAAATGACGTGGGCATTTGAACCCTGTTTTATGTTCCTGTGACTTCGGCCTTTTCTCTCTCGGTGCATCTAACGGTGGAGTTCTGTCGATTAAAATAAATGAAAGCAATTCATTTTGATGCTTCCCATCCTATTAGGCTTATCAGGGCTGTTTGGTGTCTCAGGTCCCGGGCCACCAGGATGGGTCAAGTAGACTCAACCAAAGGAGTGGAGTGTGTAATAGGACAGCCCCTTGGCTCTCTAACCATACCTGCCACCCACCTTTTGGGCCCTTGTGAGTCTAACAGCACTGTTTCTTAAAAAAAACACACACAATGCTGACACACAGTGTTACATTAATTTCGAGGTATACAACATAGTGATTTCACATCTCTGTATGTCATACTGTGCTCACCCCAAATGTCACCATGCAACAGTGTTACAATATCATTGACTATATTCCCTATGTTGTGCCTTTCTTCCCAGGATGTCCTCATTCCATCATGAGAAGCCTGTATCTCCTACCCCCCATCATCACTGTGCCCACTCCTCCCACGCCACTTCCCCTCTGGAAACCATCAGTTTCTTCTCTGTATTTATGGGTCCGATTCTGCTTTTTGTTTATTTACTCATTCTGCTATTTATTTATTATTTGTTTTTTAGAGCCCACATATAAGCTTCGTATTCAGTGAAAAATAGTAAAACTCTTCTCTAACTCAGTTTAGCACTCCTAAGGTAGCTCTGATTTTTAGATGCATTTACTCTGCTTTACTTTTGGGTTCTTACGTAATGTGCTCTCAGCTAAGCCTCAGGCTGGGGACTTATAAGCAGTGTCACAGAGGGAGATATGAGCCCCCCATCAAATCCTAAATACTGGGAAGTGTGTTTGACTGTTCTGATATTGCTTCTGATTTGATGCTTGTCTGCCCGCACCTTCCTGTCCCTTAGCTGGACATCTCAAAGGACTCTCACAGGATCCCTTGGTTTTCATGTTGAAGGCAGAGACAGGAGAAGAGGAGAGGAAACATGGCGAGTGTTTTGAGGGTCCCTTGAAGGAAGATTGGGAGCTGCCAGTAGGTGGGCTCCATCAGCAATGCTGAGGCGGGAGCACTTCTTGGGAAGAGTAGTCTTTGTTGAAGGTCCCTTGGAAGTCACTTGGAAGTTGATGCTGACCTTAGCATTGAGTTTGAACCCACTTGGAGGTGATGAGCACTATATAATCTCTTCTTTTCCCTCTTTCTTCTTCCAGCCCTATCCCCACCAGTGGAGCCCTGGAGCTGAAGGGGACATGAGCGTGGAAGAAAAGGGAGAGTCTAGAAGGTTCCTACAGGACTGATGAGAAACTGAAGCAGAGACACTCTGAAGATGGGGTGGGAGAGAGTGGGGGCAAACGGTTAATCTGTTTTCTTCTCCCCGGGGAGGCTTCTGAGCTCTTGAGGTCCCTGTGGGCTTATGATGGGGGCCCCCTCATGCCTGAGAGGAGGATATTGGCACTCTCATAGGTCAAACCTACCCAGCACAAGGTAGATGGTAAGAAAGTATGCAGACCAAAAAAATCCATTTTTTTTAAAGCAATGATGAAATTGAAAGGGAAGGAAGATGAGAAAATCTTTTCTTCATTAAACAGAAATATTTACCTGGAGAACGGGTTTTAGTTTCTTTTCAAAGACTTCGGAAAAAAAGAATAACTCTCATAAAAATGCTTTGTGAAACTTATGGAAAAACATTTCTATAGAATATTGGGTGAGGAAGTTATACTTCATCCAAAGCATATTGATGTTGACTCTAAATTTCTGAAAGGATGATTGAAAAAATGAGATTTACTCAAGAAATAAAGTAAATCTGAATCTTGAGCTTAAAATGAGGGAAGAATAGAAATCTCAGCATTAATGACATGAGAAAAACAGCTCTTGATCCTTATTCACTGAAAAGAAAGAAATATGTTGCTTTCCCTTTGCCCCTGTCTTTGGAAGTTGCTAAAATCATAGACTTTATGACTTTTTAAAAAAGATTTATTGGGGCGCCTGGGTGGCTCAGTGGGTTAAGCCGCTGCCTTTGGCTCAGGTCATGATCTCAGGGTCCTGGGATCGAGTCCCACATCGGGCTCTCTGCTCAGTGGGAAGCCTGCTTCCCTCTTTCTCTCTCTCTCTCTCTGCCTTCCTCTCCGTCTACTTGTGATCTCTCTCTGTCAAAAAAAAAAAAAAAAATCTTAAAAAAAAAAAAAAGATTTATTTATTTATTTCAGGGAGAGAGAGAGAAAGGGAGAGAAAGGGAAGGGACAGAGGGAGAGGGAGAAATAGATTCTCCGTTGAGCACAGAGCCTACTCAGGGGCCAGATCCCAAGACCTGAGATCATGATCTGAACCAAAATCAAGGCTCTGATGCTTAATGCACTGAGCCATCCAGGCTCCCAAGACTTTATTACTATGAATGAATTTCTTTAGCACAAAAGACATCAATACAAAGAAGGATTTTTTTTCTTTTCTAAAAAATTTATTTAAATTCAATTAATTAACATATAGTGTATTATTAGTTTAAGAGGTAGAGTTCAATGATTCATCAGTAGCATATAACTGTATCATATAGCCAACATATATCAGTAGCATATAGCCAGTGCTCAGTACATCATGTGCCTTCCTTAATGTCCAGCACCCAGTTACCCCATCCCCCCACACCCCTCCCATCCAGCAACCCTCAGTTTGTTTCTTATGATTGAGAGTCTCTTCTCCCTCTGATTTCATCTTGTTTTATTTTTCCCTCTCTTCCCCTATGATCCTCTGTTTTGTGTCTTAAATGCCACATATGAGTGAGATCATATGATAATTGTCTTTCTCTGATTTACTTATTTCACTTAGCATAATACCTTCTAGTTCCACCCATGTCATTGCAAATGGCAAGATTTCTTTCTTTCTTTTTTTTTTGATGGCTGAGTAGTATTTCATTATACACACGCACACACACACACCCCACATCTTTATCCATTCATCTGTGGATAGACATCTGGGCTCTTTCTATAGTTTGGCTATTATGGACATCGCTGCTATAAACCCTGGGGTGCAGTTGCCCTTTCCAATCACTACATTTGTATCTTTGGAGTAAATACATAGTAGTGCAATTGCTGTCAAAGAAGGGCTTTTTTTTTTTTAAAGGAATGATATCCAAAGTAGAGAAAAGATACGGAGAAGGGAGTTGAGGGAAATTGGAAGGGGAGGTGAACAATGAGAGACTATGGACTCTGAAAAACAATCTGAGGGTTTTGAAGGGGCGGGGGGTGGGAGGTTGGGGGAACCAGGTGGTGGGTATTGGAGAGGGCACGGATTGCATGGAGCACTGGGTGTGGTGCAAAAACAATGAATACTGTTAACGCTGAAAGTAAATAAAAAAATTAAAAAAAAAAAAAGATACAGGGAAATGTCTTCTTCTTACAGTGTACTTAAGAAGCCTGAGATGAGATAATCTCTTCTCATGGACTTCCACCGAAATCAGTGCTCCAGATACAGTCCAGTGAGAGTCACCATGAAAAGCACCTGGCTTTGTATGACGTAAGAGCCACAGCATTCTGGAGCACATCCAGTGGTGATGCCCTGACTTGAATATGGGGGCAGGCCTTTCATTTTAATGGAGTGTGTGTCATAATCAGCAGAAGCATTAGAGAGATTTCTGCTGTAGTAAATGTATGATTTGTATTATTCTTAAATAGACCAAACAAAAACAAAATAAATGTGAAAAAGATCCACTCTGTGTCTAGGAAAAGGTGGTAGTGGTTTAGGGTCATGTATCTTGCAGCCCTGACTTTCAGTCCAGTCTTAGATAGAGAGGTCGTAAAGGCAACATTCTTCCTCTTTTGTTCTGAAAAGTACCAAAGTTTTGTTCATGTGCTTAGCAAAACTGAGTGGTCCGTGTCTAGAAGTCTCAGGTAAGTTAAGTGATGTCTTCACAGGGAGGCCAAGGAAAGGAAAGGGTGTTGGCGTGACTGTGCCTTTCCTTTCTCTGTTCTTCCCTTTCTGCCTCAGGGACAGTTGTCCCAGATGCTGCTTTCCAGGCAAAGAGTGTCTTATACTGGAGTTAATTCTGTTTTATTAGCCATAGTTTTGAGTGTACATAGGAGTTGTTCATACTGTTATTCATGGTACAGAAAGCAGTTTGTTCTGGTTTTCTTTTCCTCCCTCCCTTGTTTCTTTCCTTCCTTCTTTCCCTCCTTCCCACCTTCTCCTTTCTCTCTCTCTCTCTTTCTTTCTTTCTTTTTCTAAGTATTGGTACATGAGTCTTCATTTTCATGAAATTCAAAGTACTTCTAATTCTTATGAGTTCTTTTCTGGATTATGGATTATTTGTTTATTTATTTTTAAAATTTTTTTAAGATTTTATTTATTTCACAGAGAGAGTGAGAGAGAGAGAGAGATATCACAAGTAGGCAGGCAGAGAGAGGGGGGAAGCGGAGTCACCGCTGAGCAGAGAGCGTGATGCGGGGCTCGATCCCAGGACCCTGAGATCATGACCTGAGCCGAAGGCAGAGGCCTTAACCCACTGAGCCACCCAGGCGCCCCTGGATTATGGATTATTTAGACATATGTTCTTAAAAAAAAAAAAAAAAAAAAAGGTTTCCTCTTTCTTCTTTCCTTCCTCCTTCCTTCTTTCCTTCCTTCCTTCCTCCCTTCTTCCTTCCTTCCCCTCTGTCTTTCTTTCTTTCCTTCTTCCTTCCATCCTCCCTTCCTCCCAACCCCCCTTCTTCCTTCCTTCCTCCCTCTTTCTTTCTTTCTTTCTTTCTTTCTCTCTCTCTTTCTTTCTTTTTTATTTTCTTTCTTCCCCTTCCTTCCTTCTTTCCTCCCGTTCCTCTTGACTGCATTGCTTGCTCTGTCCTTCAACTGACTGTGTTTCATTGGCATTCCTGCTATGTGCATGGTTTGCTCTGAGCATGTTTTCTGGTGCAGAATCACTGTCTCCTCTGTCTTTGGTAGCTGCCTGACTTCCTAGAAGTTCTATCGCCCTCCGCTCCTATCCATGAATAATGGTGTTTGTTGACAACCTATGTCAAAGAGAAGTTGTGAAAAGTGTGCAAGGTACTTATGGCACACTTTGGGTGTCTTGGAAGAGCTGCACAGTGTAAATACAAGGGAGCCTTAGCTGGGAACCAGTCTCCGAGCACTGCTCAGCTGTCACATGTAATTTTATCTTTCCAAATTGGGACAGAGAGCTTGGCAGGTTGGTGAAAGATAGTTTCTGGATTGCATATCCCAGATTTTGTGTGCGTTGTGTTATTGTGCAAAAGGGCGTGCCTTCATGGATGGCCTCCTCATGACTTAGTCATGGAAGACCTCAGAGAGGAGGTAGGACTTTAGGAAGACTTTTATTTATTTATTTATTTTAAAGATTTTATTTATTTGACAGAGAGAGACACAGCAAGAGAGGGAACACAAGCAGGGGGAGTGGGAGAGGGACACACAGGCTTCCTGCTGAGCAGGGAGCCCAATGCAGGTCTGGAACCCAGGACCCTGGGATCATGACCTGAGCCAAAGGCAGATGCTTAACAACTAAGCCACCCAGGCACCCGTAGGAAGACGTTTAAAGATGAGAGGAAGAATGGTGTGTAGTGGATGCAGGACAGAAGGGAAGCTTCTAGAACATAGGGAGTGATTCTAAAAACAGGGAGAGCAGAAATGGGAATCATCACGTATTAAAGGAATGTGAGTGAATTGTATTAACTTTGGAATATGAATTTTTAACCTCTTTCCAGGAATCTGATCTGGGAGAGAGGCTTCTTAGAACCCCATAGCTGTGAAAATGAGTGTTATTCCTATGAGTGACTTGGAGAAGGAAAACCTCAATTTAAAACTACAGACAGGTGTTGTGGCAAGTTTATAATATATTCCAGACAGTTTTTTTTTTTTTTAAACTTGGAGGATGATTATCAGTTACTACTTATGGGAAGTGAATCACCATAAAATAGAAATGCAACCCTGACCTATATAGTCCTGAACATATTTAAGCCTTCATAAGTTTCCAGTTAATCAAACAAATATGTAAGGAACCTAACACAGAGCCTGCTTGTAAACTTGTTCGGTAAAAAC
This sequence comes from Lutra lutra, assembly GCF_902655055.1. Classification (NCBI taxonomy): domain Eukaryota; kingdom Metazoa; phylum Chordata; class Mammalia; order Carnivora; family Mustelidae; genus Lutra; species Lutra lutra. The sequence continues at coordinate 17,406,574 of NC_062283.1, forward strand.
GGTTATAAAAAATTAAAGACAACAAAAAACATACAAAGTAGAATTGGCATTTCACTTTGCCTTAAGGCTAGTCCTGAATCTAAGTGATGAAAGAGAAAGAAGACAGTGATGGATGAACAGAGGGTGACGAAAGCCAACTTTGTCATGGGCATGGATGTCCTGGCAGAGGGCACCCCGACTTCCCTGCTCTCAACCAAGTTTGGTTCAATTCCCAGGGCCCCCAGGTGAAGTCTGTCCTGAGCAAGGGCTGGCCGGGCCCTGCCCCATTGCCAGGCCAGAGAATCTACGAAAAGCTAGAGAATTTTCAGAGTAGAGATGAAATATGGCATCTGTAATCAAAAGAGCTGGGTTTAAAACCCAGTGTCACTGGTGCATAAACAATGAATCTTGAAACACTGAAAAAAAATTAAATTAAAAACAAACAAACCAAACACCCAGTGTCACCATTTATTAGCCAGGGTTGGTGTCATTTTAAAATCCAAGTCTCATTCGACATACCTGCAAAAAGTAGATTCTCACCAGGGTTGTTGTTAAGGATAGAACAACAAAAAAATATGGTTGAAAGGGCTTTGGAATCCATTTTTTTTTTTTAATAGAAACAAAACCACAAATTTTTGCTTGACTTAGTTATTGGAAGAGTAGGCCAAGATTACCCTTGTTTTAAGATAGAAAAACCCCAAATGCCCTGTATTTAAGGTCCAAAAACTAGATACAGTAAAGAGTCCTTTGAAAGAGGAATCTTTAAATAAAAATGTATAGTATCAATACATGTATTTCACCCCAAATCTATTATTTTGGCAAAGTGTTGGGTTTGACTCTGGAAAGGCTCTTCTAGCATTTTCCCAAAGCACTCTCCCCACCCCAATTCCCAGCCCCAGTGAAACTGGGCATAGTCGCTCCATTATGACACATGCTTTCCTGCTACATTAAAGCAAAAATGAGTTTGCCAAGAAAAAGCAGCTTTTCTCAGAGGGTGTAGCACACGTTGTGGGAAAACTAGTCTGGTTGGTTCTACCGCAGCTCAATCTTTGAGTGCAATTTTTGCTGTCAGCCATACCAAGGCTATTAGAGCAACCGTCGCCCTGATACCAGTTCCTTATTTGGGAACACATGTGCACACGTGCGCGTGCACACACACACACACACACACACACACACTCAGAGTCACTAGAAAATTATAAATTGATATAACTTCTTAGATGGCCTGAGGAGTTCAGAGAGTTAGAGAAGCATCCATCAGATAAACCCTGTCTGTCACCTATGTTTTAAAACGTTACAGTCATGTTTAAATAGCTGGAAGGTCAGTTTTGGTAAATTTTTTTTTTTTTTTTTTTTTTTTTGAGCATGTAGCGAAATCCGCTTCCACAGACTGGAAAAATACAGTGTATTTCCTTCGTTTATTTTCTTCGTTTGTTTGTCTTTTTGTTGCTGGATGCTGGGCAGGGAGGGAAGCTACAGGCGGAGAGACGGCATTGTTTCTGCCTGTGAGGGCAGAACTGGGGCAGGGAGGTAGGTAACTGCAGCAGGTTTCTCTCTCCCTCCTGCCCCCCTGTGCCGTGCCTGGATGCCGTGAACACAGTCTTCAGCACGCCTTGTCAGAAGAGGAACTTTCTGGAAGCCGGCCAGCTGCAGGGCCCAAGGTCTGCCAAGCACCATGATTCTCAGCAACAAGGAAAACCTTGGGGGACCCACGGAGGTGACCATGGCAGGTGGAGAGGCAGTTAGTACACAGAGCAGAGCTGCCCACTAGCTGCTGCTGTGGCCCGGTCGATGGCAGCAGCGGCTGTGACCGCTGGGAAGCTTTTATCTACTGATCAACGCAGTGTGCCAGAGGGCTGCTGGGGTTGGCAGAGGGTTCCAGCTGTAGGCTGCAACTAGAATGCAGAAGGGAAAGGGGGAAAAAAAATTCCAACAACAGACCAGCAGGTTCAGTTCCTTAGAGTGCAGACAATGGGCCTGGGTTCATCCTGGATCCTTGCAAGCCTTGCCTTAATTACCTCTCAGTCCCAGAGATATTTACCCCAAACTACCATTAGGGTTCAAAGTGCAGGAACAGAACGACTTGGGTTGAAAGCAATTAACAAACAGGTTATTTTAAATGAACAGCTGCTTTTACCAGTTGACCCAAAGAGCTGGTGCAGGTCGGTCATGGCCTAGCTAGCAAGGCCATCCCTCTAGTGAATGAGTGATTGGGTCATGTGCTCTACAGGGACGTTTGCTAATTTTTCTTTGAGATTTAATTATTTCATCCAGACGTAGTTGCCAGAGAGTTAAACCAAAGGAAAAAATAAGACTAAAAACTTAGACAAGTTTCTAGTCTTCGTCACCTTTCTTTGTGTATAAAAAGTATGTTAGAATTTCGGTTAAATGCATTATTAACTTGTCGGTTTTCTTTTCACTGTGAATTTTTCTAGCATCCCTATAGCAGTCATTACAGTTTTTGGAATATATCCTTTTCCCTTTGCATTGTAGGGTGGATATGGCTTTTCTCTCCTATTCTGAAACAAGACACTCTGTTTTATATTGCCTTGCCTAGAGTGGGGATTTAACAATGTTGAATGAAAAAAAAAAATGAAATCTTTGTTTCCCAGAATTCAAACTAGATGACTACAGGAGAAAACCCCAGAATTTGATACCAAATTTCAGTAAGTTAATAATATGCTACCTATTTCTTCATAAAAGTGTTCTTCATAGAATAATGGGTTCCTTGACAGCCTTCAACATTATTTGATTTTCGTGCAACTTTTCAGGAACAGTTACCAACATAAAGTGGGAGAATGCCCATTGGGTTACTGTGGGTGGTAATGACATCTGGGGAGTAGCTGTGTTTTCATGTAATTTACAACGACAGTAAACACATATTGATTAAAATATATCCACATGTGCAACCTGCTCTTCAATCTATTATTTAGATAGACTACGTAGAGGTGGTGCTCTTCTGGTGTTTTCTGTAGAGCCTAGGGCACTGTTGACACTCATTAAAAGTTAAGGATAGTAACGTCTGGCTAGCACGTGACACAAATTTTCCATTTTACAAGCCATTGAACAAAAATGGCAAGGCGTGAAATGCCAGGTAGAATGCACAGAGATATTGTGGTGTCTTTAGCCTGATAGAGACAAGTGTATTTGGTAAGCTTTTCTCATTGAAGAATTACTACTCAGTCCCCATTTATTTTAGAGAACCAAGAGAAAAGGCAGACAAGGTCAGATGTTTAGGTAAATCAAACAGGCCCCTCCAAAAAAAAAAAAAAATGAAATTCAGGGGTCTGAAGTACTAGACCGAAATGAAAAATTGAAATGTAGAAAATAAGAGAAGACTTGTTATAACCACATTTGTGAACTGGGACATCATGAATTTAATTCTTTTTTGTTTGTTTGTTTTTTTTTTTTTTAAGATTTTATTTATTTATTTGACAGAGAGAGATCACAAGTAGGCAAAGAGGCAGGCAGAGAGAGAAGAGGAAGCAGGCTCCCTGCTGAGCAGAGAGCCCGATGTGGGGCTTGATCTCAGGACCCCAAGATCATGACCCAAGCTGAAGGGAAAGGTGAAGCTTAGCCTGAGCCACTCAGGTGATCCCGTGAATTTAATTCTGAACCAAGTCCACTACTAACCAATTCTGAATTTTATTTTATCTACTGGATTCTCACTGGGGAAACTGGCACTTAGGGAAATGCTTTGATGCTCCCAGTATTTAAAAAAAAAAAAGAGAGAGAGAGACAACCTGGGAGACAACCTTCTAAGATAAAGGCCTAGCATAAGAAGACCTAGGTTCTGGCTTGGTGTTTATTAACTGCTGCTAATAAACGATGTGACCTTGACAAAGTCTTGTGTTAGTTTGCTTTACTTTCAGTTATTCCCTCTGTAGGTGAACAGCATTTCCCTGCAAAGAGATTGCTTACGTCTAATGGTCTGTGATTCTAAATACGCAACTTTCTATAGGGAAGTCATTTTGTGTTCAACAGACAGATCCGGGCAATCCAAAAATGAGCACAAAGAACTATGCAGTAGGAGTTAGGAGACCTGCAATGTGCTTCTGCCTTGACTTCTTGTACTTTATCTTCTACCTTAAAATGGGAAGCAGAGTATAACCCTTATTTAATTTGCCTGGGTGTTGTGGGAAAAAAAATGTGATATCCTATATTAAAAAAAACCTTATTTTTTGAGAAATATGATAACTATGTACATATAATTATTATATTGTAGTATATTGTATTGTATATTATGTAGTATATATAATTATATTGTATTATATATAAATATGCATTATGCAAAAATTGCAATATAATTATGTATATATAATTACTGTACTATATTGTATGTATAATCATGTACATATAATTATTATATGCTATAATAGTTATGTACATATAATTAATTTATTATATTATATATTATATTAAATATAGCATGTAATTATTCTATTGTATTACATATAAATATTACATATATTATGCAGAATATGGTACCTAGATTTAGGTCCTATGGAGCACTTGATGTTGCAGTGATTTATTTCCAAAACATACCAAATCTTCTTTAGCTGTCCTATGTTTTCCAGGACATGATACCTATAAAATTCTAAACTTAATAAAAAGAATGTTTCAAAATCAGTGATCTATTCATTCTGATAAATAGAAAACAAGTACACTGATTGAAGAGCAGCCCGAAATAAAATCCTCCATTAGTAGAAAAACCTGTAATCAGATTCATTTCAGTGTTTTCATTTATGGGCCAGTATTATTAAAATGCATCTCAGTAACTTAAACAAACAAGCTGGAATGGTTGGGATCCTATGGCTTTTGAGAGGGAATCCCATCCTGATGGGCAATGCTCCCTATCCATCACACACAAGATTCAGGTCAATGTCTCCCAACAAAGTGGAAAAGAGACAGAACCCACAACAGTGAGCAAAAGAAACAATCAAGCGAGCCAAGGACCCAGTATTACTCACGGGGGAACTGAGGCAGAATATGTCACTTTCTCAAATAGCTAACTCCAGTCCTGGAGCTGAATCTTAGCTTATAGATTCTGGGCCATTTCCACCGCACCTGCTAGTCCTGATGCAACAATGTTGACATTGAGTAAGAAGGAAACCTGTAGGGAAAAGGTCAGCACTTGCTCTACCTTCCAGATAATCCATCTGCAGGCAGAATCTTTGAGTGAACCTCCAAGTTTTACCAGTGTGCTTTGCAGGTGATGTGGCATTCCTCCCCAGTGTTCATCAGCTCCAACCGGTACACCCTCACCCATCCTTTTCCAGGTAGGATGTGACCTCAGGCAGGAAATGAAACAAATGACCTCATCCTGGGACACATTTGGAAATTCTTGGTTTGCATACTTTCAGCCTTGCTCTCTGTTCGGATCAAGCAGGAAATATATCCTAATATCAGCAAAATCTATTCTGATTTTTACAAGTGCCTCTCCCACTTGGAGACTAGTCATGACATCTCATCTCCAAGAATCAGAAGATAAACACAGTAGCCTCTGTTTCTCGTCTAGTGCTTGTTCCGTAATAATAATAATAACATTGACTCTCCCTGGTCCTCCAGAGGCCATAGGTGTGGAAAGTTTTCTGTGCTATCCACCTGGCCAGGGGCTTGGAGGGTTTCATTCTCACATTCCAGTCTTAAGGGGATACATGTCATGCTCCAGGGCCCTTGCATTTTTCTTAAAGACAACCTATTATAAATCTACTCTGCTTATGCAAATCCAAGATTTCCAAAAGTGGAAAGGTTGAGTCTTTCCTTCTACCACCTTGAGCAATTAATTGTCCACTTGAGACAATCAGCAATCTGATTCTGCTTTGGATGTTCAAGATTTTTGTTTATTTAATTATCATCCTTTTATTTGTTGTACTTCCGAGAACTCCAAGAAGCAAAGAAACTGTTGGAGTTTTAAAAGAATAGGAAAAGAGGAAACCACAGAACAATTTTATAACAAATAGAATTCCAAAGGTCTAGTTCAATGTCATTAGTTTCTGGACATTCTCTTAAGCATCAGTGGGTGGTGCTGGGATTAGCAACCACAAGACTCCCAATTACTGATACTTTGTGCTGGAAATGTCAACTATGAAATTAATTTGGCTGGTATTAAAAACGCCGGTGCTAATTGTAGGCTCAATAGGCACAGTACATCTTATTAGCTCAAACTAAACCATTGCGTAATTATTATTTACCTGTAATGTAATCATCCTATCAATTTGCCAGAATTTTTTTCTCCCCTGCAATTTTTTTTCCTATGACTCATCAATATCACTACAGCAGCTGAACCGTACGCAAAGTAATGTGTTCGAGAAGCGTAAGTAGCTGATGAGGAAAAAACAATCTCAATTCTTAAATGGTGAGTTTTGTGTTCTAGTCTTAATGCTAGAAACTGCAGCTCGGAAAGGGCACTAACAGAATTGTAAAATTAGGTTTGAGACTGATAGTGGAGGATAGTTGGTTTTACACCTTGGAACCGAAGACTACAACATGTCAACTATAAAGTGTTCTGTATTATACTGTATTATATAGACAGTATATCTGTATTATACTGCAAATGACATTCTGGGCTTTTTTCCCACCCTTGGCAGGATCAGATGGGGTGAGTTTCAGAACATGGTCCTCTAAACAACCTCTCCCACAATTCTATCAGTGTGAGCAGCAAGGAGCGTTCCAACAAAGGAGGCTAACAAGAGAGACTGCAGAAACTGGTACAACGAAGCTGGGTTGGCGATCTGTTTCACAGGCTGGCTTTCAACAAAACTCAAGTTCAGCCATAGTAAAGTTCCATAACCAAACTTGTTTGGTTTCGCTGAGGATGGCATGCATCTTTTGGACCTTACCTGAAACCAAATGCTATGACACTTGGAAGTAGAAATACGGAGTCCCAGGATTGAGTCTGAGCACAGTCAAGATCAGAAAGTGCTCCAGTTGTCAATTACAAGACAGATTCCTCCATGTACTAGAGGCCAAAGACATTGCTGGTTTTGAACATTTTGCACTTACCAGCCATGTGGTAAGTGTTCTTGTTCCGGTGTGTATTCATTTGAAGGCAAACATACATGTTTTTCTAGAAGGGGTTATAGTTTTTATGTATGTGTGTATGTATTTCAATGTATGATCGACACATAACACTGTATCAGTTTCAGGTGTACATCATAATGATTTGATATTTGTGTCTATTGTAAAATGATTGCTACAGTAAGTCTAGCTAATAGGGGTTATAGTTTTTAACTTTTCACCAGTGGGAATAGTTGGTACTCTCTAATTAGCTGGGTAATTGACAAAACTCCTTTTGTTTGTTTGTTTAAAGTAGGTCCATGCCCAGTGCAGAGTCCAACATGGGGCTTGAACTCATGACGCTGAGATCAAGACCTGAGCCAAAGTCAATAGTCAAACACTTAACCAACCGAGCCACCCAGGTGCCCTCAAATTAGAGAGAATCTTAGATTTCTAGTTCCTAACCTAGCCTTTTTGGAATTAGATGACGAAAATTAATTATAGGCTAATAATTTTTCAGTAGGAGAGTTTTCAAAGTAAATAATTGTTATTTCTGTGACAATTAGCAGATTAAAAAACCGAATATATGAGATTTTTATGTAATTTCCTACTTGCAAGCTCTTTCTCTTCTCCTTCCCTCCTTTCTCCCCACCTCACACCTTCTTACTTATCCACCTATTTTATATCCAAGTTGGCTCTCACTTTTCTATGCACAATGGATTGCCCATCTGCTTGTCAGCAACTGTCTCTATGCTCATGCCTCCAACAAGGTAGGGAGAGTCTTAACTCCAACAGTAGGACATAAAGACAAGGACCAAGGTTGGACACAGAAGAGGTGCTTGCTGATCTTTTATTATAAAACGGTCTCTCTGGGGGTGCCTGGGTATCCCAGTCAGTTAAGCATCTGACTCAGGTCATTTTGGCTCAGGTCATGGGCTCAGGGTCCTGGGACTGAGCCTTGCATCAGGCTCCACGCGGAGCGTGGAGTCTGCTTTCGATTCCTTCTCCCTCTGTCCCTCCCCATGCATGCTCGCATGTGCTCTCTCTCTCAGATAAATAAATATATCTTAAAAAAAAAAACCTCTCTCAAAAGGGGCTCCCTCCCACTGATAAATGTGGAACATGTTCTGCTTGAAGATGGAAAAGAAAAACATCCATTTGAAGAATCTTTATTCTATTATTTATTTAATAATAGAATAATTTATTAATAATTTAATTAATATTAAATTTATTAATAATTTAATAAAATTTATATAATTTAATAATTTATTTAATAATAAATTATTCTATTATTTATACCTATCTTCAAGTTAATGTAATGTTCTATTTCTTCATGTCTATCAGATTAACAATCTCACTGTATATTACATGTATGTATCTGACATATATGCATACAAACCCAAGGCAGATTTTATTGAGGATCTTGAAAATTCCTTTTTCTAATGTAGTGAGATTCATATTGCCTGAATTGCCCAGATTATTTATCATTCTTACAAAACCTGAAAATCAAGTCATCCTAATTTAATGGAGTGAAGTGCTAAAACTTGCATTTTTCAATTTGGTTTCTTTCTGGTACGTCAAAGATAGTCTTTGGTTGAGAAAAAAGTGTGGAGAGAGATAAGATCCTCCCGATCAGTTTGAACAAACTCTCGAAGAGTCAAGCTGGAAAATGCCTCCCGGTGCTGTCAGAATCAAATGGAAGCATTTGTTATGTAAGGTCTAAAAAAATCTTTTGAAAATGACCGCAACTTCCCCACTGCATTCTTGGATAAAGATTTTGGAAACAGTTAAAACCCACAGGTGTGGGATAAAAGCTAAAATAGTTCATAAAAGAAAAAAAAATGTTTAAATGTATAGGCAAAAATTGGACCTACTGCTTTTTATCTGCAGTCAGCTTCAGATAGTGGCATCTAGTCCATGAATTTCATGTTTAGAGGCTAGTGTTAAAGTTTGAATTGTGGGGTTTTTTTGGGAGAATCTTAAAAATCTGTAAGACCTTTAAGAGATACAAAGGTGTATTATTATGTTGGCTAATATGTATTTTGCAGAAGCTTCATCCTTTATAATGTGAGTATTTATTAAAGTGCTTCTATACATTATTTTATTTATTTTTTAATTTTTAAAGATTTTATTTATTTGACAGACAGAGATCACAAGTAGGCAGAGAGGCAGGCAGAGAGAGAGAGAGGAGGAAGCAGGCTTCCCGCTGAGCAGAGAGCCTGATGTGGGGCTCGATCCCAGGACCCTGGGATCATGACCTGAGCGGAAGGCAGAGGCTTTAACCCACTGAGCCACCCAGGTGTCCCAAAGTGCTTCTATACTTTAATAAGGAAATTCTTTATATGCTAATTATTCTTTTAAAGGACACCTTTGAAAGGGGTCTATTTGTTTTCTTTTCTTCATTTTGTCCCTTTGGTGAGTGTATTCTTTTCCTAAATTAATGACGACAGTGAGTGGTATAGAATTTAATCGACTTCTTTGAAGAACAAACAGGGATATTTTGAAGCAGACCTATGTCACATGCTCACACGTGTTTTTTAAATTAAGATAAATGGTGAAAATAGTTTGCAATACACATGGATCACCTTTGGATGAACTAGTTCAAGACACCAGAAAACATCAAGCTGACATTTTAGGAATTGGAAGTTTCTGGAAGCCTCAGGCCTCTTTTGAACACTCAACCAACCTCCTCAAACCTGATCTAAATGAGGTTTGAGAAATCCAGGTAAGACTGGGGAAGCCGGATGCCTACAAGGATTGAGTTTGTGTGGGATAGCATACTGAAAAAGGTATGGCCTCATCCTGATGCCTGTTTGTCCCAAACTAAACAGAAATCTCTCTCCCAGGGGTTGGCATTTAAAAAAAAAAACAAAACATTTGTTTATTTACTTGTCAGAGAGAGAGCGAGAGCGAGTGCACAAGCTGTCAGAGCAGCAGGCAGAGGGAGAAACAGGGTCTCTGTTGAGCAAGGAGCCCCACGTGGGACTTGATCCCAGGACTCTGAGATCATGACCTGAGCTGAAGGCAGATGCTTAATTGTCGGAGCCACCCAGGCATCCCAGAGATTTGTATTTTTTTGGTCTCTGCTCCCAGGCACATTGGCACAAGAATTCTTTAAGAAATTTTATTTATGGGATGAATTTGGGGCAACTTTTAGGTAGTGATCCTGGATCAGGAAAGTAATTATTGCAGGGAAGTTAGGAGACTGTGATGTTCAGAAATGCAGGAGCCTCTAGAGAAAAAGAGAAACTTAGAAGATCCAGCCAGTGCTACTAATCACAGTTCAACCAAACTCTGCCAGGTGAAGAAAGAGACACATAAATAACTCAAAACAAGACTAGTGATGATAAATGCGGGATCAGAGGAAGCAACTGCTAAGGGAATATAAGAAGAAAGTTCATGAAGAAATCGTGACTCCTTCTGCCCACCCACTCCTTCAATTCCTAATCCCCAGAAAGAGAGGCATTTGGCTTGCGTGGTACACACAGTGGAGTTAGGGAATTTCAAAAAGAAAGAGAAGATTTAAGCAAGACCAGGCTTGATGAAGTCAGCCAACAATGTGCATTCTTGGGTTGGGAGAATAGAAAACTAGCAGCAGTGAGATAATTGTGTGTGTCCTCTGAGCTTTCCCTTTTGCTTGTTTTCGATCGTCTTTGACCATTCTGTCATCTGTTATTCCTGACCCTGAAAGATGGATCAGTCAAGTGGGAGAATGATCGGATAAGCCAACCCATCACTTGTATAGTTATCCTTGAGGGTAGCTGTTGGATGGCTCTTGTGGGTGGGTGGGGGGGTTTATCCCACTGGTTGGTTTATTTATATATTGTCTTCTTCTAGCCCTTCTGACCTCTTTTCCGCTAGCAATGGAGAATAGAGAATTGCTTACATTTCAAATGTGGGTGTCCTTTCATCACACAGGCACAAACACATAGCCCTGTGAAGAGCACTAGAATGAACTTAGACACAGTGCTTTTCAGTCAAGCTGTCTAAATACATAATAAAGAGGGGAACACCACACAACACATTTTTAAGTCACATTTATTTATTTATTTATTTATTTATTTATAGGGGAGTATGCAGTTCCTTCCCTTGGCTGTTAATGAATTGAAACTGCACAGCACGTTGAAGGACCAAGTTCTTGGTCAATGGTAAATAATTTGACTCAGGATGACACTCAGCTACTTGTCTCCTAATGGCTATTATTGTTGTAGGAGGGACTCATTAGTCCCTAGGTGTGGTTTTCCTACCCAGGCCAGATCAGTTTATCAGAGACCAAATAAGCACATGGGATATAATTAGAGACGTGTGAAGGGCAAAGCACCTACTCTTCCCATTTAGAAGAAAAATACTCACTTTCCTTGGTAGCCACACCTTCTAATTACTTGCAAATGTTTAAGAGTCATTATCTTCAAAGTTTGGAGAAAGACAGCAAAAGAGGGGAAAAAGCGCCTATAGTGGAAACTCCAAGGATCAAAGGCCCCGGTTAACCAGCTACTGGGTTTTATTTGGGGCCACACGGAAGCCCCACCGCAGAGGGGACGGGCTGGCAGATCTTCGGGGAGCCAGGTGGCGTCTAGAACTGGAGGCTGTGTTAGGTCGCACTGCCCGTGAGCCGCCCATTCACCCATCTGTGTCCTTTGAAGCCTGTGTTGAGCAAGAGATGGTGATGGGGGTGGGAGGTGGGAGGGACAGGCTTTCTAGAACTGAAGTGGTTAAATGCTGCCACCCCTCTTCCAGCTCCCTTCTGTGCAGGGCAGCGATGGCCTTCTTTACTTTCAGACCTTGGCATTTCTCCCTGGGAGTTGGTTTGGTTCTTGGAGAGCCTTACTATATATACATAGGGTGTCCCAGACCACTAAGGGAGGACCTGCTGAGAGATTTTTACCTCCACTGCCAGCGAGGCCCTGGACCTATATTTGCTTCAGTATTTTACATCAATTCTGCCAAGGATGTGAGCTACCTCCTTTCTCCCTGTTGAGTGTTCAGCAACTGGGATGCAGATTAAGACTTAAAAAAGGGATAGTGTCCAAACCAATATGAGGAGAAGTCACTTAAGCATGAGCTCAGTGAATTTCAGCATGTCATCTCCATAGAACATCAGAATTTTGGTTTTAGAATACATTGACATGATGTACTGTGTCTCCTGTCAAGTCTTTCTCAAGTGCACAATCAAGCTGTTGAGACATTGCTATTTTTTCTTTTCTCTCTTCCCCCCAGTTCCTGCATATCAAAAGATTATATTCTTGAGAAGGAGGGCTTTTTACAGTCTTAGAGATATATGTGCAAATAAGCAAACATTCTTGTTCTTTATCCCTGAATGCTACCCTAAGGGCACGTCTTAAATCTTAGCGGAGTTTGGCCTTTGGACAAGGATACTGTAGAAGTTCCTTTGACTGTGATAGTCTATTCATTTACTGAAATGCTTCTGGAAGTTTCATGAGTGAATTGAGAGTACCTAAGAATGAAGAAAGTATATGTTTTGGTCTGGAGTTAACTCACAGATACAATGTTTCTTTTCTTGTTGTTTCTTTGCTTGTTCATCTTCTTCCCTCCTTCTCTCCCTCCCCCTCTTCCTTCCATCCTTCTTTATTGCACTACCAATAACATGCACCTCTTTCCACATGTAAACTACTTTAAGAAAATATTTTCTCAGTCATTCAGAGAAATTCTAGTGGTTACTCTTTCCATCTTCCCTTCTTTAGGGAGAAATATAAACATTAGAAATCGGTGCACAATCCTGAATTCATTTAGAGAGAAATAATTCCCAGTAGTTTCTTCTGTCTCAGGAATTTCTGTGTTCAGGATTCTCTTGTAAAAGCAGCCATTTTGCCACTTAACGTTCAGTCAGCCATGTTGAGGTTTTACTAGAAGATGCTCTAATTAACCAAACCGTGCCCCTATTTCTTTGAATTTTTATGCCACTTAAACCCTTTCAAATGGACTGGATTTTGAAACTTCATCTCTCTTAAAGTTAAAAAACATTTTTAGTATCTGTTAAGTGTTCATGTTGTGCTCAGCACTTAACCAATGCTATAAATGTTGGTTTATATGAGAACCATATGATACAGACTCTGTGCTGGAGTGTGTGGCATTGGGAAGGAGAGCAGGTACATACTGCGTGTGTGTGTGTGTGTGTGTGTGTGTGCTCCCTGTGTTTAGTATATAGTGTATCTCATTTGTACATGCACACATGTCTCTCAGGTGCATATATATGTATACACACACATATGTTTTATTATTTATTTATTTATTTTTAAAGATTTTATTTTTTTATTTATATGAGAGAGAGATTACAAGTAAACAGAGAGGCAGGCAGAGAGAGAGAGAGAGAGGGAAGCAGGCTCCCTGCCGAGCAGAGAGCCCGATGCGGGACTATATCCCAGGACCCTGAGATCATGACCTGAGCCGAAGGCAGCGGCTTAACCCACTGAGCCACCCAGGCGCCCCCACACATATGTTTTAAACCAACACAGTACACATTCATACATCCAAAGACACACACACACACACACACACACCCCAGTCCTTCCTAAATCTGAAATCCTAAATAACCTGAGAAAAATATATGGTTGGGGGATGGAAGTCGAAAGTGACTTTTAACATGCTATGGATTTCATTAATATATGTAAACACCAACACAACATAAATCCCAAAGGAGTGATATTTTGTCATCTAGGGTGTGCTACTGTTCATTTGCCATCCTTTGCTCACTTAGAAACTTCTCAGCAGATCCCTTCACTGAATTTTTAGTGAATCACTGCTTAGTGAATAGGTTAGCTTTGTTCAGGTGGGTATGGTGCGTGCTTCTCTGCTCCGCCATCGCAAGGTTCAGTAACTGCCTGATTTTATGCATCTTTCCTCCGAGTATCTTCTGGGGTCCTGCTGAAGCCTCGGGGTATCCAGTCACTTGACTGCTCATAGAAATCTCACACCAAAACTTGAGCCGTTTATCCCTTTATACACATACCTCTCAGCTACCTTTTTTTTTTTTCCCCCTTCTGAGCATAAGGAGAGATGCTCAAGGCCAGAATCTTCTTTTCCTCCATTTTCCTTTATCTTCTCCGGATTTCATGCCAAAAGTCAGCACTCCTTCGCTGCCCTCTACTTTTTCATTTCTGCAGTAGTTTTTTTTTTTTAAACAAACATTTTTTTTTAGTAATCAGGTTTAACACAAATGATTCATAACTTCATATACTAAACCAAGAAGGCACGAAGTAAATTTTTTTTGCTAGAAATTTGTGGGGGAGGATTATTGTGTTATTACTGATATTTGGTAAGTTACATGTAGAAGAACTCTGCATATACTATATTTTGGTGGCTGTATAACATTTAAGAAAATAGTAGCTACCATTTCATGTTTATTATTGAATTCTTTAATCAGTATTTATTGAAGACCAACCATGTGCCAGACACACTGAAGCATTTAAGGAAGAACAAGAGGGGTATGGTTCTTACCTGCACTGGGTGTGTGTCAGGCACTGTGCTAAGTGCTCTGGGCACACACTCCTTCCATTCTCATAGCAACTTTACAAAAGAAGTCTGACCATTTTATGAGGGAGGACACTAAAACCAAGTGGTAGAGTTATGAGTCAAGCCAAACAAAGTCTGTCTGATGCCAAACTCATTTATTTTAAGCGCTACATGACATTACTTTCACCTTTACTCCAGGGCTTTGGCTCTTGCTACCAGGTATCCCAAAGAGACGCTGGGGGTAACCACAAAAGAGCAACTGTTGAAATGATGATGTCACAGGCAGACACCATTCCAAGATGGCCCCCAACATTACCCCAGCGTATATACCTCGTGTGGTCCCCTGCACTTGAATGAGTGCAGAACCTGTGACTATGATGGGATGTCACTCTTATGATTAGGTTACATTATATGACACGTGGCAAAGGTGAAGGGACATTATAGTTGGGTTGACTTTTTTTTAAAGATTTTCAATTTACTCATTTGAGAGAGAGAAAGGGAGGGAGAGCACAAACAAGGAGGAAGGAGACTGCCTACCGAGCAGTGAGCCTGACCAGGGGCTCAGTCTCAGGATCCTGAGAACATGACCTGAGCCAAACAAAGGCAGATATTTAACGGACAGCTACCCGGGTGTTCCTAGGTGGGTTGACTTTGAGTTAATCAAAAGGGAGATGATTCTGAGTGATCCTCGCTCCTTGGTTGAGTCATTAATATGAGAGATTCCCTGGTATAAATAGTCTGCTGTGAGATGACCTGTGAGCTAGAGGCATCTAGGGGTGGAGGCAATCGTTAGCCAACAGTCAGCAAGGAATTGGGGACCTGAGTCCCACAACTGCAAGACAACAAATTCTGCCTACAACCAGCCAGTGATGTTTGAAAATTGTGTGATAATAGATCTTTGGTATTTTAAGCTGCAAATTTTATACTAATTTGTTGCCCAGCACTAGAAAACAAAGACAACAGGCAAGAAACATGAAGATGATGTAAAAATCAGGGGTTATTCTCTTCCCAATACAAAACAAGAAAGCTGGTAAATCTCACTCAAACTTCAACTCTAATCACATTTCCTCCCTTTTTCTCCTTTTGCTATTTATTTCCTCTGAAATGTGTTCACCAGCTCACCAAAATAACACTTGGTGAAGTTCATTTATTATGAACTTGACCACAATTTGTTTATCTTGTATTAAACTAGAATTTGGAATGAGTCTAATCCCTTTAGAGAGATGCCAAAATTCACCCATAATAAGTCTCACTAGGATGTTAATGCCACAAGAATGTAGGCTTCCTGATGGCAAGGATTTTTGTCTGGCCCATAGTAGACACTAAATAAATATTTGATCAGTGATTCATGGAAACCCTTTTCCTTCATTTTAGCTGTCTGCTGCAGTTTGTGGGAGATTTACATATCTCCTTCTAGTTTTAAAGTCTGAAGTCCTTACTGACCTGCCCACCAGCCACCATCACTGATTGAAGCATCCAGTCCCATGTCCCTGGGTTTTTCTAAGGGGAAAAATATATATATATAAAAATATTAAAAAATAATATATATTATATTAAAAATAATGTATATTTATATATACTTATATATAAATATAAATTTAACATATATAAATATAAATTTATAAGAATTTAAATTTAAATTTAAATTTAAATTAATTTTATTTTAATATTTAATTAAAAATTAATTTTAAATTTGTATTAAAATTTAAAAATTAATATATAAATATATTTTTATATATTAATATTTTGGGGGGCAAAAGAGGGGTCCAGAAAACCACTGCTATGATTTTAAAATACAAAAAATAGCTTCCTGTGCAGTCATAAGAATTGATTCTTGATCACCTTTAATCCAAGAGTCCTCGTGTTCTAAGTGAGCATTTCTGATTTGTAAAATCATAAAGGAACTGGAAATATTCAGAAATATGCCCTAAATCTGAAATGGAAGATATATACATTGCATAATAGTGAAATGAACATGGTTGATTTTATACTATTGGTAAGAGTAGGTTATTCAAACAGCTTGATTTCTTTTTCCTGTGTTTCATATATTAATGCAAAATACTCAGGATCATGCTTCCCAGTGGCTATGTTTTATCCCTCAGTACATGCACAATTTCATTCATTGAAACAATGTGCATGCATTAAAAATGTAGTTAGGAAACCCATTCATAATGAGTGTTCAACAATTATTGTGCATGTAAAGAAATCTGCTATTATCAGAACTCCGAACTCTTGGGAATTTACTAGGCATGGAAGAATAAATCTTTTACTCTAGATAAAGTGGCAAAATGGAAATTTTAGAAAAAAATGTTTCTACCTCTAATCACTATTCCTTTCTGGCAGCTATCTCTTTGGAGAAAACTATCTGATGACCCCTTTTTACCAATCAGATCATTATCGTAATGCGTTCATGTCCTAAAGACATTACATTAAAGAAGTAGCAGTAGCTGAGCTCACAGATTTCATGGAATATGAATTTAGACATTTCTCTGCTTTATGCAGAAAGTTTTAAAATAAAAATCAAGCATCAAAGCATCGAGAAAAAGTGCTGCTTTATTCATGGAGATCAATCTTTTTGTTCTTCCTCTTATACATGATTTTTTTTTCCCATAGTCTCTCTCTCACACACACACCCACATTCTCCCACTGACTCACTTTTCTTGATATTTCAATGTGAGGCAAATGAATTTCTCATTCAAAATGTCTCTAATTCATTCTAGTTTGTTCCTTCCATGTGATTTAACCTGCAGGAACACAGGAAAAATGGAAGACAAACATAGCGGCTCTGTTTAGGTAGCTTCTCAGACACCCAACCAGTACAAAAGTGGGGTTTGCCTGGGACACAACAGGGATGTGGATTGGAAATGTTTAGGAGGCTGGCAACCTTGTGAGGAAGGGAAAGTCAAAACCAGGAGAAGATAAGTTTTCTCCTGAAACATCTCCACCGCTTCCGTCTAAATCATGTTAAATCATAGACTTGACCTGATCCTACGCTCAGCACATTTTTTTTTTTTTTTTCAGGTCCATTTGGCTGCCCGATAGCTGACACTTAACCAGGCACAGGAGGAAATGTGTTCAAAGGTGGAGAGGAGAAGCACTTTCTGAAAGACCACTTTCCATCTTTATGATACACCAGTGAGCCATTCCGGGTTGACGCTTCCCCTCACTGTGACTAATAGACCAATTCAGAGATCCTTTTGCTGAATCAGCTTGCTGGAACGGCCAGGTGTTGCTATTAAGAAGGCAGGGTTTGCACCTGAAGGAATAAATTTGTTCTTCCATGGGACGAAAACCAAGTGTTGTTTGCAAATAGATCATGGCAATTGAGAAGAGATATTAGATTAGATTAGATTAGATTAGATTACCAGTAACAAATAGACACTGACATGCAAATATGTAGGTAGGTATATCCGCATATCCGTATATGCGTACGTACACACATGCACCACAGTTTGGACTTCCTGGTGATTTTGACTTCAAGACCCATCCAGATCACAAACAAACAGCGAAAAATAGTCTCAGGTTAGGAAGTTGCCAAAATAGCTTTTCATTCAACCTAAGTTTCATCATCAAAACCGCTCCCCCCACAGAAGTATTCATCCTAAAATGAAACAAAACATCTCAATCTTTTTAAAACTTATTTATGACCAAGTTCAGTGACAGTGCCATAGCTCTGAGACGCAAGCAAGTTTGTATGTGAGATCAGCAGCATCCACAAAAATAAATTCATCAGAAACGCAGAAAGGAAGAGACAAGTGTCAGGGAGGAGGTGGAGGAAAAGGAACCCTCGTGCACTTTGTGGGAATGGTAACTGTGCAACCACTGTGGAAAACAGGATGGAGGTTTCTCAAAAAATTAAAAATCAAAAAAACATTTAATTAAAAAAAATTAAAAAAAAATTAAAAATCCTTACAATCCAGCAATCGAATGACCAGGTGTTTACCCCCAAAATACAAAAACATCAATTCAAAGGGATACATGCACACCTGTGTTTACTGAAGCTTTATTTACAAGACCATATTACAAACTATGAAAGCAACCCAAGTGTTCACTGACAGGTGAATGGCAGCCATCAAAAAGAATGGAATCCTGCCATTTGCAACCGTGTGGATGGAGCTGGAAAGTGTAATGCTCAGAAAATAAGTCGGTCAGAGAAAGACAAATACCATGAAATAGGTCTCATGTGTGGAATTTAAAAACAAAACAAGCAAAGGAAAAGAGAGAGAGAAAGAGAGAAACTAAGAAATAGACTCTTAACCATAAAGAACAAATGGATGGTTACCAGCAGGGAGGTGGTGGGGGGATGGGGGAAACAGGTGCTGGGGGTTAAGGAGGACACTCATTATGATTAAAAAATAATAATAATAAATGCAAAGGTACAAAAGGACTAATGATTCATGTCACCTAAAACATCTGACTTATAGATAACAATTCTTTGTAAATAGATTAAGAGAATTTGGAGAATCTAATATTTTTGACCCAAATATCTTCCTTTGTTTAGACACATCATAAAATGATAATCTTAACATCCACAGGCAAAAAGGGAAGTTAGTGAAGCAGAAACACACAAAATCACAGGGAGAATTCAGGACACTCGGGTACAACCCAAAGAAATGTCTCAATTATATAAGGATTCAGTAATATTCTCCATTTAAATTTGCCTTGACCAAATTCAGAATATCTGGTACTCCATAAGAGGTAAATTATCATAAACTTTAACTTATTATTCTTCACCCCCAGATAAGACACTTGAAAGAATATAATTTTGCTATGCTAAAAAAAATAGAAACAATGTGAACTGGGTGCTATCTCTGAGTTCGTACTATAGAATTAAAAAAAAAATCTGCATTAGTGTAGCTCTTGCTATAGGATGAATTGTGTCCCTCCAAATTCAAATGTTAAAGCCCTGACCCCCCAGTGTGACTGTTTTTGGAATAGGAGGCAATCAAGGTTAAGTGAGGGCTTGAGGATGGGGTCCTGATCCTGTAAGGTTGGTGCCCTTATAAGAAGACGAAGAGACCCCACAACTCTCTTTCTCTTCACCATTGGTGAGATCACAGGGAGAAGGCAGCTGAAAGCAAGCCAGCTCACGCCAGGACCTGAATCTTCTGATACCCTGATCTTGGACTTTTAGCCTTCAGAACTGTGAGAAATAAATTTCTACTGTTTTTAGCTACCCTATCTGTGGTATTTTGTTATGGTAGCCTCAGCAAACTAAGTTCTTTTTATTCTTCAATAGGCTTCCAAAAGGATCATCAGTTTCCTCTTACAATAATTACAATAATTAATTATAATAATCCCCCATATTGAGAGGATGACAGAGGTATGTAGATACTAAATGATTATCCAAAGGCATAGCCCAGGCATCTGGGCATTCTTTTAGAGTACCCAGGGTTCTGGAGCCACTGGGGGAACACGCTGGTCATGGGAGATGGGCAGATGATCCTGCTGTCCTGCCCTGTCCTGCCCACGGCTGCCAGGTGGAGTCTGCCATATCTTCTGTGACGTTGGGGCAGGAAAGGGCTTTATGAAGGACTGAAGTATGTTTAGTAGTATCAGCTTTAGGGCACTTGTCTCAGAAAAGGAAGGTTGCCCTTCATTTTCTTCCTGCTTTAAGTCCAGTGGTAAATACTAAACATGATCGTCTCCTCTGACCAGTTCCATTTCTCTGTATCCTGACGTAGTGCACAGACATGAGGGAGCCCTTTCTTGATGCCTCATGATGATCCATGTGCACCTGTGTTTCCAGAGTTTTAGAATTTACTGATTCCAGAGGGAGATTTGCAAGGCTGTTTCTATATTGAATAAAATCAGACAGACTTTTAAATTTTTTATCTTTATTTTTACCCATACTGGCAATAGGTTTAGAAATTTTCAAGCACTTTCTTTGTCTTAATTAGATGGCATTATGATACTCATTATAATAGGTAATAGTTGACGTTAATCAAAACAACCAACTTTCTAATTGAATTGATAAACCAATCAGTCCCCTAAGGCACTTTATAGCATACTCTGTAGAGTGAGAATAATTAGATGTTTTTGTACAATACGGTGAAAATTCAAAGTAAAAAAAAATATATGTATATATATGATTTGTAACTGTAATTTAAAATGTGGGTTTTTTTTTCAATAATAATTATCATCATGATTCTCCACAGAAATTGCTAGTAAA
Organism: Lutra lutra; assembly: GCF_902655055.1. Classification (NCBI taxonomy): domain Eukaryota; kingdom Metazoa; phylum Chordata; class Mammalia; order Carnivora; family Mustelidae; genus Lutra; species Lutra lutra. The sequence continues at coordinate 17,427,194 of NC_062283.1, forward strand.
ATTCACTTGGTCTTTGATGAACTGAAGAACCTAAGCCAAAAATTAAGGAAATACATACATATCTATTTTTAAAAGAACAACATGCATATTTATTTATTTGTTTAATGGGATTTTCTTTCTGTACCTAAGCAGTAGAAAGACAGTCTTTGAGAAGGGCTTATGCCTGCAAGAAATCCACATCTCCCTCAAATGCCCAGATTTTAATCTGTTTGATCTTTTGAGACTCAATCTTTCATATCTTGATGTGAACAGAGACTTCTGAGCAAGTTTTGATGTGGAAAGTGGGGTCGAGTCACGGGAAATGATTTGTCAGCCTGAGAGAGCTGAGGAGAGTGCAGTGTCTCTACTGGGACTCAGGTGTACCTGTGAGAGCTCAGGTTCCTGGTAAAATACAGCTTCCCGTGGAAGGAGAAGCTCGGCCGTCAGTGATTCCCAACCAGAATCCCCCAGAGGGTGTGCGGGATCCCAGCCCCAGAGTTTCTGCTGGTCCTGGGTAGGGGTGAAGACTTGCTTAGCTAACACGTTTCTACCTATTGCTGGCTGCGGGTCTAGGCACCCTGCTCTGAGAACCATGGCTATGGTGCTGTGGCCTACAGTTTACTAAAATGTCTCGCTTGGTCCTCTGTATTTTCCAAGGTCAAGGAAAATCCTGTAACGGACAGTCCTTTGGTAAGTACGAGAAGCCTGGTTGCCAAAATGGCTTCCAAGAAATCACACAAAATAGACGTAAGTGCAGTTTATAAGGTCTTAGAGCAGCCCTCTCAGATTTTAAAGCTTTCCAAACCAACTATCTTTTACTTAAAAAAAAAAAAATGTATTTGTATGTGTGTTTGTGTGTGTGTGTGTATCTAGTAAGTCAGATGCCTTTCCACTATTTTTCCTCCCTTGTAAATTATTTGAGGTAAAAATGGTTAGGGGCACCTGGGTGGCTCAGTTGGATGATGTCTGCCCTAGGCTCAGTTCATGATCCCAGGGTCCAGGGATCGAGTCACCCTTGGGCTTCTTGCTAAGTGGAGAGCCTGCTTCTCCTTCTGCCTCTGCCTGCACTCGCCTAGGCTGTGCTCTCTATCTCTTGCTGACAAATAAATAAATAAAATCTTAAAAAAAACTGTGTAAGGTTGAGCCCCCAGTGACCCTGGTCCTATCATGGTCAAAAGTAGAAGACTGGGGATGCCTGGGTGGCTCAGTGGGTTAAGCCGCTGCCTTCGGCTCAGGTCATAATCCCAGGGTCCTGGGATTGAGTCCCGAATCGGGCTCCTTGCTCAGCAGGGAGCCTGCCTCTCTCTCTCCGCCTCTGCCTGCTTGTGTGCTTTCTCTCTCTCTCTTTCTGACAAATAAATAAATAAAATCTTAAAAAAAAAAAAGTAGAAGACTGGTGAAGAAGGAGAAAGAAGTATTTTCAAAGTCATGCAGTAGGAGATCCAAGAATGGAATCTAAGTTTCTTATTCTGAATCTCATTTTTCATATGTATTCCAGAAGAATCTTGGGAAAAAAATATTATACTTACAAGAGTTCCTGAAATCAAGTATCTTAACTTAAGGCTTTCGTACATCTAGGCAGGTCATAGGAAAGCCAAGAAGTCTTTTAACTTTTCCTGAAATTATATATATAAAATATCATACACTTGTGACTTGTACATTTCCCAGAAAAGCAATTGTACATTACTCCTAACAACTTTCCAAAGCTATACAGATTTTATATATATACAAACTTTAGAAAGAAAATATATACCTACATTATAGAGAAATCTTGACTTGTTAATGCCAGTTATCTTTAAAATAACAATATTTATTAAAACTATTTATTTAAGGTATTCACCTGGACATATTGTGGGCTTTATCTCAGAAATGAATCAAAGAGTAGTAGTTGCTATCTTACTTTCCAAAATCAATCTGGGAAAAAAAAAATCATAGAATACCCAGGCGGTTATATAAACAATAGCCTAGTTCAGAAACCATGTAAATATCCAAGACATTTGCATTAGGGACAATGGCATCGCTGTATTTTTTTTTTTTTTTTTTTTTTTTAGCAATGATTAAAGATGCAGGGATGTTGCTTGCTCAGACAGTTATGTGGAGTAGAAATCAATACCTCACATCCAGTTTGTCAAGATGGCTTCACAGAGATTGTGGGATTTCCTTCTTCATTCTTCCTGCCTGTTTCACAACCAAGATCTCAGTTTAGTTTTGAAAATGGTTCAGAGGGTGGTTATGATAAAATACAGTCATTTAAATGTTTACATTTTATCCAGCGACATCTTGGATTTAAAGAGTTTCAAGTGAAAAATAGGCTGGTCACTGGCTTTACTGGGATGTCGGAACAAAGCTCACCTTCCTGTGGAAACAGATGAGGACCTCGTGCTAGGGCTTTGCTGTGGTCCCATTGTCCTCTACAGAATGAAATTCAAGACCAAGTGGTGGGGAAGGTGGCTTATGACTAAAGATTCCAAACGCGGCGGGGAGGGGGGATGCCTGGGAGCCTCAGTGGGTTAAACGTCTGCCTTTGGCTTAGGTAATGAACCCAGGGTCATAGGATCGAGCCCTGCATCAGGCTCCTTGTTCAGTGGGGAATCTGCTTCTCCCTCTCCTTCTGCCATGCTTCCCTGGCCTTGGCTCATGCTCTGTCTCTCAAATAAATAAATAAAATCTAAAAAAAAAAAAAAAAGAAAAAGAAAGGAAAGGAAGAATGATTCCAAAAGGATATTATCATAAGGGAGATCTCTATAAAGCAAATTCTACAGCATCACATTCACCCAGGGAGGTGGGCAGTCCCTGGATGGTGAGTTCGCCAGGCTTTTGGAATTCATTCAAAACCCTAGAAGTCAGTGCTAGAAGTCCTAGAACTCACCGGTTCAGCACAGGTGCCAAATCTATGCAACCACAATAAATTCACCTGATATCACAATAATTTCATCTGATATCTAAACTTTTCAAATAAATTCACCTTACATTCCAAACTTTCAGAATAGAGTCTTCAAACTTGAAACCTCCTGAAGGCAATTGTTGGTCAATAAGAAAATGAACAAATGTGGGGTGCTTGGGTGGCTCAGTGGGTTAAGCCTCTGCCTTTGGCTCAGGTCATTATCTCAGGGTCCTGGGATGGAGCCCCGCATCGGGCTCCCTGCTCAGCGGGGAGCCTGCTTCTCCCTCTCTCTCTGCCTGCTGGTCTGCCTACTTGTGATGTCTCTCTCTCTGTAAAATAAATAAATAAAATCTTAAAAAAAAAAGAACATATGTGATACCTTCTGTCTCCTTTCTCCTTTGTAAGCCAACAGGGGACAGATTATCATCACACAAAAGTGTGTCTTATCCTACCCCTGTACCTAGTAGCTCCATGAAAAGAAAAAGATATTTTTACCTAGTCTAAGCCTCAACTTTCTCACAGGTAAACGGGGGTAATAATAAAGTTTTGTTAGAAGAATTAGATAATAGACACAAAGCCCCTGGCATATTATAAGCACTGAAGAATATTGGTTCTTTCCTCATTCTCAAGATTTCGAAGATGGCATTCAAGTAGAACTTCTTTGCATTTTAGTCTGAATCACACCGTGGCATTATCGATGGATGAAATATCCAGTTACTTTAATTCAAATATTGTTTCTCATTTCAGGAAATCGTCCACCTGTCCGTATATTATGCATGTTTCAAAAAGATAGCTCCATTACAGAGGCGAATTTTTTTTTTTTTAAAGAAACTGTATCTTCTCTATGAGTATGGCAAATGTAATACATCTCAGAAAAGAAACAGGAAATAGGTGTCATTGCTTAGTGCTTTGTGGGCTGGGATATTATTCCTAATTTGAAATCATTGGAGTGGGATGTTATTCTCTCGATTGGAGATTAACCTCTGGGGGATATTTGTGTACACTCTGGTGTTTGGGGGAATATGTTATTTACCACCTGTAAGTTGCCTCTCTTGTTATTTTTGTTGGGAGTGAGAGCTGTAGCCTTTACCTCCATTAGGTAGTGTAGTTTGGTTAATGGATGGGTAACAGGAAAGAGTGTAAGGGGAAGCCAATGTTAATGTGAACTCCTGCCGCTTTTATTATAGTGGCACCCGCCATAGTTAAGGTTGAGCAGCTGTTTCCATTATGAACTCCTATTTCAGGGGTTTATAACCAAGCTGTAAAAATTTGCTCTAGGCTAAAACTCTGCTCATCGGGTCTTAGCCTGGGAGAATTTTTCCCCCAACAATTTTTTTTTTTTTGAAAAGAAGAAATCGATTTGGCCATTTAAAATAAATAATCAAGAAATGTGGTAATTTCACAAATGTTGAATTTCTACCCTGTTAATTTCAGATGTTGGAATTGTTGGTAATTACATTCGTACAACTCTAACAAGAAAAGTAAATCTCAAAATCATACCTTTCAGATGTACCCTTCAAATGTCTAATGCAGATTGATGTAGCAATTTACTAGGACAAGCAATTTCTTAGGCCATTAAGCTAGTCATTATGTGTTAAAAATATACCAATAGGCCTCTTGTCTTAATATTAATTTACTTATTAATCAGATCTGGCAACAGAAATTGGGGTAACTCCTTCTAGAAGTTTAAATTCCCTTGCATTTTAACAGAATGATACATTGACTTGTGAAGCTGATGGAAGATTATTGAAGCAATTGGTGCCATTTTTATTCCTATGTTTAAAAGCCTTTACAGAGATAGGAGGCTTTTACCTACCTGGCCATAGAAGGCTTTGTAGGCACGTGACTGACAGTAGGAGTCTTGTGTGGTTGATAAAAAGACTACAGATGTTGAGATCACAGAAAGTTTTAAAACACAGGTTTCATTATTACTCAAATATGGTGAGACCAGCAGATTAGGAGACAACTGTCACTGACGACATCATTGGTGACACTCATAGACTGCAAGAGAAAGGGCATGTCATACCGTGGAGGGCCACACGAGGAAGCACCAGGATGTTGAGGAGGAAGAGGGAGCGGGAGAAATTTTGTGGAAGAGGTTTTATATTATGGTTTCAATGGAAAGGAACAGAAGAGACAGAATAAGCAGGATTAGGATTGTCTAGTTTGAAAAATTTCAGCAGGCTCTAGGGCACGGGGCTGTCCCTAATTGTTTGGTACCTGGCCCTGTAGGGATCAGGGCAGGTGGTCCAGAGTGTGAGAGGGTGACCAAGGAGGTGGTTGAGGATATGGGCTCTGGATTGGTTTGATTTGTAGTTGAGAAACTGATTGGCTAGTTGTTTACTCCCTTTAGAAAGTGGCTAAACCTGGAGGGGCAGTCCCTCTAGGGTCAGCAAAGTGCAGATGTCAAGATTTTTAGCAGAGGAATTACTAGAGTAGAACCACGTTTCGAGTCCTTGAGGCATATTTGCATATTTCATTCCAAAATCATACCAGGTTGCACTGTAGTCGATGACGCATCTATATTACGATTTCCATTTTCGTCTAGAGCAGCCATGAGAATCAGCTATGTGCTCTGTGGCAAGTTACTAACCCTCTCTGTTTTTCAGTTTTCTCATCCTTAAGATGGTGAGAATAAAACGGTCTATGTCCTAAGGTTGCTGTGAATAACAAATGAAATCATCCACGCAAAGCAATCAGCATGGGTTGGAGTATAGCAAGCCTTAAATAAATGGGAGTTTTGTCATAAATGTAATTTCCTTGTAAGCTGGGCTCTACCTTGCATAAGCCCATGGACTTGGAGTATAATGATGTTGCAAAACTGCTCTAAATCTGGTAGTATAAGGAGAAAAAGCATTTCTGTTTTTGTCAAGTCATGCATTGGTTATGTTAGCTTGGTTGTTACCTTTTCATGTAACTACATAGAGGAACAGCACTCCAGTGAGTTTCCAGGATGCTCAAGGCAATGGCAAGATATGTGGATACCCCAGGGGTGTTGCTCAACAGACCAGCTGCTTATAGTTCCTCCACCACTGTACTCCCTGATCTATCCTGTCCTGCCATTGACTGCAGAGGTCATTGATGTGGATCCAAATTCTTCCCACCCATGGCTAACATGGTCACTCAGAACAAATACCATAAACTCTTACCTGTGTAGGCTGGACAACAAGTCTTTATTATTATTATTTTTTAATACTTTGTTTTAGGAGAAAACACCTGTTCACTTGTTGCTCTCCTTCTCCTCAAAACAAACAAACCCTTAAACTTGCAAGAGAGATATGTAAGTCTGAGCCAAGAACAGAGTAATGTACAATCCTACAAAGATTCTCCTTAGTTATTTTGGGAAGTGTTACACACATTTTTTCTAATAAGGAACAATAACCATTGATGCAAAATATGTTTTTTGTGCAACATACAATACAACATACATGATGGTAGGTCTATTGTGTATCTCCCATATTTATCTGGAATTAGGTGGTTCAATTATTTCTTTAAAAAGGTATGTGTTGGCTTTTATAAGGATGTGGCTGTTTGTAGTTAATGGAAGAAAGGAAATGGAAGAAAAGAAATTTTTCTTTTGGGTGAAAAAAACAAATTTTTCCAATAGCTCTGGTAAGAGCAAAGACTCCTACAATCAAACAAGGTTAAGCTAGTTGTATTAAAGGAGTTCTTTTCCAAATTGTGTTCCCAGTGTCCCATGAGATATTAACAGGTTGACATTCCTGGTATCCCATAGATATTAATAAATCAATTAACAATCAGTAAGAGCTTCTGATAAATAGTTTCAGACACTGTTGGGTTAAAAACAATGTATGGCAAAGAGAGTTGCAACATGTAACATTTTCCATTGTGTTTTAACTTCTAACCACACTATTTTTTAAGGATGTTCTCATACACAGTAAGGATCATTATTATTCCAGTAATCAAAGTTTGGGGAATATTAAAATAGAACTAAAGAGCCCCTATGCTTAAATTATTGCCTCATTCTTTGCATGGACTTATGTCACGATTTCTGTCTACTTCTATCCCTAAGGAGTGTGCAGGGCTTTCATTTAAGTTCCTGGGTACCTAGCAGCCAGCATACTAATAAAACTAACCTCCACTGCCAGTCATTTGTAGTATTAAACTATCTAATGATTGGAGCGCCTGGGGGGCTCAGCGGTTGAGCATCTGCCTTTGGCTCAGGTCATGATCTCAGGGCTCCCTGCTCAGCTGGGGGTCTTCTTCTCCTTCTCCCTCGGCTCCTCACCCTACACTCGTGCTCTCTCTTTCCCTCTTTCTCAAATAAATAAACAAAATCTTAAAAAAATAAAGTATTTATATCAGAGAATGTCATAAAGTAAATCCTTTTAATTATTTTTTTCCATTTATCTATTTATTCACACACCCTCTTAATAAGGTTTTTTAGAGTGCATTAAATCCTTGATATTAGTTCATTTTCTCAGCTTTAGTTGCTTTTTTTTAAGCCAAAGTTTAGCATCTATTTTGACAGTTTTGTAAATAAAAATTCTTGAGAAGATGAAACTAACGAGGGCAGTTAGAAATAATGGCCATTTTTCTAGAAAACAGAAAACAAAGTGATCTCCAAGATCGGTTTTGAGAATGATCTTCCCAAAATCTCTTTTTAAATTGTGTAGTAGAGTCTTCAAGTGCTCAGGGAGCATGGAGCAACACTGAGCAATTCAATGTCGCATCAATGGCAATAAATTGCACAGGTGTTGTGTGGCTAAAAACAACAACTTTACATATGCAAATATAATTTTATACTTGTGAATGTGGAATTATTAAGATGGCTTTTATGCAAGTGCATTTACTAAACGAATATCATAGCCATGTAAATGGATTTCTAAACAAAGAAAAGACAAAGAGTCTTAACCTTAATGCCCCAACCAAGTTTACTGTGTAGTAATCTGAGGTTTCTGCCAGGCTTTATCCTTAAGTGTACATAATTGTTACACCATGGTAGGACAGACAGAATTTTTATATTTTGCCCTTAAAAAAATTATTTATTTGGGGCGCCTGGGTGGCTCAGTGGGTTAAGCCGTTGCCTTCAGCTCAGGTCATGATCTGAGGGTCCTGGGATGGAGTCCCGCATTGGGCTTTCCGCTCAGCAGGGAACCTGCTTCCCCCTCTCTCTCTCTGCCTGCCTCTCTGCCTACTTGTGATCTCTCTCTGTCAAATAAATACATAAAAAAAATTATTTATTTGACAGAGAGAGAGAGAATGCACATGTGAACACAAATGGGGAGGGGTGTGAGGGAGAGGGTGAGGCAGACTCCCTGGGGAGCAGAAACACCTGGTGTTGGGGTTGATCCCAGGACTCTGAGATCATGACCAGGGCCAAAGTCTGATGCTTAACCGACTGAGCTACCTGGATACCCTTATATTTTACCTTTTTTTTAAAAATTAAACTCAGAATAAGCATTGTCTATTTTGATATATAGCCTTCCTAATGATCATTTTAATGTCTTATATTTCATGAAGTGTTTGTATTCTAGTCTCTGTCACTACTTATCTACTGAGCTATTTCCAAGTATTTATAAATAATGCTGCAATACGCATTTTTGTGTACATTACTTTCTTCCATTTTTTGGCTTCCGTGACATTTTCAGCAGCGGAATGACTATATCCAAGAGTAGAAACACTTTTCCAGTTCTTGAGCCATATTTCCATATTGAATTCCAAAATTGTGTCAGGTTGCACTATCATCAATGATGCTTAAATATTACATTTTCATTCTAGTTGGTACTAGCAATGAACATGAGAAACAAAATTTTGTTTCTCAAGATTTTGTTTGTTTGTTGAGAAACAAAATTTTGTTTATGTCATCTGTATAACATATTTTGGTTTTGGGTTAATTTGTGTTTCTTAAATTCTGAGGTTAGATCTTTCCTTTTATGTTTCTTTAATTTATAAATTCTCCCTTCAGGCAGTTAAGGTCTTTGGTAGTTTTGTATTGTGGTCTTAGTATTTCTCTTACAAATTTGTATGTGCACTTTAGGCGCCTGTGTGTTAACTAATTATAATGACAACGTGTAATCCCCAATCTATCTTTGTATATCCGTTATTCACACATTTTATTATATAGAAGTCTTTACTAAATTTCACCATCAGAGAAATAAAGGTCTTTTGGGATTCATGGTTAGTCTTTGGGTTGTCCCAAGGAGGAAGATTTTTGACCCCACACTAAGTTTTCCATGTTGTTTCCATTGGAAAGTGAGTTCCAGTTTAATAAATCCAGCATAACAATTATTTTCTTCTTCTCATCTTCTTATGATGAAAAAAGTCACACCCTCCTGGGGAAACAGAAAGGTTCATTTGCTGCCAATCCTGATTTTCCCCTCTTCTTTCTTCCTCCTTCTTATGTCTGCTCATTACAGGAGTCCTCCGGTGTCAGTCCAGCTCTTGCCTCTAGTGCTCTTTTAGTGCTCTTCTTCATGTTTTTATCATTTATCTTCTCCTCTACCTTCCCTGTGAGTAAGAATTCCTCCTCTCCTGTACCCTGTGTTTCAGTGTATGAAAAAGAAATCTAACTCATCGGAATTCCCCTTAGGGACAGTCACTTTAGTTGTTTGTAATGACTGTGGAGTCAGACATTTTGGGTCAAAACCGAGACCCATCTGGAACGTGGCTGTCACCCAGTTTTCTGAGGAAAGAGGATGTGAGTAGCATGCTTATTTATTAGAACAGGGGGTGTGGGAGCTGATCTGGGTTTGGGAGCAGGGGAGGAGCAGACTTCTGGTAGAAAAAAAACTGCCGGTTCTTTATTGTGACCACTCTTTGTAACTTCAGAAAATTTTATGAACATTCACCTAAGAGTTGATGTGAGTTAAAACTCATAAGGGAAGAGTTTTACGTGAAGCAAAATAGAGACACCTCACTTGGGTAAAGGGGTTGGGGGTGGTGAAGGAAAGGGTCAGTGGCCCTCTTGGTCACATCCGTAGTCATAGAACTCTTCAGTTACTCGCTTGACTCTCTCTGTCAAGTCTCCTCAAATTTACCCCACAAAAAACTGATCAATCTTACAATTTCCCTGAATTTTATAGATATTTGTTCAAAATTTAGATGTCCCGTTCTTTTCATCTGCACAATGACTTTCACCTTAAAGAAAATAACTTACTTGATAATTATGATTATTTGGCAGCTAATAATTTGTTATTTTATTCTATTTTGATGTTTGATTCTTATACTTCTATGTATAAAATTCTATGTTTAAATAAAACTTTCAGCAATCAAGAGCTCTTATGAATCTTTCAAAGAAAGAACTTTCAAAGAACTACTCATAGTAGTACTATTACAGTAGCCACAAGGTGGAAACAGTTCAAATGTCTATCAAAGGATGAATGGATAAACAAATTGTGGTATATCTATACAATGGAGTATTATTCAGCCATAAAAAAGAACGGTACTGATTCATGTGACAGCATGCTAAGGAAAGGAAACCAAACATAAAAGGTCACATAATGTATGATTCTATTTATATGAAACATCCAGTCTAGGAATGTCCATAGAGATAGAATGTAGATTAGTAGAGGCTAGTGGTGGGCAGAAAAGAAAAGCAGCTTCTTAATCGGTAACATGTAAATTTCCCTTTAGTAGTAGTAGTTTTACAATTTCTCGAATGTACTACATGCTACTAAATTTTTCACTTTAAAAGAGTTACTTTTATGTTATAGGAATTTCACCTCAACAAAACAAACAAAAATTAAAGAATAATGAAACAAACAAAAGTTAAAGAATAATTATGTGCTGGAGACACATTGACCTAGGTTCTTCCGTTTACTTATTGCATTGACCTTGGCTGAATTACCTCTCTGAAACTCAGATTCATTATGGGAATAAAAGTATCCATCTTCAATGACAGGTAACTAGCAAATGTTAATTTTTTGTCTCCAACAAAATCTGAGTTCAGCTACGTAATTCCATTGATATCATTAGAATCAATTACTTAGATCCCTAGATCACCACAAAGATAATTCTTTTTTTTTTTTAAGATTTTATTTATTTATTTGACAGAGAGAGATCACAAGTAGGCAGAGGCAGGCAGAGATAGAGAGGGTGAAGCAGGCTCCTTGCTGAGCAGAGAGCCCGATGCAGGGCTCCATCCCAGGACCCTGAGATCATGACCTGAGCTGAAGACTGAGGCTTAACCCACTGAGCCACTCAGATGCCCCTACAAATATAATTCTTAAAAAAAAAAAAGAATCAATTATTGAGGAAAAATACATTCCTTTTTTCTAATGATATAAGTACATACATATTACAGAAAATATAAAAACCAAATGCTTAGAAAGAAGAAAATAAAACTGGCCCATGACTACACCACTCCAGAATAAACACAACCAATAAATCTTAAAAGATTTCCTTTGTCTTTCCCATCTTGTAAGCTCCAATCCTACTCTTTTCCTCATACTTCTCATCATCATCCTTTTCTTTTTCCTTCTTCCCTTTCCTTTTAATTAGATAATATAACTCTAATTTTCATATGCTTTTCTTTTCTACTTATCATCATATTACAAGCATTTTTCCATGTCATTAATATGCTTCAAAATGTTTTTATGATTATACAATATCATTTGAATGACTACACCATAATTTATGTATTAATTCTTCTACAGCTTCACATTTAAATTATTCAGAAATTTCTGACATTGTAAATATTGCCACCAAAACATCATATATCATAATTTAAAGCGAATAAGCTATGGGGTCAGAGTGGTTTTGGATAAGTTATTTAACTTGCCTGCCTTCCAAATTCCTAAATGATAAATTGGCATAATTATATTTACTTCTTTAGTTTACCGGATCAAATGAGAGATTTAATGTAAAAATCTAAATTTGAGAATGACTGTCACATTTAGTCCACCAATACAAAATAAGATAAATAAAATTATTTATTATTTATTTTATTTTAAAATTTTTATTTATTAATTTTATTATTTATATTATTCCATTATTAAATTTATTTATTTAGTAAACTAATTAATTTGATTTAATTAAAATTAAATTTGATAAAATTTAATAAATAAATTTTATTTTATTTATTTATTGATTATTTCATTCACTTATTTATTTATTAAAATTAATAAATAAAATTAATAGCATTTGAATTGGATTTCATTAAAACTTAAATTATTAGGAAGAATTGAGATTTTTATTAATTCATAGACATCATACTGCTCCTTGCACTGGGGTCATCTTTTTAAAACCCAAATAAGGTCCTGTCACTTATCTATGCAAATTCTTTAGTGGCCTGCTAACTTTTAGTGTATGTTCTTATAATTGACTAGCAAATCTACTTTTCTGGTACAATGCCCTTTGGATTCTTCCTGAATTCCAGTGACCCATAATTACCTAAGGCTCTGTAAACATATGAGCTCTTTTAGTTGCCACTGTCCTTACTGGGAAATATTATGTCCTTTCCCTGCAATGCCTTTCTGCAAATTGTGTATCTGCCAAATTCTTATTTGGTTTTTAAATTTATATTCAAAATTTACATCCTTATAAAGTCATCACTGATCACTTTCCTGGTCCTACCACTCTGCTTCTATAAGGTAATTACCCATTTTGTTTATGTCTTTTTCTCTTCCAGTAGAATTTTGGCCCTTGATAGAAGGGGCTGTTTCTGTTTAAAATCTCTGGGTTCTCTGAATCTAGAGTAGAACCTGAACATGAAAAGTGCTCAGAAAAATTTACTACGTTGATGATGGTATGGAACCTGTCCTAAAATATTGGCATACTTTCATGTTTCTAATCATGAGAAAATTTATCAAATAGTAAGTTTATAATGCTAATCACTTTGGAATAAGATATACATTCAGATAAAGAAATAACATTCTGGGCATTGAATAAGAAATGTTATAATTTACTAGTTGCATTCAATATTATGCCATCTTTCAAGAGTCTGTGCTTCCAACATGAACTTCATGTCAACAAGGAAACCCTCTAAAAATCTTTTTAACTAGTGAAAAAAGGAATTTTTTAAATAATCTCTTGCAGTATGTATTGTGTTTGATACCTTCACGACAATGAGAAATGTGTTCAGGACACAGTCAGTGTTCTAAGTTTTGCCACACAAAAAGTCCCTCAAAGTGTGCTCAGTTAAATGAATCTGTGTTGATGGCATTCTCTTTCATGTCACATTAGATTAAGCAATTAAATAAGATATTTGAATTGTTTTGCAAAGAGTTTGCAAAAGGTAATTCTACTTGTACTTTTTAGTTTGTCCTCAGTTAAAAAAAAAAGTTAATAAATACTGCTTTCAAAGTTTGTTGTTTTGTTGTAACTGAAAAACTGCAGATCAGCCTCCTATTTGTAATGACTTAGGAAATAACTTGAAATGTTTAAAATATTTGTCTTCTGACCTGCATAAAAAGAGAAATGTGTGTATTATTATTCCTACACCCTGTAGGGGAGTTCAAATGTTTGGTGTTTTCTAGAAGAGTAATTTTCTCAGCTTTTTCCACAACAACACATATGAGAAATGACATTCACTTATTTGACACCTGTGGTCCATGATGCAGATAAGATAAGCTTCCTTGTCTCCCCCTGCAAGTCCCTGCAAGCTTACTTCTCTCCAAAACTTCTTTTCCTCTCAAGAAAGCAGATTCACATACAATCAATGAGACTGAACTTAATTAAAAGCTCGAGTACAAACTCATTTAATAAAGAATGAACTCATTTGCAAGGTTTTATTAATAGTAGATTTACCCAATCAAGCTGGTGTTCTGTACTTTGGATTGGAGAGAGAAAACAAAAACAAAAATCAACCAAATATTTTAACAAATTATAGAAATAGTTGAGAAGCTTAAAAGGCATTTTTGCCTTTAAAAGAGAAGCATAACTCTGAAGGAAATTCTGGAAATCTTTGGATAAATTGTGATTATAGAAAAAGAGAGGTTGTAAATTTCATAGGATGGAGGGACTCAGCCTTTATTAGGCAGTTACTCCATCTATTATGTGAGTCTACTCTAAAATTAACATTCCATTGGACTACGAAAAGAGAATAATGGATTGATGACTTTTAGTGCCTAATTTTTTTAAAGTCTTGATTAAATTATGTTATAAAAAATATTTTACATTAGTGGCTAATGAAAGAGAAGACTCTGTATGTTCCCCCTTTAGTATGATTACACATGTCTTTCTGGAATGTCCCTCAGTCTCTGTATATTAAAATCTTCTATATTCTTTGAACTCATCTCACCACTCAAATAACTTTAGTCTGGGTCTGCCCCTAGGGCTCTTAATCTATATTAGTCAGCTATCTCTTCTTATCTCTACATGGTTATCTCAAAGGCAACTCAAACTCAACAGGTTCAAAATCAAAGATATAACCTGTCTTTTCTCCCTAAAAACCTGGTCCTTGTCTACTGTCCCTGGGGGCCATTCACCCAGACCTGAGCCAGTTTCATTTCTGATCATTTCAGGGCAATTTTCCATTGCATCTGATGGGGACCAAGCCATTAGCTTCCCACCCAAGCCACACATGTACTCTGATCCTCACATCAATTTCTTTTCCCTGTCCCAACCACACAATGATTGAGTTGAAGCGCAACTATGATCATGTCCTACCCTTTTTCCAAAGCTTCCAAGTACAATGTGAGAGGGTCCACACAGGCACTCATGCACCCACACTGACCTAAACCCTTTCAGGGGCACTCCCTGTGGGTCCCGCTGGCCTGCCTTGCACTTGTGTTGTGTCATTTCCCCTCAGCTTTGTGTGTTCCAGCCTCATGAACTTCCTCTTGGACACATCATGATCCTATTGGCTTTGGCCGTCACAGATATTTTGGCCCCACGTGTAATGTCCTTGTTGCTTCCCCTCTTAGACTCTCTTCATTTAAGTCTCTTCATTAACCAACGAGGATTTGGTTAACTCCTACTCCCCGTTTCAAGTGCAACTCAGAATCACTTCTTTAGCTAAGTCTTCCCTGACTCTCTAAACTAGCTTTGGTGTACTGTATTTTCATATATTATTTTCAGCTCACCACATGTGATAAATAGACGTTTAGATTAATATCTGCCTTGCCTACTTGACTGTAAGCTCTGTGAAGGTGAGGGCCTTATATTTTTTACTCATCATTTTATTCCCTCAATATCATACAGTTCAATATAACCCAAACATACACAAACACAAGTCTGATTCCAAAAACTATGTTTTCTATTCATTT
Source organism: Lutra lutra (assembly GCF_902655055.1). Taxonomy (NCBI): domain Eukaryota; kingdom Metazoa; phylum Chordata; class Mammalia; order Carnivora; family Mustelidae; genus Lutra; species Lutra lutra. The sequence goes on from NC_062283.1 coordinate 17,442,227, forward strand.
ATTTAATTGAGATATATTTAGTCATAGAATGCTATAGACCATTAACAACTTCAAAAATTTTTTTTTTGATTTTGGCATCTTTTTGCTCACTTTTGTTAGAGATAAGCATCTTAAAGCTCTACCAGATGCAAAGATGGACAAAAACACAGTATTGGGATATAAATGCAATGTTTAGAGATGACATATTCTCTCCCCTGCTCAGGTAGGAAAAAGTAGGACTCAACTCACACCAATGAACAACTATAAATAATAATGGTGGTATTATTCTTTTGTCTCCCCCTTTGCAGCTGCTAATGGGCTTTGACAGTTAGCTTTGCTCTTTTATGAACTCTCCACCAGCTGTAATCAGTCATGGGGAAGTCAGGCGGCAAAATTTGCATGTGCCAATTCTCAACCAAGCTTTTTTTTTTTTTTTTTTTTTTAAAGCGTTTGAATGTAGAAACCATTTTTGAATGAGTTTTTTTTTTCCAGTGTTCCCATTTATAATTCCATCTTCCAATATGATATTGTGGGCTTTGATTGGGAAGTTAGTTTTTCCTTCAGAATAAATCAATGATCTGCTCTTTCTAGAAGAGGAATAATGGAACTTTTAAAGAAATAAAGACATTACAATACAATGTCAAATGCCTAATTTACTTGTGTACACATATAAAACATGCACGGAAAGGCTTAATGCTGTGAAAATATATGTGTCATCCTTGTGCTCAAGAATTTAGCCACCTTTACAGTACCCACAGTCTAATAAGAAACCAAGTGGGAAAATCATATTTTAGTGACTGCTGCTGGCACTCACTCAGGCTCACATTTATTTGCTCTGATGTTAGGTATTAAAACTTGGGTAACTAGTGGACTATTTGAAAGCTGATGATGAGAATGGAAGTTTCCTTGAAGGAAAAAGCTATAAGGGAGGTCAAGACCTCACCATGACCTCAAATGTAACTATTACCCTACTGGTTAGTTGAAATTGGAGATCAAAGCCAGAATGTGCTAAATGTATTTGGCTGGGAATTGTTTCATGAAAAGGGTAAAAAGAAGTAGTTGATGGTGTGGCGCTTGCTTTTGTTTTTCGGGAAAACACATTTACTCTCTTTGAAAAATAAAATTGTGCACAGCACAGGAAAGCAATCCTTCATAAAAATGGACTACTGGATCTTACTCATTCTTTTTTTTTTTTTTTAAGTTAAACAATCTACCCAGATTCTATTAAAATAGATTATTAATGTATACAAGAGCTCAGTTTCTGTTTACCTGAGCTTTTATTACATTTTGGGTTTTTACATATATTTTTAGGAATTTCAGATTTGGAAAAAAAAAGAAAACATCTTTTAATAAGTAACTTTTACTTTTATTTCTCTCTGTCCATGTCTAGGAAGAACAGACTCCTCCCATGTGTTTCTCTTTACTCTTCCAACACTTTTGATTCCAGATGTGTGGGTTCTCCACATGTCCAGCAGTTCTCTGTGACGTCAGCTGGGTGTCATATAATCCCATTCAGTTCTACCACTATCTGCTTGGAGATAGCGTCAGATCCCGCAGGTGGTTAAGGGCTCGGTTCCACAAGACTGTCACCACTCCAGAGATTCATCCCCAGCCCCAGGTCATCACCTGTATTTCTAACTGGCCATAAATTGGGGTTCCCAGGAACTGCTCTTTGTGTTCAATAATTTGCCAGCATTTCTCACAGAACTCAGGGAAACATGTGTACTGGTTTATTAGAAAGGGCATAATAACGATAGAGAAGAACAGCTAAATATGGAGACACAAAGGGCAAGGACTGTGGGAAGGGACTCAGAGGTTCTTTGTGTTCTCCAGGCATATCTCTAAGTACCTCCACCTGTTCACCAACCCCAAAGCTCTCTGAACTCCATACTTTTGGGATTTTTATGGAGCCTGATCATGGAAGCATTATGGATCATTAACTCAGCCTTCAGTCTCTTTCTCCTTCTGGAGGATGAGGGGAGGGGTGGAAATTTTCAAGCTTCTAATCATGACTTGATCTTTCTAGTGACTGGTTTCCCATCTGACCAGGACCCCAGCAAAAGTTGCCTCACTAGAACAAAAGACATTCCCATCACCTAGGGAATTCCAAGGGATTTAGGAGCCCTGTGTCAGGGATGGGGTCAAAGACCAAATATTAAAACAAAAGCTATTCCTAGTGTTCTGATCACCTAGGAAATTACAATGATGTTAGGAGCTCTGTGCCAGGAACAGAGGAACAGGGGGCAGAGACAAATATATACTTTTTCTATTATTTCATACTCTCCTTCTCATTTCCTTTCTTCCTTTCTAATAATTGGTAGTTTTACTATAGAACATACTTTTAAAGCTATAGTCGTAAGATTGCCTGGATCAGAATCATTACCTAAAAAATCCAGATTCCCGAACCTTGCTGAAGACTTGGCTGATCAGCATCTCTGAGGGAGACTTTGAAATCTAATACTGAGCCAGCTCCCGAGGTGATTCTTATATATGCTTAAAATTTAGAACCACTGTTGTAGAAAGCGCTAAAAAAACAGGGTGAAAGGTAGCATAATCTTAGTGATAAGTCCTATTCCTATGAAATTCCTGATCTGTTTAAAAGTAGATGCTGACACCTTTCCAATAAACAATTTACCTTTTTCTTACACCCAGCACTCATTTGGTCTCTCTCTTATTCTTTATCCTGCTGACCATGTCCTTGGCTCCAGCAGATGGGCAGAGATGGCTATCCACCAAGTCAGGAAGGAACCCCATCTTTATGTAGGTTCTCATTTTTCTTCTCTTTTCACTTCTGCTTGCTCCTTGTTTTGCTTCATTTCCATCTGTTCTATTTTTGCTCTGGGGTGTCTGAAGGATTTTAGGAGCATGGTGTTTGAAGCCAATCTTTGACACACTTTCATGAATAAATACAGAGAATAAAGCAGGGATTCAATAGTCAGGCAGTGATGCCAACAAGAAAGCTAATACTGCTTGGTTGCAGGCTGCAAGTAGGTTTTTTTTTTTTTAGATTTATTTATTTATTTGAGACGGGGAACATGCAGAGGAAAAGGGAGAGAATCCTCAAGCAGACTCCGTGCTGAGCAGGGAGCCTGATGTGGGGCTCGATTCCAGGACCCTGAGATCATGACCCTAGCCGAAACCAAAAACCAGATGCTTAACCAACTGAGTCACCCAGGAGTCACTGTATGTGGACTTTTAACAGTGAAAAAAAATGGTTCAAACAAGCAAAAACATGTTCTGAGTGAGAGAGAATGACTTGAGTGGGCACTACCCAACTCAGATATTTTTTTTTCCTCTTGTTGAAAACAAGGGAAGTTTATAAAAACCTGTCTTAGTGCAAGCAACACAGAAGACATTATAGGGAAGGCACATTCACAAGCAGTTGCATTCATTATGTAGCAAGGGACTAAGGTTAGAGATAAAATTTCAAGTCACTTCCTAGGTCTATGTAGGTTAAAAGTAAAAGTGTGAACGATTGCAACTAAGACACTTATTTGAGAACAGTCATCAGTTCTGATACAAGGGAGATTTCAGATATGCCCAAGATAGTTTTGAAATAGAAGTGGGTTGGAAGGGGTGCCTGGGTGGCTCAGTGGGTTAAGCCTCTGCCTTCTGCTCAGGTCATGATCCCAGCATCCTGTGATCTATCCCCATATCGGGCTTCCTGCTTGGCGGCAAACCTGCTTCTCCCTCTCCCACTCCCCCTGCTTGTATTCCCTCTCTCGCTGTGTCTGTCTCTGTCAAATAAATAAATAAAATCTTAAAAAAAAAAGAAGTGAGTTGGAAGACAAAGAGGAAATTGATGAAGGAAGACGAGGAATTAGAACCAATCAGAGATATTTCCCTGACACTCCTTTTGAAGGGCTTCACCCAAACCTTGATTTGGAAGGAAGAAAACTAGTTAGAATCACAGTCACACACTGCCTGTCAAGGAAGTCTTTATGATTTGTATTCACTTTCTAGGGAGACCTGCAGATGGTGCAGTTGTGGCTATAGCTTTTCTCAGGGTACATTTATTTATTTATTTTGTCTTTACAAATTTTCACATCAAACAAATCCTTCAGGCATATGACATAGTCAAGTTTAAGGTATGAGTGGCATTGGTGGTCCTTCTCTTGATTCTCAGAACTGAAGGGCCAGAGATGTAGCAGGATCTGTAAGCTGTGTCTTAGGAAGAAGGATTCTGCTTTAGCTTGCTTGATTCGTCCATCCCAATTTTGTAAAATTTCATGTAGTTGGAGGAGAATTCGATGAGTAGCCAAAAGGACTGGCCTCTGGTCTGTCCGGCATGGAGAGACCTAGGAAGACCTCGGAGCCTCCGTTGTGGCTGCTGTTTGGAGTCAAGGGTGTCAAGGGTGGTGGGTGGCAAGGGGAGGGATAGCACAATGATGTCAAATGAACATGGTCTCAAAGGTCTCTTCCAGCCCTAGAATTCCTTTAAATCCTTTCATTTCCTTAGGTGTTCCATAAATAAAAATTTTAAAGGTTAGCACTGTTCATTCTCTTTCCAATTCTTTGCCTTAAGAGTTTTGATGGAGTGCCATGGTTCATACCTGGTTCTTTTAACTCTGTTTACACCTGGGCATGGCCAAGAAGGGGCTGGAATTCATTGCCTCAATACCAGCATGTTCCTCACCAGACTGTGGGCTGCTATAAATCATTTTACTAGGTTCTATTTCCTGAATATTTCTTTTAGGTACTGGGGGGAAGAGTGGGCTATAGAATTCAAAACAGATTTATTGCAAAACCTTTGGAGAATAAACTGCAAGGGATGACCCAGCTGTTACTGCTCCTGCATAACACAACCAGGGACTTCCAGCGAAAAAAGACTAGTAATTAGTTTCACTTGTAGGTGAAAGAGGGTCTTTGAAGACGTCTGGCATTAATTATAATGGTGGTCACTGTTGCCACTTCCAAATCCTACTTTTTAAGATCATGCACTGTCCGTTTAAAGAGGGCATTTTAGAGAGGGGTCTGAGGAGGAAGTGAGTACTTAATGGGGGCATGAATGGTAAAAGTCTGAGACAGACAACAAGGGCAAGGTGAAAGAACATATCATGTCCCGACCTTGGGAAACCCATTCTGGAATGTTGAATTATAGGCTTTATTTTTCTGTGTCCTAGGGACTTTGTCCCAAGAATTAAGCCATCATTCCCAAATGGTAGCAACAGTGCAACTGCGCTTCAAGCAGCTCTTGTACTCGGTCATGAACCTAACATATCCCTGTTTCTTACCTCCTAGCAGATCTCATGTGCTCCTGCCCAAACCCACACAATCCTCGTTTCCATCCTTCTCAGGATATCACAGGAATCACTATTGAACTCTGAACTCATGCTTTGTAGGTGACCAACTCCAGAGACTCTACCTAGTGACTTCCCTGGCCACCAGGTTATCTGAATTAGGAAATCTCCAGGTCCTATGTGTCCTAGGGCCTGTGGAGTCTCAGGTCCTCCTGTAAGTCTTCAGGCTCCTCTGAGTCCTGTAACTTTAACATCAGGGGGTTCCAGGACCTAACAGCGCCCCAAGTGTTGTTCTCACAAAGCCTAATTCTACTCTGCTGATGCTCTCCTACAATTCTGTTGCTATTCCTGCTAATTGTGGTCTCTGGCAATTGTCAAGCCTTTGGTGTGCATGAGGAACTGGGTTAAGTACTTTTTATATGGTATCACTTTTAATCCTTACAAGAGTGTTGTGGAATTCTTCAATATTTGCATTTTACATGTGAGGAGATTAAGGCATAAAAATGCAAAACAATCTGTAGAGGTTACATAGCAAACACCAGAGTCTAACTTTTAACCCAGAAAGTTCTGATTCCAGGGCACAGCTCTTAACCACAAGTACCACTAGTCATGGGATCCCCAAGAAGCCACCATCTGGTATTCTCTTTGCCTTCTGAGTTTGAAAAATGTTCTAGTTTTCTTTGCACTATCCAAGGCCCTAATTATGGGACCCTGGGCACCAACGTCTCCTCCTCCTTAATTTATTTGCCTTATTTCTAAGAACCAAATGCTCTGACAAGCACATGGTATTAGTTATCTATTGCTATGCAATGAATTACCTCAAAACTCAGTGGTTTGCAACAAGTATTATCTCATAGATTCAGAGAGCCAGGAATTCAGGAGTAGCATAGTTGGGTGCTTCTGACTCAGAGTCTCTCATGAGGTATAGGCAGGATGTCGGCTGAGGCTGTACCATGTGGCGCTTTGACTCCATCTTCTGAGGAGACCCACTCATGTGGCTCTTAGCCCTAGTTCCTCACAAGAGCCTCTCCACAAGATTGCCTGAGTGTCCTCAGGAAAAAGCAGTTAGTTTCTTCCAGAGTGAGTGATCAGAGCAAGAGCCCCCAAGACAGAAGCTGCAGTCTTTTTATAACCTAATTTCAGAAGTGATGGGCTTTCATTTCTGTGTGTCCTTTTTGTTAGAGATGACCTACGAAATCCAGCCCTCTCTTCAGGAGAGGAGAATTAAACCCCACCTTTTGAAAGGAAAAATATCTAAGAATTTATGGAAATATTTTTGAAACCACCACATACAGGAACTTGAGAAGTTACTTCAACACAAGGTCTTATTTACCTCAATATTGAGCTTGATTATTGAAGGCACCCATGGTGGAAAAGAAAGAACACTCTGCTTTCCGTCACGTCAGACTCTTCCAATCCAAGCCTACTAGGTGTAGGAGCCTGAGCGCTAGCTAGTTCTTCTGTTTCCTAATGTGGAAAGTGGAGATAAGAGGCCTTACTTTATTATGGGGTTATTACGAGAATTTAAAATTTAGGGTTTCTGTAAAAGCACTGTGGAAAAAGCTATGCAAATGGAAAGTATTTTTTAATAATTTTGAATATTAGAAAGCTCAACCTTGTTTATATCTCCTGGATAATTTGAAAATGATAATTTTAGAGCCAGGAATATATCTAAAATTCTTCCATTCTTCATTTTGCAGAGCATTTATGAAGTACCCAAACGACTTTCTAATAAATCTGTGGCACGGGATCCACTGGACAAAATAAAAAGAATGTTATTGAGTGTAAAACAATGCCCACACTTTGATCAAGAAAAAAACAAATAAATGGTCATTAAGATAATAAAAAATGAGTAAGCTTATCAAGTATAGCTGAATATTTGACTCTTTTGAGGAAAGACATCAGTGCTAATTAACAAATTATGAAACTCACACAGTTTTTTTTAAAAGATTTTATTTATTGATTTATCTGATAGACAGAGACCACAAGTAGGCAGAGCAGCAGGCAGAGAGAGAGGGGGAAGCAGGCTCCCCACCGAGCAGAGAGCCCAATGTGGGGCTCGATCCCAGGACCCTGAGGTCATGACCTGAGCTGAAGGCAGAGGCTCAACCCACTGAGCCACCCAGGCACCCCGAAACTCACACAGTTTTAAGATAATTTTGTGACACCTCTTTCTCATTATAAGAATATTGCTATCAACAGTTCCTGTCACCAAATACTAATCAAAACTTTCCTCCATCCCTTCTACAAAGTAAAGTTAATGGCAAAAGAAAAAAAAAGCTGTGACTGTAAGGATTTTATTTGGAATCTCAACACAGTGAAATTTGCATAAATTCTAATAAAACAAAATTAAAATCCATTAACACTTGTCTCTGGTAATTAACATAAGCTTGCTGTTTTAAATGACTGTGTTTCAGACATATGGAGGGAAGGAAGGATGGGACAATGTGGAGCCATGGAAAAATATGAAGATTATAAACTAAAAATAATGTTATTTAGAAAGCCCCCAATTTTAGGAAGGAAATAAAAGTTATTTAGGCTTTTAGGAAACATTGAAAAATGCTTTCCATTTTATAGTGTATAGATTCACTCAGGAATTTCACCAGATGTTTGTTTTACAAGATACATATGACACTTACATTTATGTACATTAATGATAATTTACTACTCAGTTCTAATTACTACCCTCTGGAGAGAACAGAAATGTTGACAAATATTGATTATTTAAGACAAATTACAGAAAACCCGTATTTCCTGACTGAAAAACACGAGAGAACTTAAATTTTCTTTTTCATGGATTCTCAAATATTTGAAGAGAATTAAGCCATAATGCATTGAAAATGAATATTTTGAACTTTATATTTTGGCTTATTTATTCTAGACAAAATGCATTCTGCTAAAGTGGAAAACAAGTTTCTCTGAAAAAAAAGATAAAAGATAAACTTGCCTTAGAGACAGCTTGCTGAAGATTCCTAGTTGCAGTTGCTCCTAAATTGGAAGGAAAGGCAGTGAAAAGACAGAAGGACAAAAGGAGAAAGAAAAGGGACATCTTAGCATCATGGCGGGGATGGAAGTGGTATAGTGAAGTGATGCAAGGGGATTTATTAAGTGCGGGCTAGATACCAGGCTGTGTGTTAATGTGCATTATATTATTTTCTATTTGCAATCATTTATTTAATTATACTAATGATAGCAAAATAATTTATTTTTTTTAATTTATAATTATAATTTATTGAACATCTACTGTGTGTCAATGTTTGGGCATTATGCTAGGCATTTCATTGACACAGTTTCTAATCCTTACCCATCTAATTCCTTCTAATCTAATCCTTGTAAAAGAGGTATTATATTAACAGTTTCTTAAGAGAGGAAATTGATACTCAAAAAACAGAAGTACAGGGTTCTAGCCAAACATTTCATAAATGCACAGATCAGGGTTCAAATACAGATCTATCCAGCCTTTCTCAAATTCCACCACTCTGCAAATGCATGATCACCTAGATAAATGATAATATTAATAACACTAATGATAGTAATACCACCACCACCACTACCACTATCACCATTGCCACCAACAAAAATCTCCATCTGTAAAGTGTTTTCCAATTTACAAAGTCCTTGGGGTAGGTAATTGATCTGATAGAAAGTTTGAAAAAATTGAAGAGTTTTCTTTGAGATGATGTTTGTTTCCATTTACCTTTTTTTGTTTGTTTAAAAATTTTTTTTAAATTGTCGTAGAGTATATGTAACATAAAATTTACCATTTTTATCACTTAAAAATGTGCAGTTCGGTGATGTTAAGTACATTCATATTGTGGACCCATCATCACCAACCATCTACAGAACTCTTTATCTTGCAAAACTGGAACTTTATAACAGCTCTTCATTCCTACTTCCCCCATTTCCTGGTAACAACCCTTCTGCCGTCTGTCTCAGTGAATTTGACTACTCTGGGTACCTCTTATAAGTGGAATCACACAGTATTTGTCATTTTATGAATGGCTTTTTGCACTCAACATAATGTCTTATAGTTCATTCATGTTGTATCATGTTTCAGAGTTTCCTTCTTTTAAAAGGCTAGATAATATTTCATTGCATGTTTTTACCACATTTTGTTTACTCTTTCATCTATCGATGGCTTCTTATTGTAATATTTGAGATATTATTGCCAAATCCAATGTTGTAACCTGAGTTTTCTTCAAGATTCTGTATGTTTAGCTCTTACATTTTGATCTTTGTTTTGAGTTAATTTTTGTAAATGGAATAAAATAAGCATCCAACTCCATTCTTTTCCATGTGGATATCCAGTTTTCTCAGCACCATTTGTTGAAAAGACTGTCTTTCTCTCATTGAATGGTCTTGGCTCCCAGTTAAAAATTTTGACCATATATGTGAAAATTTATTTCTGGGATCCCTATTTTTGGATTATGCCAGTACCACACTGTTTTGATTACTGTAACTTTGTAGTTAGTTTTGAAATGAGGAAGTGTGAATCCTCCAATTTTTTTTTCACACAAGATTGTTTTGGCTACTTGGGATCCCTTGAGATTCCATATGAATTTTTTTTAAAGATTTTATTTATTTATTTGACAGAGAGAGATCACAAGCAGGCAGAGAGGCAGGCAGAGAGACAGGAGGAAGCAGGCTCCCTGCTGAGCAGAGAGCCCGATACGGGACTCGATCCCAGGACTCCGAGATCATGACGTGAGCCGAAGGCAGCAGCTTAACCCACTGAGCCACCCAGGCGCCCCAAGATTCCATATGAATTTAAGATAGACTTTTCAATTTCTGCAAAAAAAAAAATCAGGATTTTGATAGGGAGTGCTTTGAATTTGCAGATTGTTGGGGTTATATTGACATCTTAATACTATTGCATGCCAGTCCATGAATAGGAAATATATTTCCATTTATTTAAGTTTTCTTTCAGCACTGTTTTGTAGTTTTATTGCACAAGTTTTTCACTTCCTTGGTTAGGTCTTAAATATTTTATTATTATTATTATTTTTAAAATTTAAAAAAATTTTTATTAACACATAATGTATTATTAGCCCCAGGGGTACAGGTCTGTGAATCACCAGGTTTACACACTTCATAGCATTCACCATAGCACATACCCTCCCCATGTCCATAACCCAACCACCCTCTCCCTACCCCTCTCCCTCCGGCAACCCTCAGTTTGTTTTGTGAGATTAACAGTCTCTTATGGTATGTCTCCCTTCCAATCCCATCTTGTTTCATTTTTTCCTTCCCTGCTCCCCAAACCCCCCACTTTGCCTCTCAATTTCCTCATATCAGGGAGATCATATGATAATTTTCTTTCTCTGATTGACTTATTTCGCTCAGCATAATACCCTCTAGTTTCATTCACGCCATCACAAATGGCAAGATTTCATTTCTTTTGATGGTTGTGTAGTATTCCGTTGTATATATATACCACATCTTGTTTATCCATTCATCTGTTGATGGACATCTAGGTTCTTTCCATAGTTTGGTTATTGTGGACATTGCTGCTATAAACATTTGGGTGCATGTGCCCCTTTGGATCACTACATTTGTATTTTTAGGGTCAATACCCAGTAGTGCAATTGCTGGGTCATAGGGTAGCTCTATTTTTAACTTTTTGAGGAGCCTCCATGCTGTTTTCCAGAGTGGCTGCACCAGCTTGCATTCCCACCAACAGAGTAGGAGTGTTCCCCTTTCCCCGCATCCTTGCCAGCATCTGTCATTTCCTGACTTGTTAATTTTAGCCATTCTGACTGGCGTGAGGTGGTATCTCAGTGTGGTTTTGATTTGTATTTCCCTGATGCCGAGTGATATGGAGCACTTTTTCATGTGTCTGTTGGCCATCTGGATGTCTTCTTTGCAGAAATGTGTGTTCATGTCCTCTGCCCATTTCTTGATTGGATTATTTGTTCTCTGGGTGTTGAGTTTGATAAGTTCTTTATAGATTTTGGATACTAGCACTTTATCTGATATGTCATTTGCAAATATCTTCTCCCATTCTGTCAGTTGTCTTTTGGTTTTGCTCACTGTTTCCTTTGCTGTGCAAAAGCTTTTGATCTTGATGAAGTCTCAATAGTTCATTTTTGCCCTTGTTTCCCTTGTCTTTGGTGATGTTTCTAGGAAGAAGTTGCTGCGGCTGAAGTCAAAGAGGATGCTGCCTATGTTCTTCTCAAGGATTTTGAAGGATTCCTTTCTCACATTAAGGTCTTTCATCCATTTTGAATCTATTTTTGTGTGTGGTATAAGGAAATGGTTAAGTTTCATTCTTCTGCATATGGCTGTCCAATTTTCCCAAGACCATTTATTGAAGAGACTGTTTTTTTTTTTTTCCATTGGACATTCTTTCCTGCTTTGACGAAGATTAGTTGACCAAAGAGTTGAGGATCTATTTCTGGGTGCTCTATTCTGTTCCACTGATCTATGTGTCTGTTTTTGTGCCAGTACCATAGTGTCTTGATGATGACAGATTTGTAATAGAGCTTGAAGTCTGAAATTGTGATGCCATCAACTTTGGCTTTCTTTTTCAACATTCCTTTGGCTATTTGAGGTCTGTTCTGATTCCATATAAATTTTAGGATTATCTGTTCCATTTCTTTCAAAAAAATGGATGGTATTTTGATAGGAATTGCTTTAAACATATAGATTGCTTTAGGTAGCATAGACATTTTTACAATATTTGTTCTTCCAATCCATGAGCATGGAACGTTTTCCACTTCTTTATGTCTTCTTCAATTTCTCTCATGAGTACTTTATAGTTTTCTGAGTGCAGATTCTTTGCCTCTTTGGTTAGGTTTATTCCTAGGTTTCTTATGGTTTTAGGTGCAATTGTAAATGGGATTGACTCCTTAATTTCTCTTTCTTCTGTCTTGTTGTTGGTGTATAGAAATGCAACTGATTTCTATGCATTGATTTTATATCCTGACACTTTACTGAATTCCTGTACAAGTTCTAGCAGTTTTGGAGTGGAGTCTTTTGGGTTTTCCACATAAAGTATCCGATCATCTACAAAGAGTGATAGTTTGACTTCTTCTTTGTCGATTTGGATGCCTTTAATTTCTTTTTGTTGTCTGATTGCTGAGGCTAGGGCTTCTAGTAATATGTTGAATAGCAGTGGTGATAATGGACATCCCTGCCGTGTTCCTGACCTTAGCGGAAAAGCTTTCAGTTTTTCTCCATTGAGAATGATATTTGCGGTAGGTTTTTCATAGATGACTTTGACAATATTGAGGTATGTGCCCTCTATCCCTACACTTTGAAGAGTTTTGATCAGGAAGGGATGCTGTACTTTGTCAAACACTTTTTCAGCATCTATTGAGAGTATCATATGGTTCTTGTTGTTTCTTTTATTAATGTATTGAATCACATTGATTGATTTGTGGATGTTGAACCAACCATGCCACCCTGGAATAAATCCCACTTGGTCGTGGTGAATAATCCTTTTAATATACTCTTGGATCCTTTTGGCTAGTATTTTCATGAGAATTTTTGCATCTGTGTTCATCAAGGATATTGGTCTGTAATTCTCCTTTTTGATGGGGTCTTTGTCTGGTTTTGGGATCAAGGTAATGCTGACCTCAGAAAATGAGTTTGGAAGTTTTCCTTCCATTTCTATTTTTTGGAACAGTTTCAGGAGAATAGGAATTAATTCTTCTTTAAATGTCTGGTAGAATTCCCCTGGGAATCCGTCTGGTCCTGGGCTCTTGTTTTTTGGGAGACTTTTAATAATGACTGTTTCAATCTCCTTACTGGTTATGGGTTTGTTCAGGTTTTATATTTCTTCCTGGTTCAGTTTTGGTAGTTTATACATCTTTAGGAATGCATCCATTTCTTCCAGATTGTCAAAGTTGCTGGTGTATAGTTGCTCATAATATGTTCTTATAATTGTATTTCTTTGATGTTGGTTGTGATCTCTCCTCTTTTATTCATGATTTTCTTTATTTGGGTCCTTTCTCTTTTCTTTTTGATAAGTCTGGCCAGGGGTTTATCAATCTTATTAATTCTTTCAAAGAACAGCTCCTAGTTTCATTGATTTGTTTTTTTGTTTGTTTGTTTGTTTGTTTCTATTTCATTGATTTCTGCTCTGATCTTTATTATTTCTCTTCTTCTGCTGGGTTTAAGTTTTCTTTGTTGTTCTTTCTCCAGCTCCTTTAGTTGTAGGGTTAGGTTGTGTTTTTGAGAACATTCTTTTTTCTTGAGAAAGGCTTGTACTGCTATATATTTTCCTCTCAGCACTGCCTTTGATGTGTCCCACAGATTTTGAACCATTGTGTTTTTATTATCATTTGTTTCCATGAATTTTTTCAATTCTTCTTTAATTTCCTGGTTGATCCATTCATTCTTTAGAAGGATGCTCTTTAGCCTCCATGTTTTTGTGTTCTTTCCAAATTTCCTCTTGTGATTGAGTTCTAGCATCAGAGCATTGTGATCTGAAAATATGTAGGGAATGATCCCAATCTTTTGGTACCAGTTGAGACCTGATTTGTGACCCAGGATGTGATCTATTCTGGTGAATGTTCCATGTGCACTAGAGAAGAATGTGTATTCTGTTGCTTTGGGATGGAATATTCTGAATATATCTGTGATGTCCATCTGCTCCAGTGTATCATTTAAGGCCTTTATTTCCTTGTTGATCTTTTGCTTGGATGTCAGTGAGGTGGGATGTTAAAGTCCCCTACTATTATTTTATTATTGTCAATGAGTTTCTTTGATTTTGTTATTGATTGGTTTATGTAGTTGGCTGCTCCCATGTTAGGGGCATAGATATTTAAAATTGTTAGATCTTCTTGTTGGACAGACCCTTTGAGTATGATATAGTGTCCTTCCTCATCTCTTATTATAGTCTTTGGCTTAAAATCTAATTGATTTCATATAAGGATTGCCACCCCAGCTTTGTTTTGATGTCCGTTAGCATGGGAAATTGTTTTTTTCCCCTCACTTTAAATCTGAAGGTGTCTTTTCATGTAAAATGAGTTTCTTGCAGACAGCATATAGATGGGTTTTGTTTTTTTATCCATTCTATACCATGTGTCTTTTGATTGGGACATTTAGCCCATTAACATTCAGGGTGACTATTGAGAGATATGAATTTAGTGCCATCGTATTGTCCATAAGGTGACTGTTACTGTATATTGTCTCTGTTCCTTTCTGGTATACTACTTTTAGGCTCTCTCTTTGCTTAGAGGACCCCTTTCAATATTTTCTGTAGAGCTAGTTTGGTGTTTACAAACTCTTTTAGTTTTTGTTTGTCCTGGAAGATTTTTATCTCTCCTTCTATTTTTGATGATAACCTAGCTGGATATAGTATTCTTGACTGCATGTTTCTCTCATTTAGTGCTCTGAATGTATCATGCCATTTCTTTCTGGCCTGCCAGGTCTCTGTGGATAAGTCTGCGGCCAGTCTAATATTTTTACCATTGTATGTTACAGACTTCTTGTCCTGTGCTACTTTCAGGATTTTTTCTTTGTCACTAGGACTTGTAAGTTTTACTATTAGATGACGAGGTGTGGACCTATTATTATTGATTTTGAGGGGCGTTCTCTGTGCCTATTGGACTTTGATCCTTGTTCTCCTTGCCATATTAGGGAAATTCTCTACAATAATTTGCTCCAATATACCTTCTGCCCCCCTCTTTCTTTCTTCTTCTTCTGAAATCCCATTTATTTTAATATTATTTCATCTTATGGTATCACTTATCTCTCGAATTTTCCCCTCATGGTCTGTAGTTGTTTGTCTCTCTTTTGCTCAGCTTCTTTATTCTCCATCATTTGGTCTTCTATATCACTAATTCTCTCCTCTGCCTCATTTATTCTAGCAGTAAGAGCCTCCATTTTTGGTTACATCTCATTAATAGCTTTTTTGATTTCAGCTTGGTTAGATTTTAGTTCTTTTATTTTTCCAGAAAGTGTTTTTATTTCTCCAGACAGGGTTTCTCTAATATCTTCCATGCCTTTTTTTTTTTTAAGATTTTATTTACTCATTTGACAGAGGGAGAGAGATCACAAGCAGGCAGAGAGGCAGGCAGAGAGAGAGGAGGAAGCAGACTCCCCACCGAGCAGAGAGCCTGACGCGGGGCTCGATCCCAGGATCCTGGGATCATGACCTGAGCTGAAGGCAGAGGCTTAACCCACTGAGCCACCCAGGCGCCCCTTCCATGCCTTTTTTGATCCCAGCTAGCACCTTGAGAATCATCATTCTGAACTCTAGATCTGACATATTACCAATGTCCATATTGATTAGGTCCCTAGCCTTTGGTATTGCCTCTTGTTCTCTGTCTCTCTCTCTCTCTTTTTTTTTTTGTGGTGAGTTTTTCTGCTTTTTTATTTTATCCATGTAAGAATATATGAATGAGAGAATAAAATGCTCTTTTACACTCTTTTCTTAGGGAGGTTGCTTCAAGTTGTGCTCTGGCAAATCCATATGGTAAGCCAAGAAGTAATAAGCAAACATTGGATCCAACTACTGGTATCATCTGCCCCTGTAGAGATCTGGAAGTGTATAATCCTACATCTCAGGCTGATTTCATGGGTTCAGAGTGTTCTGATAGATAATCAGCTCACTTTAGGGGACAGGTTGAAATAGCCTCTCCTACTTCTCTGTCATCTTGCCTCCTCTCCCAATATTTTTTTTTCTTTTTGATGCTATTGTAATGGGTATTTTTTAAAGATTTATTTATTTATTTATTTATTTATTTATTTGATGCATACAGTGAATGACAGAGAGAGAGAGAGAACATGAGTTGGGAGAGGAGCAGAGCAAGAGGGAGAAGCAGGATCCCTGCTGAGCTGGAAGCCTGATGTGGAACTCGATCCCTGGACTCTGAGCCAAAGGCAGCTGCTTAACTGACTCAGCCACCCAAACACCCCTAAATGGATATAGTTTTTAAAATTCCTTTTCAGATGCTTGTTCATGTATAAAAAAGTCACTCACTTTTTTTTGCATTGATTTTGTATACCATTGCTTTGCTGAATTTCATCTTTTTTGTGTGTGGTATCTAGGTTCTACATATAAGATAATCTGCAAACAGATGTAATTTTAGTTCTTCCATTCCAATTTGGATGCCTTTTCTTCCTTTTTCTTATCTAGTTGCTTTGGCTGGCTCTTCCATGCCATTCATGAAGCACATGCAGAGCTGCCTGCCTGGGCTAGAGGGCAGGGGATGGTTAGCAGCTACTGTGCTAAAAGCTTTAATTGACCAAAAATAGGCACAATTTACCACTGAAGCCTTGTCTTGGAAGTTACAGGTCTTTGCATAGACAGGTCTTTGCATAGAGCTCCAAATAGTCACATCAGTTGGATTGTGCCAGTACAATTGTTGACTAGTTGGGTAGATAAATTCCTGGTGATTCTTATTTTGTCATCATCCCCAAATTGTCCTTCTTTTGCTTTTAGATGAATGCGAGAGAACAGCTGATGTAAAAGTACAGGTAGTTTCTATGTAATATTGGGTGAAATCATTATTTACATAATGTTTTTCTGTTATTTAATGACTCCTAGACTCTAAAATAAAAGAAGAGGCCTATATTATGTTTTATGGTGTGTGTAATAAAGAAAAAGAGTTGTACATGAATCAGATATGAATTAGAATTTCAGAGGGTTTGGAAGTGATAGAGTTGAATGAATTGAATGAGTCTAGATTCACACTCAACTATATATTCTTCTTTTTAGAGGAAAAAAAAGAGTTAAAGCAAATGTTAAGTCCTGAGTCTAATTCTTTTTTTTTTTTTTTTTTTTTTTTTTTTTTTTTTTTTTTTTTTAGAGAGAGAGATCACAAGTAGGCAGAGAGGCAGGCAGAGAGGCAGGCAGAGAGAGAGGGGAAAGCAGGCTCCCGGCTGAGCAGGGAGCCCGATGTGGGGCTCGATCCCAGGACCCTGAGATCATGACCTGAGCCGAAGACAGTGGCTTAACCCACTGAGCCACCCAGGCGCCCCCTGAGTCTAATTCTTAACATCAGCTGTGCTTCTGATCAAAATTTCTGTGGCTGTTTCATAGATCTGGACCTGTTTATCTCATGATGGCTGGGTTTGGGGCTTTGCACTTCAGAATCTCACAGTCCGCATTCTACAAATGGTTATTTCTGCACCTGTGGCTAGCTTTAAGATTTTCTTCTGCCTTGCAGGTGTCTTAAAGTTGGCTTCAAAAGTCACAACAGGAACCAAAATAATTTTCTTTCCAGAAACTATCCAATAAGTTGTCTTTCAGATTGGAACTAGCATTACATAAAATGTATTTCTTTTGATGCTGAAATACCAGAGTCCCCAAAGAATCATGTGAATATGGAAGAGAATCTCAGGCAATATTTAAGAAACAGTCATATTTTTGAAATGTGATCTAGATATATAGAACTATCTAGGGCATTATAATATTTAGGAAAACATACATTTTGAAATCTGCACTTATGCTCTCTCATTCTATTTATATAATGCTAAAAAATTAGGAATCTTTCAAATTTTAAAAGAGACCCCTGATATAATATGCTGGCCATACTGTGAAGAACTAAGAAAATAAAGATATAAAAGGATCGTATTTATATCATATGTACACATATGCACATACTTCCAACACTTAACTTTGGGTCTCATGAATTGATTATTCCAAGTTTTAAAGTTTGCTGTATTTGCCAATTTGACTTTCCACCCAGAGTTGGGAGTTAGATTTTGTAACATAAAATTAAAATTATCTATTTGTCTAAAAATCAAGTGCAGCTTAAATTGTAAAAAAATTAATTGAGCAGAGTGAAGGATATTTAGAATTATTCTGAACATATTTTCCTGATTTTTTTTTCTGTATGAGCTCATCAAATATAGAAAATTGGTTGCTTTCTTCTCAGACACTTTCTAATGTTGTTTTTATTATCTGAGGTAGTATCAATGACAAAGAAATCATTGTCAATCACAAATATTATCTGACCATTTTATTTGCTCCAGGCACCGTACTTGGTCTCGATAAAGGAAAGAGATGTGGTTCCCGCCTGCCTGAAGCTCAAGGAGGATGAATAAACACAGGAGAAAAGAACAAGCAAATGAGGGTACAAAGCTCAAGGAGGATGAATAAACACAGGAGAAAAGAACAAGCAAATGAGGGTACACATAGTACATCAATCAAGGAGGTGTATTTAGTTTCTTCCTTTCTAGGTTTTTCTATATATTTTTTTGTTGTTGTTCTTTATCTTTCTCCCCCTCTTAGGAAAGCTGTTTCTGACAATGGAACAAGATTCCACTCCAAGGGGATGACTGTGGTTTGTTCCTTTAGAGAATAAAAATCCCAATATTAATGATAGTGACTGTGTAGACAGAAGAAGAGTTTCAGGAGGTGAGGAATGGGTGGGTTTTAGCTGACTTACACAGTCCCTTCTGGAGAGTTTCCATTAACTCATTCTGTCTAAAAGTATTTATTTGAATACCAGCTCTGGGCCAGGCACTTGCTATGCCCTTTGGGTACAACTCTGAATGAAATACCTGCATTCAAGGAACTGGGTGTACAGTGTAGGGGCCTAGAGCTTTATGAAATTGTGTGGTGTGTGCTACATCAGGAATAAGTATGGTGAAATTTTTGGATTCACGAGAGAAGATCTAACTCACTCTGATGGGGTTGGTGCCCAGCAAAGGCTATTAGAGGAAATAATGCCTCAGTTGAGAATAAGCATGGGAGGCATTATCAAAGCAAGGTGAGTGAGAAGAACATTTCAAGAACAGAGAGGCAGAAAATCTCTGGAGATCATATCCAGAAGCTTTAGTGACTTCTTAGTTGATGTGGGACATTGGATAGGAGTGTGTATGTGTCTGTGTGTGTGTGTGTGTTAAATGGTAAGAAGCACACTAGACATAACAGATGTCTAACTTATGAAGGCCTTGCCTTTGTTAATCATGTTAGGTTTTAGTTTTTATGCAATTTTATTCTTTCAAAACTTAAGCCTGGATGAATGTGCATCAAATTTGTTTCTGATTTGATCCAATGATAAAGAGAAACTACACCAAAATAATCGTGTATTTATTATAAATTAAATATGTTACTTAGAAAATTAGACAGGAAAGCATAAATAAAAATTAAAAAAACACCCATAAATAACATTGAGATTTTATTTTTTTCTTCTACTCACACTAGTTATGTGTTAAATGGGACTCTTTTATTTGATATTGTATCATGAATATTTTCCTTTGTTTCCTTTATTTTTTTTAATAGGTAAAACACGAGTCATAGAATTGTATGGCTTAAAAGATATAAAATGTCATCATCAAGATTGTCTGCTTTTTTACGTGCTAGTACCCAAGGGATGTTGACATAGATGAAGTGATGCTCAAATGGGGAGAGTAGAAGATACTATTTTTTTAAAAAGATTTTATTTATTTATTTGACAGACAGAAATCACAAGTAGACAGAGAGGCAGGCAGAGAGAGGAAGGGAAGCAGGCTTTCTGCTGAGCAGAGATCCTGATGCGGGGCTCGATCCCAAGACTCTAGGATCATGACCTGAGCCAAAGGCAGAGGCTTTAACCCAGTGAGCCAACCAGGCGCCCCAGAAGATACCATTTTTGGAAGTAAGAATTTTAGGATCTCAGGAGGCTACAGTTTGAAGTAATCCTACTGTCCCTATGCAAACAAATTGCCTTCTTCTCTCTTAATCTCCACCCTCCAGTAACAACCTGAGAGAACTCCAGTTAGTGCAAATACTTTTGTTCACCATGAAAAAAATCAGGAGCTCCGAAGGGTTAAGTCAGAGCCAGGCAGAAGCAGGGGTAGAACCAACATCTAACTTGACGCTTTTTCCTTTAACCTTAGCTCTCTGATAAAACTATGAGAATGGTAATAACTTTCTTGTCCATTATTCATAGACCTTAGCTTTTACCTTCATTTTGCCCAGCTAACATGGAAAATCAAGTTGGAGAGATCTATTTGTTCTGCATCATGTGTAGGCCTGAATTGAATGCTCTTTTCAACTATCTGCCTGAATTTTGGGATCGTTGAAGAAATGTTTTACAAAAATTTTTCATCTTTGAAGCTGGACATTCCTTTCAAATATATTGGAAAAGCAAATGGCCTTTTGAGATTTCAGATATTTTTATTGGGCCTTGATTTGTTACAAAAGTGTATACATTTCCCATGTAATTTTAGTCTTTAATTTTCTGTGATTAGTAATTATAATAAAGTGCTACACCAGGCATATGGGGGAATACAGAAGACAGAAATCAAACTATTTAGGTTAAAATTACTTTATAATGATAAGCTAAACAAACATTTGTTCTGAACCTCAATTCTTTTATCATTATGAGTGGAAGCAGCTAAGAAAGCATTCCTTTTGTTTATGGCATGCAATGAAGTTGAAATAGAACTATTTCTATTCACTAAACTAATAATCCACTTCTCCAAGTAAGATATTTCCATAAAGCTTAACTTGTCCCAACAGTAGACAACTCTTGATTGTAATACATAAATCTTTAATTTTTCAGTAAAGAAGCCCAAATCCATTTTTAAGGACCAGTTGGATAACTAGAAACTTCAACATGCCTAAAACCGAAGAACCATTTTGCCAACTACTAAGCCATTGTCACCATCCTGGCAGTTACCTGCCACCAGACACCTTTCCCGCACAGTATCGGAAAATTTAAGCAAGAAGTTTCAACCAACAGAAAACAGTGATGGATATCTTCAACAGATAGCCACAGAGTCTAGTAAAGACACTCCTGCCTGAAACATGGACTATCATTTTGATAGTTCCGGTTTTCACACAGGATCCTCTAGTTAAGTCTTGATAATATATCAAATATCGCCAAGTAGTCTGCTTCATACAGCTGCTCACATCGTGTACTGCACACTTCAAGGAGGCAAGAAAAAAACGTGGTCTTCCATAGCAAACCAATACCAAGTATTTAAGGTGTACTGCTTTAAATAAATTAGTGTGAGTTCTTACTGCTGTTTTGAGAGTGTTTTATTTGCTGTAATTCTAGCTGTCTGAATGTGTCCCCTGAGGCAGGTTTGTAAAGGATAATTTCAAAAATTGGAAAAATAAATAAGTGGAATGACTAGGCATGGGGAGATAGGATTGCTGTTCCAAACCCTTCCACTGATTTGCCAGTGGATGTTGAGCCAGTAGCTTGGACACTCTTGACCTCCATTTAATCTTCAAGAAGCCATGGCTAGTGATGTTTGTGTCATACTGCAAATGGGATGCTTGATGATGTGTGCCATGCATTTCCCCATCCTCGGATAAAATAGGACACTTTAACTCTCTTTACCGTAGCCTTTGATACGGTAAAGTTAACCCCAGCACGTGCCTGCTGAGCAGGACCAGAAGTACGCAGAACATGTGAACAGGTATTATCATGGAGACACTCCTTTCTGCAGCTGTGCCCCCTAAGGAATCCAGGGACTCCCTTAGAGGCGGGGGTGTGGGAAGTATGAGAGTGAGGGTTGGGAAGATTTCATCTAAGTGCTTGTTTGTCCTTCTGCGAGAGCTCAACATTAGTGGATTCTCTCTTCCTCACTCTCTCCCCCCTTTTCAACATGTGGGGACCTTTGACAGCAACATGGCTTTGTGGTTCTTTGAAACGGAGAGTATAAGCGTGGTCTAGGGAAATCAGACAAGCAAACGCCAGCCGGAAACTAGAGATCACATGTGACACACCTTTCTGTGCTTCACCTCCCCAGGCTGGAGGCTTTGTACCTAGTGGGAGTGCAAAGGTGCTTCTAAAATTAATGTGCCTGTGTTGTATTATCCTCCTGAAAATGGTAGGTCCTTAATAAAGGCTAATACATTTCATCGAGCTTATTATTTAGGATCCTTTGTTAGAGAAGTGAAAGGCACAAAACACTATTTGGGATGTATTCTCATGATTTTCTGATTTCCTAAAGACTGTCGATCCTCTCTGAGTGCACAATGTATAATATGGGTAAAATCATGTTCCATAAATGAATATGCCTGTAGATGTGCGCATCCATGTGTTATAATGAATGAGATGTTTCAGGGCAATTCCAGGCAGAGGGGGAAAATGCTTCATACTCTTGTAAAGCCTCCACAAGTTTTAAGGATTTAAAGTGTGTGTGTGTGTGTGTGTGTGTGTGTGTGTGTGTTTGAGTGTGGGCAAGATGTTCTTGCCCATTGCTAGGAGTTCCACGAAGAATTTGCTTGTAGAAACAGGTCTTCTTTCCATACAATGTTAACATGCTCTTAAATCTAATACAAAAGCGATGACTTAGGGTATAATGACAAATCAATCCAAAGCATCAAATGAGGGCTTTTTAAGGACTTGACTCTGTCAAATAAATATCCGGCTTTGCATTAAAATCTGACTGAAAGAAATCACTGTAAAAGCCACATACCTTCGTCTGCTAAAATTAGCACAGAATGGAAGCTTTGTCACACACACCCAATATTTGACTTTTTCCTTTCAACTGCGCTATTATTTCATATTTGTTGAACCAGATCTGTGGAGTGCACGAAACTGCTCTCTGTGAGAAGTTAAGGACTTTTATTTTTGGAATTAACGTGCACCCACAAGGGACACCCTAGTTAGTGAAAAGCAGGCTCTGTGGACTGGGAGAACCACAGTGGGTGCTGCTTTGTTTTAAGAAAAACTCCAAAAGGGTAAAATCACTCTACATAGAGATTTCTCATCTGCTATTTTAAACGGTTTCCCCCCTCATGATGTCCTCCCACCCCATTAACTTCCTGTCTTTTTTTTTTTTTTTTGAGTAGGCTCCACTTCCAGTGTGGAACCCAGTGTGGGACTCGAACTCACAATCCCAAGAATAAGACCTGAGTTGAGATCCATAGTCAGCTGCTTAACTGACTGAGACACCCAGGCGCCCCCCATTAACTTCCTTAGAAACTTGTTTTTCTCAATTATTTTTTTAAAAAAAATTTATTTATTTATTTGAGAGAGAGAGAACACACAAGGAGAGTGAGAAGGAGAAGCAGACTGCCCACTGAACAGAGAGCCTGGTGCGGGACTTGATCCCATGACCCTGAGATCATGACCTGAGCTGAAAGCATATGCTTAACCGACTGAGCCACCCAGGTGTCTGAGCTAATGCTTCTTTAAAGTGGAACAGTGTAAGTACAGACATTGTCTAGATTTCCTTTATTTTTTTCTGATTTTTGTTATTTTTCTCCCTTTTTATAATTTTTTCACCCATGTCTAATCTGACAACAGTTTTCCCTCATGACTTGTCTTCATTTGAACAGAGTGTTCACCTCGGTTTTCTTTGAAAGTTTGCATGAGTAGTGAGTTCAGTAAATATGTGAATAAGATCGCCTCACAGTCTGTAAGTAGAACACACGTGACAGAAACAGGAGCAGACATAATGACTCTTGACTGACCTGGTGGGATCAAAGCCATGTTGGTGACTGGAGTGGGGCCATGGGTATCTAGAAGGTCTAGTATGAAGACCAGTGAAGAGACGATTCCTATAATATTCTCGGGGATAACTGCCACGCAGAAAATGCTCTTGTTATAATTGGTTGATAATTGACAGACACAAGGAGAGGACAAAGAGCAAGGTGAAAAATGAACCCAAATACATGGGTAGCTTTAAGGCAGTGGTTCCCAAACCCAGATGCATTTAAAATCCCTAGGGAAGCTTTTAAAAGCACTGATGTCCTGGGGTCGCCCAGACCGTCGGTTAGAATCTCTGGGGCTAGAACCAGGACATCAGTGTGTTTAAGAAGTTCCTGATGTAGAGACAAGGCTGAGCCCTCAGCTTTGGTATAACTGACTGGTTTAAGTTAAAAAAATAAAAAGTGATTATTGTCTTGAGGGGTCTCCAACCAGTAGAGGGAGGGAAAAGGACATTTTTGTTCTACCTTCAAAGTACCTGGATCACCGTTGACTCAACATGATGGGGAAAGTCGGCCTGTCCCAAATGGGGTCATCTCAGAATGGCCAGAAATGGAAGTCAAACTCTGTCAGGCAGAAGGCGACTGGTCTTGCCGGCATCTTAGTCTCTGGTCAGCCTTCGGCTCTGTTCACAACCTTTGGTAAGAAACAGTCTGCCACTCGACAGCTATAAACATTTTGAAGTGTAACTTTGATAAGTACTTTTCCTTAGTGTATTTGCTATGAATCCTCTCACGTATGCATTTTGCTATTGGCTTCTCTGGATGTATTAACTCCATCCCCCATTTTTTGTAAAATGTTCTATGCTTTTCTTCCTAAGGTTGTTGAATTCACCGTGTCGTGAAGGACTCACAGGGGACTCGTCGCCTTGAGGTGTTTTCTTTTGGGAATTTTTACGCCCTTTCCCCAAATAATAATTTTTAACAAGTAAAATTTCTCTCTTGTCCCCGATTCTCTAAACATTTTTGGATTGTCTACAATGGCTAAGCACTCGTAAGCCTTTTGCAATTTAAAAAAGGAACTCGATGGAAGTTTAACGAAGCATGTAAAAAGCTAGAATTCGGATACATGTTCATCTCTGGCCTTGTACTCTGATGTTGTTTCATGTATGTATACATGAGTGCATGTTTGTTCGGCAAACAAATAAAATGATACAAAAAAAAAAAAATTCTAAACAGCCTGCTGTGAACATCCAGAGTGGTAATGGTTGGAGGAAGATTTCTGTTACTTTCAAATGTCTAATGCCCTTTGTTCTGGTGTTGAAGACAACGGGTGTGAAGATCGCAATCCTAGAAGAGAGTCTGGTTCCTTAAGGTTAGAGCTGGAGGATTCTGTGTAAAAGGCACAAAGCCCATCTCTCCTGGTGTGGACAGGACTCTTCAAATGTAGCCCCCAAAAGGCTGCCTATTTAATCTCAAGTGAAACATGTTTTTTTTTTTCTTTTTAAGATTTTATTTTTTATTTATTTGACACGGAGAGAGATCACAAGTAGGCAGAGAGGCAGGCAGAGAGAGAGGAGGAAGCAGGCTCCCTGCTGAGCAGAGAGCCCGATGCGGGGCTCGATCCCAGAACCCTGGGATCATGACCTGAGCTGAAGGCAGAGGCTTAACCCACTGAGCCACCCAGTGACCCCCTTGAGTGAAACACTGTTTACATTAAGTCAGCTTCCTTGGGGGGGGGGGTGTATTCATGTATTCTTACTGGTTCATTTCATCATTTACACCAAATTATTTCCTTGACAATTTTATTTTGGCTTAAGTTACCTATTTTTTTTTCCACACAGCTAATAAGTGGCAAGATTGGAAGTCACTTCAGAATCTCTCACTCAAAACCCTCCATGTCACAGGCTACAACATGAATGATCCCTGAGGACATATGGTAAGTGAAGTAGGCCAGCCACAACATGACAAATACTATATGATTCCACTTATATGAAATCCCGAGGGGAGCCAAATTCATAGAGACAGAAAGTAGAAGGGTAGCTGTCAGAGGCTGGGGGGATCGAGGGATGGGGAGTTATATTTTAACAGGTACAGAGTTTCGGTGGGGGAGGTTGGAAAAGTTCTAGAGACGGATGGTGATGATGGTGCAGGACAACATGATTGTGCTTAAAACAGTAGAGCCGTCTGCTTAAAAATGGTTAAAATAGGAGGGAGGAGTCAAGATGGCGGAGAAGTAGCAGGCTGAGACTACTTCAGGTAGCCGGAGATCAGCTAAATAGCTTATCTAAAGATTGCAAACACCTATAAATCCAATGGGAGATTAAAGAGAAGAAGAACAGCAACTCTAGAAACAGAAAATCAACCACTTTCTGAAAGGTAGGACTGGCGGAGAAGTGAATCCAAAGCGACGGGAAGATAGACCGCGGGGGGAGGGGCCGGCTCCCGGCGAGCGGCGGAGCAACGGAGCACAAAATCAGGACTTTTAAAAGTCTGTTCCGCTGAGGGACATCGCTCCAGAGGCTTAACCGGGGTGAAGCCCAGGCGGGGTCAGCGCGGCCTCAGGTCCCTCAGGGTCACAGAAGGATCGGGGGTGTCTGAGTGTCGCAGAGCTTACCGGTATTAGAACGGGGAAGCTGGCTACAGAGACAGAGCTGAGGAGTGACTCTCAGCTCGGGGTTACCATGAACCGGTCGCAGGCTCGGTCAGCTTGGAGCGCGGCCGGAGGCAGGGTGACGGGAGTCACTGGGCACTGTTCTCTGAGGGCGCACAGAGGAGTGGGGCCCCAAGCTCTCGGCTCCTCCGGGCCGGACACGGGGAGGCCGCCATCTTCATCCCCGCCCTCCGGACTCTACGGAAAGCGCTCAGGGAACAAAAGCTCCCGAAAGCAAACCCAGCAAACCCGAGCGGATTACTCAGCCCGGCCCCAGGTAAGGGCGGTGCAACTCCGCCTGGGGCAAAGACGCTTGAGAATCACTACAACAGGCCCCTCACCCAGAAGATCAATGAGAAACCCAGCCAGGACCAAGTTCACCTACCAAAGAGTGCAGTTTCAATACCAAGGAGAGCAGCGGAATTCCAGAGGAGAAGAAAGCAAAGCATGGAACTCATGGCTTTCTCCCCATGATTCTTTAGCCTTGCAGTTAATTTAATTTTTTTTTCCTTTTTCAATTTTTTTTCTCTTCTTCTGCTAAATTTTTTTAACTTTTACCGTTTTCTTTTTTTAACGTTTTTTAAATAGTTTATCTAATATATATATATATTTTTTTCCTTTTTATATATTTTATCGGCTTTCTTTTTTTAATAGTTTCTTTTTTTTTTTCCCCTTCTTCTGAACGCCTTTTTATCCCCTTTCTCCCCCCTCACGATTTGGGATCTCTTCTGATTTGGCTAAAGCATATTTTCCTGGGGTTGTTGCCACCCTTTTAGTATTTTACTTGCTCCTTCATATACTCTTATCTGGACAAAATGACAAGGCGAAAAAATTCACAACAAAAAAAAAGAACAAGAAGCAGTACCAAAGGCTAGGGCCTAATCAATATAGACATTGGTAATATGTCAGATATAGAGTTCAGAATGACGATTCTCAAGGTTCTAGCCGGGCCTGAAAAAGGCATGGAAGATATTAAAGCAACCCTCTCGGGGGATATAAAAGCCGTTTCTGGAGAAATAAAAGAACTAAAATCTAACCAAGTTGAAATCAAAAAAGCTATTAATGAGGTGCAATCAAAAATGGAGGCTCTCACTGCTAGGATAAATGAGACAGAATAAAGAATTAGCGATATAGAAGACCAAATGACAGAGAATAAAGAAGCTGAGCAAAAGAGGGACAAACAGCTACTGGACCACGAGGGGAGAATTCGAGAGATAAGTGACACCATAAGACGAAACAACATTAGAATAATTGGGATTCCAGAAGAAGAGGAAACAGAGAGGGGAGCAGAAGGTATGTTGGAGAGAATTTTTGGAGAGACTTTCCCCAATATGGCAAAGGGAACAAGCATCAAAATCCAGGAGGTTCAGAGAACCCCCCTCAAAATCAATAAGAATAGGTCCACACCCCGTCACCTAATAGTAAAATTTACAAGTCTTAGTGACAAAGAAAAGATCCTGAAAGCAGCCCGGGAAAAGAAGTCTGTAACGTACAATGGTAAAAATATTAGATTGGCAGCAGACTTATCCACAGAGACCTGGCAGGCCAGAAAGAGCTGGCATGATCTATTCAGAGTACTAAATGAGAAAAACATGCAGCCAAGAATACTATATCCAGCTAGGCTATCATTGAAAATAGAAGGAGAGATTAAAAGCTTCCAGGACAAACAAAAACTGAAAGAATTTGCAAATACCAAACCAGCTCTACAGGAAATATTGAAAGGGGTCCTCTAAGCAAAGAGAGACCCTCAAAGTAGTAGATCAGAAAGAAACAGAGACAATATACAATAACAGTCACCTTACAGGCAATACAATGACACTAAATTCATATCTCTCAATAGTTACCCTGAATGTGAATGGGCTAAATGCCCCAATCAAGAGACACAGGGTATCAGAATGGATAAAAAAACAAAACCCATCTATATGTTGCCTACAAGAAACTCATCTTAAACCCAAAGACACCTCCAGCTTTAAAGTGAGGGGGTGGAAAAGAATTTACCATGCTAATGGACATCAGAAGAAAGCAGGAGTGGCAATCCTTATAGCAGATCAATTAGATTTTAAGCCAAAGACTATAATAAGAGATGAGGAAGGACACTATATCATACTCAAAGGAACTGTCCAACAAGAAGATCTAACAATTTTAAATATCTATGCCCCTAACGTGGGAGCAGCCAACTATATAAACCAATTAATAACAAAATCAAAGAAGCACATCGACAAGAATACAATAATAGTAGGGGATTTTAACACTCCCCTCACTGAAATGGACAGATCATCCAAGCAAAAGATCAACAAGGAAATCAAGGCCTTAAATGACACACTGGGCCAGATGGACATCACAGATATATTCAGAACATTTCATCCCAAAGCAACAGGATACACATTCTTCTCTAGTGCACATTGAACATTCTCCAGAATAGAGCACATTCTTGCTCCTAAATCAAGTCTCAACCGGTATCAAAAGATTGGGATCATTCCCTGCATATTTTCAGACCACAATGCTCTAAAGCTAGAACTCAATAACAAGAGGAAATTTGGAAAGAACCCAAATACATGGAGACTAAACAGCATCCTTCTAAAGAATGAATGGGTCAACCAGGAAATTAAAAGAATTGAAAAAATTCATGGAAACAAATGATAATGAAAACACAACAGTTCAGAATCTGTGGGACACAACAAAGGCAGTCCTGAGAGGAAAATATATAGCGGTACAAGCCTTTCTCAAGAAACAAGAAAGGTCTCAGGTACACACCCTAACCCTACACCTAAAGGAGCTGGAGAAAGAACAAGAAAGAAACCCTAAACCCAGCAGGAGAAGAGAAATCATAAAGATCAGAGCAGAAATCAATGAAATAGAAACCAAAAAAACAATAGAACAAATCAACGAAACTAGGAGCTGGTTCTTTGAAAGAATTAATAAGATTGATAGACCCCTGGCCAGACTTATCAAAAAGAAAAGAGAAAGGACCCAAATAAATAAAATCATGAATGAAAGAGGAGAGATCACAACGAACTCCAAAGAAATACAGACAATTATAAGGACATACTATGAGCAACTCTACGCCAACAAATTTGACAATCTGGAAGAAATGGATGCATTCCTAGACACATATAAACTACCACAACTGAACCAGGAAGAAATGGAAAGCCTGAACAGACCCATAACCAGTAAGGAGATTGAAATAGTCATCAAAAATCTCCAAACAAACAAAAGCCCAGGGCCAGACGGCTTCCCGGGGGAATTCTACCAAACATTTAAAGAAGAACTAATTCCTATTCTCCTGAAACTGTTCCAAAAAATAGCAATGGAAGGAAAACTTCCAAACTCATTTTATGAGGCCAGCATCACCTTGATCCCAAAACCAGACAAGGATCCCATCAAAAAAGAGAACTACAGACCAATATCCTTGATGAACACAGATGCAAAAATTCTCGCCAAAATACTAGCCAATAGGATTCAACAGTACATTAAAAGGATTATTCACCACGACCAAGTGGGATTTATTTCAGGGCTGCAAGGTTGGTTCAACATCCGCAAATCAATCAATGTGATACAACACATTAATAAAAGAAAGAACAAGAATCATATGATACTCTCCATAGATGCTGAAAAAGCATTTGACAAAGTACAGCATCCCTTCCTGATCAAAACTCTTCAAAGTGTAGGGATAGACGGCACATACCTCAATATTGTCAAAGCCATCTATGAAAAACCCACCGCAAATATCATTCTCAATGGAGAAAAACTGAAAGCTTTTCCGCTAAGGTCAGGAACACGGCAGGGATGTCCGTTATCACCACTGCTATTCAACATAGTACTAGAAGTCCTAGCCTCAGCAATCAGACAACAAAAGGAAATTAAAGGCATCCAAATCGGCAAAGAAGAAGTCAAACTATCACTCTTCACAGATGATATGATACTATATGTGGAAAACCCAAAAGACTCCACTCCAAAACTGCTAGCACTTGTACAGGAATTCAGTAAAGTGTCAGGATATAAAATCAATGCACAGAAATCAGTTGCATTTCTCTACACCAACAACAAGACAGAAGAAAGAGAAATTAAGGAGTCCATCCCATTTACAATTGCACCCAAAACTATAAGATACCTAGGAATAAACCTAACCAAAGAGACTAAGAATCTATACTCAGAAAACTATAAAGTACTCATGGAAGAAATTGAGGAAGACACAAAGAAATGGGAAAATTGTTCCATGCTCCTGGATTGGAAGAATAAATATTGTGAAAATGTCTATGCTACCTAAAGCAATCTACACATTTAATGCAATTCCTATCAAAGTACCATCCATTTTTTTCAAAGAAATGGAACAAATAATCCTAAAATTTATATGGAACCAGAAAAGACCTCGAATAGCCAAAGGAATATTGAAAAAGAAAGCCAAAGTTGGTGGCATCACAATTCCGGACTTCAAGCTCTATTACAAAGCTGTCATCATCAAGACAGCATGGTACTGGCACAAAAACAGACACATAGATCAATGGAACAGAATAGAGAGCCCAGAAATAGACCCTCAACTCTATGGTCAACTCATCTTCGACAAAGCAGGAAAGAATGTCCACTGGAAAAAGACAGCCTCTTCAATAAATGGTGTTGGGAAAATTGGACAGCCACATGCAGAAAAATGAAATTGGATCATTTCCTTACACCACACACGAAAATAGACTCAAAATGGATGAAGGATCTCAAAGTGAGAAAGGAATCCATCAAAATCCTCGAGGAGAACACAGGCAGCAACCTCTTTGACCTCAGCCGCAGCAACATCTTCCTAGGAACATCACCAAAGGCAAGGGAAGCAAGGGCAAAAATGAACTATTGGGATTTTATCAAGATCAAAAGCTTTTGCACAGCAAAGGAAACAGTGAACAAAACCAAAAGACAACTGACAGAATGGGAGAAGATATTTGCAAATGACATATCAGATAAAGGGCTAGTGTCCAAAATCTATAAAGAACTTAGTAAACTCAACACCCAAAGAACAAATAATCCAATCAAGAAATGGGCAGAGGACATGAACAGACATTTCTGCAAAGAAGACATCCAGATGGCCAACAGACACATGAAAAAGTGCTCCATATCACTTGGCATCAGGGAAATACAAATCAAAGCCACAATGAGATATTACCTCACACCAGTCAGAATGGCTAAAATTAACAAGTCAGGAAATGACAGATCCTGGCGAGGATGCGGAGAAAGGGGAACCCTCCTACACTGTTGGTGGGAATGCAAGCTGATGCAACCACTCTGGAAAACAGCATGGAGGTTCCTCAAAATGTTGAAAATAGAACTACCCTATGACCCTGCAATTGCACTGCTGGGTATTTACCCTAAAGATACAAATGTAGTGATCCGAAGGGGCACGTGCACCCGAATGTTTATAGCAGCAATGTCTACAATAGCCAAACTATGGAAAGAACCTAGATGTCCATCTACAGACGAATGGATAAAGAAGAAGTGGTATATATACACAATGGAATACTATGCAGCCATCAAAAGAAATGAAATCTTGCCATTTGCGACGACGTGGATGGAACTAGAGGGTATCATGCTTAGCGAAATAAGTCAATCGGAGAAAGACAACTATCATATGATCTCCCTGATATGAGGGAGAGGAGATGCAACATGGGGGGTTAAGGGGGTAGGAGAAGAATAAATGTAACAAGATCGGATTGGGAGGGAGACAAACCATAAGTGACTCTTAATCTCACAAAACAAACTGAGGGTTGATGGGGGGAGGGGCTTGGGAGAGGGGGGGTGGGTTTATGGATATTGGGGAGGGTATGTGCTATGGTGAGTGCTGTGAAGTGTGTAAACCTGGCGATTTGCAGACCTGTACCCCTGGGGATAAAAATATATGTTTATAAAAAATAAAATTTAAAAAAATGGTTAAATAGTAAATTTTATATTATGCAAAATTCCACCACAATTTTTAAAATGAGGAAACAAACCCATGTGTTTCCCAGTTTAACAGGCTGATTTATCTAGGGCCTTTTATTTTACTTATTACAGATAATACATAATTAATTTTTATTTTAGTGTGGTCGATTTTGAAAATCTCTGACAGTAAGTCAGTCATTTAATTCATGAGAACATTAAATGTATGGCCTACATTTGAGATAATTCTTGAACAGAGGCTAAAATGGTGATTGCTGTTTGATTAGAAACTGTGTATATTCTTGACTATAAAATCCCTTAATGTTTCCTTATATGTGAGGAGTGTTTCACAGGTTATAAAATGCTTTTAGATATACAGTTATTTTTTTTTAACTCTCATGATCAACTTACAAGTATTATCTCCATTTTACAGATCAGAAAATTAAGGTGGAGAGAGAAAAATCCCATAGAGAGAAGTCTCTGACATGCTAGTAGCTCCCATGAGATGGAAGGAAGAGAGAAAAAGGACCAACAAGTAGAGAAGCTTTACCAGGAGAAACACCACACCCAGATTCCTCTCTTCAGGGAATGTGCCTCCTTGCATGAAGGCATATTAAAGATATTTGCAGACAAGGGGTCAGGGAACAGGAGGGCAGAAGATACAGACATGGGGATTGTGAAGAGCTGTATACAGGTTCGGTCCATAGTAATTTTGAGATTTGATGCTTCTGCTTTGCAAACCTCCGTATTCGTCTTGTTAGGCACAGCAACACCTGAGGCAGAGTTTATTAAACTTAATATTAAAACCTGAAATCACACTCCGCTTTCTTTCCCTAGTTCCTTAAAATCTTAGTGCTTATAATTTACTTTTTATTCTTTCACACACACGCACACACACACACGCACACAAGCACACACACCCCTCGAAAGTAGACAACAAAAGCCAAGAACCCCCAAACACAGCCAACATAAAACAAACCTCCCTTTCGTGTTTGGATGGAATGTCTCCCATTTATGTGTGGGTCTGTTGTCTTTGTATTAGAATGTAAGTGCCCAGTGGGCGGAGACCCTGTCATTCTGGATTAACTCTCCCACGGCTTAGTGAATCACCACAAGCAGAGGAGTGCTTATTAAACCTTACTTGAATGACTGATAAGACAAGTAATTGTGCCAGAAGAAATGCTAATTTTAAAATGTCTCTAAATTCCTGAACTTCACACGTGGGAAGTCCAGTGACCTGGGCTAGCTCTTGGGAATTAGTAATCTGATACAGAATCTTTCCCCTTTGTGTCACCTGTTACAATTTGGCCTCCCTTTGCTGTGGCTGAAAATCATTACCAGCTGACAGCTCTCCCAAGCCTGGTGTCTGCAACCAATGCAGAGCGGAGAATGTTGCTGATACTGGGCAGGCAACGACCTTGATCCATAAATTTGTCTGGATTGCTTAGAGAATCCAGACCACTCTGTGGAGTTCTGGAAGTCCATTTTGATGGATATTTATTTTAGTAGGTTACAAACTGAGTCTGAGGACAACAAATCTTTCTTTTATGTGAGGCAAGCTCTCAAATTGTTAGTTCTGCCTTTTATTAGTGTCATAGAAAGATGAAGTCTCTATTTTGATTGAATGGTTCTATGGTAGAAAAAGATCTGTTTGAGGATACAGGAGGCTGACTGGTGCTTAGAATGAAAATAGAGTGGCTCAGACAAAACCAGTATCTCCCAGATTATACCATTCACATGGAAGCAGATTTGAGAAACCCCATTGACTTTTTGGGCCACACTCGAGTGATATCAACTAGAAGGTATTTTAGTTGCAAAACAAAGCAAAACAAAACAAAACCTAAGTGCATATTGCTGGACTCCCACTGAAACAGGACAAACATTTACTTAAATAGAGATGCTATGGTGTCATGGAAAAATGAATGGGCTTGGAATGACAAGAGTTGGTTTTGCAAGCTAGCTCTACTGTGTTTTAGCAGTGTGAGTCCCGTCTTCATCTAAACAAAGGGAAACAGTAGTATGTGCTTTAAAAGGGGGCTATCTATGGAGAACTTCCGAATACCAAATGAAGACACACTCCTCCAGGAGTGAGAGCTTAATTCTTTTCCCTTTGAATATGGACTGTACTTAATAACTTGCTTCCATTGAAGCTTAAGGAAAGGGAAAAATTGTAACTGTAGTGTGCAGACAACTGGCAAATACAAATTTAGCCATGTGATCAAGGTCAGCATCACCAATGATAAGTCACTTCAATATTATATGCCCAGTGAAATTCTGTAATGAATTGGGCAATTCACTCTGTGGCATTCTTCCCCCCAAAACCATACCCCTAGCCTACTTATGAGTAAACATCAAACATAGATTAGGGGCCATTCCATAATTGGCTAATCCCTACTCTTCAAAAGATATTAACATTCGGGGGGAGCTGGGTGAAGGGTCTATGGGGACTCTCTGTGCTACGTCGGTGACTCTTTTGTAAATCTACATTTATTTCAAAATAAAAAGAAAATGTAAATGGTAACAGGTCATGGTAATTGAGATGATGCACAGGACAGGAATTTGTGGACACACAGGATTAGAAAAATGTGGAGAGTGTTATTATTATCAGAATAACTACATTTAAAACTCGGTGATCCACAAAGTATATTAATAATCAAGTATGGGGATGATCAATAATGTTTGTTTGGGGTTCTAGATGACCAGTACCCCCAAAGTCATGAGGATTTTCAGGAAGAATGCAATGTACTCTATTTGTAGGCAACTCAGATCATGATTTATGTATTAATAACCAAATAATTGACAGAGTACATAAATATGTAAATTTCACTTATGCAAACTTGGATGAAATTGGGCAGTAAATTAGAAATTCAAAATCTATAAAGATTAAGGTAATTTTCCATTTTCTTCCGAATTGGCAGCACTAGCTAAAGCAAGATCAATATTAATTAAGAAACCCACGGAGAAGAATAATAAATTACTGAAATTGGTTGGTTAACAGAAGTTGTTATGTAACTCAGAAGTTAGAATTACAGAATTAGACTTAAAAGGAATTTTAGAGACCATTTTGCTCCAATCCTTTTATTTTAAGGGGAAAGGAAGAATATTGAATTTGGAGATGCTGTAAAGCTTTTCCAAGATCTTCCCACTGGTTAGCCAGGACATGGAATGTGAATTTCAATCACAACCCTTGGAAGCAGGGATTTTTTTATGGGGGGGCCATGAACTTCAGGGGTTGCTCAACCCTTGAAGTTGCAAAGTATATGCAAGTATATGCAAAGTATATGCAAAAATGTACCTATGTGTGCATATTTGAGTTTTTCTGAAAAGGACTCCTAGCAGCTTTGATCAGATCCTTCAAGGAGCCTTAACCTTATGAAGGGTGAGAACCACTGCTTTTGAATTAAAAAAAAAAATTACTCATTACAACTGTTCTTAGAACATTGCTAGACTAATTTGTGTCTACAGCTTGTGTCCTATTTTATTTTATTATTTTATTTTTTAAAGATTTTATTTACTTACTTGTGAGAGAGAGAGAGAGCACATGAGGCGGGGGGAGAGGGGCAAAGAGAGATGGAGATACAGACCCCCTGCTCAGAGGGAGCTTGATTCCAAGACCCTGAGATCATGACCTGAGCCAAAGGCAGACGCTTAACTGACTGAGCCACCCAGGCACCACCAGCAGGAATAATATTTTAAGTAGAAAAAAAAAAATATGTGGGTCCTGATTGGTTCCCAGAAGTTACCACATTCTTTGGAAAAACCAGATGATACAATTTCATCTGGACATATCATCCTTTCCTCTGTGAACAAAGTAGGCTTTTGTTGACGAGGTAAAAGAGAAATGATATATTGAGCACCTACAATGGGCTGATCCCGAACTGTATTGATTTACTCTTAATACTAACATCCCATTTTACAAATGAGGAAAGTGAGGCACAGAGAGACTTGGGAACTTGTCTGAAAGTCACAATGCTAGTAACTGGTAAAACCATTTTTCTGAAGCCAAATGTTGGTACTTATAACACCACACTGTGCTTCTCTGTCTCTGATGTATTCGATATTTATAGAGTACACTGGATGAGCAAGCTTATCATTGTACTTTGTAGACATTCTTACTTTGTAACAGTAGAGGCAACAGAATGTGGGGCGGGAAGGCTGGGCTTGGTAGGTAAGATTATATAAACAGGAATGGTTTTGTTTCCCCCTCTTTCTAGCTCACCTCGAACAAGCATCATAACCACCCTAAATCTTGGTTCTTTTATCTATAAAATGGGGATACTAATAGTATTTATCTCAGAGCATTTTCCTGATGATAGGAGATAATACTTGTAAAACACTTAACGTAGTTCTTGCCCAATAATCTATGGTCTTTCAATGTTAGCAATTATTAGTACAACTGGATATGCTAATTATCACTCACTTCAGAATATGTTTTTCATCAAATGTGAAAAGGTTGCCACATATAGTTAAACTTAACATGGTTTAAATGAGTTCACGAAGATTCCTACTTATACTGATATCAACTTTCTAAATTTCTAAAATAGCCAACTGGAGAGTTAGCACGGCTGTGCACGACTCTGGGGATTCTGAAATTTACTGAGTAATACACTTTCAACGGGTGATTTGTATGATATGTGAATCAGTTCTCAATAGAGCTGATAGATGTTTTTTTGAAGTTTCTGTGGCTGAAAACCCGTTCAATGTGACCATTTAATGAAGGATAGACATTTAATTTTTAAACCAAATAATGTCAAATGCTAGTAACTAACTGCTTCTTGTTTGTTTGAGCCTTTCGTTCTTCCAGAAGTCGTAGAACCTATTTTCTGTGTATTGATAGATTTCATTACATTCATCCATTGGACTGTAATACAATTACAAAAATGGTATGTAGCGTATGATCACGGAGTCCCCTAAATAAAGGGAGTCTGTGTCTCCATGTGCCCGAATAGGTAGGAGATTTCAATATGTTCCATTTAGATAAATGATTTGTGTGGCACATTTTATATTATAAACATCACAAGTTATGGCACTTTTGTTGAGACGCATTCGTATTCTACCACAGTATCCAGTGAACTCATCTATAAATTGCATGGAAATTCTGATTTATAAAACACTGCTCCTCAGGGCTTCCCTCCATTCATTCTTCCTTTTGCTTTCTGGTTACTAGAAGGTTTTGCAAAGGATCAAAGGAGCATTCATACAGCGTATCAATGCATGTCAGTGGCTTGAATTTGTAGATGTACAGAATAATGGCATCTTGTTAAAAAAAAAAAGGCGTGTCCTCAGGAAAGGTGTTGAAAAGACATCGAAATCAACTCTATCAGTCTTTTTGTGGATCCCATTGTATTTCGAACAGATAAAACGCCCTACAACTTTAGAGTCTTGATGGCTGTTTTGATGCTCAGGGATTCCGACTTCACAAATCAAAGAATACAAAGGGGCCATTACATGACCTATGTGAATTCTTCCGCACACATTTACTCCTGATATGCTTCTTTGAGGTGAAATGATGTGCCCAAGTTGAAAGTCTAAAAGCTGGAGGGGTATGGGCTTTCCTTGGGGGATTTGCCATTTAATCAAATGTAACATTTTTGATCTGTAGCTGTCATAGTCTCCTCATTTGTGAGATATGAGCAAGAAATGCCTATTCAGGAGACAATCAAACTTCACATTTTAGTACAAGGCAACCTCTATTGTCCTCAACGTCCTTATTCTTAAAAATTAACAGCATTAGACAGCGTCACTAAGAAGAGCATCAGTTATCGATTGTGTTTTATCTAAGTAATATCAGATGAGAACATTGAAAGTATTTTAAAAGCTGTTTCTATTGGGGTGCCTGGGTGGCTCAGTGGGTTAAAGCCTCTACCTTCAGCTCAGGTCATGATCTCAGGGTTCTGGGATCAAGCCCAGCACTGGGCTCTCTGCTCAGTGGGGAATCTGCTTCCTTTTCTCTCTCTCTCTCTGCCTGCCTCTCTGCCTACTTGTGATCTCTGTCTCTCTAATAAATAAACAAAATCTTAAAAAAAAAACACAAAAAACAAAAACAAACCATTTCTATTATGGAACCCCTGAACTCTAGGTAAACTTGAACCAAAGAAGGAATTGGCAATTTGCATATGTTCAGCATCTCGTCTTCATTTAAAACCGCTTTTAAGGTCCTATTGGTCCACGGGAAAATTTAAGGTATTGTTCAAAGTTCTCTGTATTCTCTGAATTTAATCTTTGTGGACAAAAGCTCTGTGTGAAGCGCAAGTCTTCAGAGTGGTGAGTCGGGGCCCAGAGGAATCGGGCGGTTGGCAGAAAGTCCCGGAGAGAGAGAAGGAGGGGGCTGCGACTCAGGGGAAATTGCTACCTCTTTTCCAATTAGTCAGAAGCTTCATGGAGGAAATAAGACTTCAGAAGCTGTTTGAGTGATGGAAACAAGAGAACTTAGGTCTAAGTGGGGCCTGTGGACCATGCCAGGTGCTAAGTACAGCTTGAGAGAAGACCGGAAGGGGATGGAGATGTGATTAAATACTTAAAGGTAATAAGAAACATAGAGAATGCACGCAGGGTTAGGGAGTGTGTTACGTAAGTGAAACCACATGACCCATGCAGCTTGGCACCCACACGAGACTCGTCTCTACCCCCAAATCCAGTTTTTGGGTAAACTTCCCCACAAATACTTAGCAGATGCTCCCCGGGTACCAGAATTACTCCAACCTGCTTATTTTGAAAGCTGCCGCCGCAGTGATGTTCCAGGATGCTTGAGATCTAGTTCGTATGTTCACGTTCTCCAAGAGCAGGGATGATGGGTTTTTTCCCTTTCATTCACTCATTCAGCCACTTAATGAAAAATCCACATTGACTGAGAAGCAGTTAGTGTGCTAGACATAGGAGAACAGATGAAACGAGATCCTGTTCCCTTAACGTGGTTGGGATATACTGATACCCAAGGCAGCAGTGGGCTCCACATCCAGAGGGGCGCCCCAGGGGCGGTAAGCAGACCCAGAAGAGACACCCGGAGACGGTGCGAGGTTGTAATTCAGCCGATCCTCGGATCCTCGAGGGATGAGTGCCAATTAGCTACAAAGTAAAGAAACAACGAAGAAGAGATCAGTATAAAAGTGCTGAGAATTAAGAAAAATTCGTACATGTCATCTATGGCTGTCAATATAAGAGACAGTGGTGAGCCCCAAACATTGCAGTTTTGTGGCTGGAAAGATGGAGCTCGGGTGACATTATGTGTAAATTTGGTGAAGCTGGGATATTGAATGAAGATGAAAAGCATTGTCTTGGTTGTTGCAATTTTTGATCACTAGTAAGCTAGAGGGCTAATCACTATATCTCAGATATTGTTAAAGTAATAGTTAACGGTTATTATTGTCTTACAGCATTTGAATCTAGCTTAAAAGAAAGGAGTGCTTGGAGCTAAATATGAAAGCTCATCACAACCACATGAGATGAAAACAGAAATTTCTATGACTATTGATAGCCGTGGATGACAGAGATGATATTTATTACCACAGACAGCTAAATTTCTATGTATATCAGAGACAGCGAGAAAAAAAAGGAAACTTTTGAGAACCAAATGTACTGACAGGAAATGCCTAAGTCAAAAAACACATTGGTCCGGAGAGGCGACCTTCATCTTTCACTCTCGAGATTAAACATAAGCATCCTCCTTTGGGCCAGGTTCCTGAGTGCCCCTCTCCATTTTTAATTTCCACTGGTGTGTCATTGTTAATAAGAATCTACTCCTATTTCTCAAGGGTATACTTCATTCCTTCGGGAGCATTACTTTTGGAGACTTCCCACAATCAGAATTCTCAATGGCTTTTAAAAATCTTT
The DNA here is from genome assembly GCF_902655055.1 of Lutra lutra. Taxonomy (NCBI): domain Eukaryota; kingdom Metazoa; phylum Chordata; class Mammalia; order Carnivora; family Mustelidae; genus Lutra; species Lutra lutra. The sequence continues at coordinate 17,482,095 of NC_062283.1, forward strand.
TACTTTCCTCCAAATGGGCAAACTAATTTAGAAATATCAGCCATTGATAATTCAGAAAAATTTAAAGTGAAAGAAAAATTCCAAGTGGAAAAAAGATTAATTAGCTTCCACTTTTATGATACTACAGAGTGTTTGATATTTTATGTGGCAGGGAAAAAAAATTAGAATTTGCTATTAGACTTGACTGTGATCCATCTGCAGAATTTCTGAAACACCTAAATATGTCTAACCCTGGGGTTAGGGACCATGTTACTGTTTGTCTTTGTAACCCCCATTAATACTCAAGAAGGAGATCCTTAGCACAACTGAGGATATATTTTTAGAGAAATCCATGAAGAGCATGTGATATCAAAAAGTATTACTGATTAGAGGATAACGGTTGAAAAGGGGCACATAAGAATACTAGCATTTATTTATTTCTATTTTTCTGTTGGTAAGAGGTACATGTGTATGTGATGATACATTCAAACAGGATAGCACTTAGGAAAACTTCTGGCTGTCTAAACTTCGCCACTTAAAAAAAAACAAGCTTACTACCCTTCAATCCCAGGGATCTCTTACAAATTCCTTGATCAAAAATATTATAAATATTATCAACTGAGTACCTTTGGTTTCAGCCAGATGTTGATCTAGCAGATTAAATAATTCATACTAACCTGTGAATGACTAATAGGAAATATCCACAAATGTATATTTGCTCTTTAAAATGTGAATTTGTTAACCAGGTCAAGTCTCTAATGGGTAGAATGTGTTAAAGTTTCTTTTTTTCATTGTCAGGGAGGTTGCTTAAGGTGCTTACCATGTTATGTGTTCTCTTAGGCTGTTATTCCTAAACCTACCTACTTCTCCTCTTTAATTAGTCTATCAGGGAATAAAATTCATATGGTAAAGATTGTTTAGCAATAAGAATTGCATATATAATTTACTTCCCTTTTTTCAACAATATAATAATGTAAAGATTTTTTAAAAGAGAAAAATATCATTATTTCACCCTTTAACCATGACCATTTTTAATTATGTGACTTTTCCTCCATTCTTCATTTATTGTCAAAGACACATTTTGACGTGGTTGCAACCATAATATAGTGTGAACTATGCTTGCAAAATGCAAAACACAGTATTAATAAACATAATAGCTGGGTGTGTGTTGAATGGTGGGCACTGGCTACATTCTTTATCTGCATTTAAAAATATCATCCTCACAATGGCCCAACGAGACCCACAGAACCATTGTTTTCATATCCCGTTGAGGGATCTGGTGCAGGATGGTGAAGTGACTTGCCCAAGGTTACTAAACTGGTAAGATGTGAATTCAGGCCGCTTGCGATCAGATCATCCTAGTGCTTGGTATTGTTATTAAAAAATCATACCTGATTTTCCACAATGGCATGGGCATGGGGCATCATAACCATTAAAATTTTTTTATATTATTTTCTAGATTTTATTGGTTTGAGGGATAATTAAATGATTTCACATATACCAACCAACTGTCATAATGACTGGTTCATAAGAGATAGTTACTAAATATTACTTTCCTCTCTTTAACCCCAACACAATACTGACCTATAATGCTTAGAATCTTGAGTTTGATTTTACTATCAACACCCCGTGTATCAAGCATTAAATGTTTTAAAGTTATTAGGTGAAAATGTAGCTGTTCGTGTCTTAATTTGCAGTGATTACTAAGGACATTAACTCTTTTCCTTGTCTGTCTGTGAATCTTGCTTTCTTACTTGTGTCAATTTCAGGTTTACAAAAACAGTTTAAGCAACAAATAAGATCTCTGGGAAGACTATTACGGGTTGACACAAAGTCACCATATGGGTCAGAACAGTTTGTGTGACATTGTTTCCTCTTCATGGTTTCATCCCATGGAATGAAATGAAAAGACACTACCTAAGAGAATTGGAGTCATATGGTCTGACATGTTCACAGTGGTTTAAATAGCTGTACACTTAGCATAGAGAGAGAGAGAGAGAGAAAATATGCGATTTAATTACAATTGCCGCAATGAATTCCGAGTTGATCTGCTTCTCCCACATGAGTTGACCACAATTTTAAGCTTGGCATCGCCTGAAAGCTTGAGGAATGTATTTCCAGTAATTGCCAGGCCTCTTCATTGTTCCTCTGTATACACAAACACTAGGCTGTGATCAGAGTGGTCATGCTTGATCTGCCATCTGAAATTCACTTTTGCTATAAGGATTGACTAATCTGGTTCCTACTGACAGCAGTCCCCATTTACTGTATTAGCTCTCTCTCACTTTAGTGCCTCACAGCTCCAGTTAGGGAGAGCAAAGCAAAGACTGTTAAAAGTGGTAGACGTGTTAGTCATCACATATCAAATTGCTCAAACATCCGAGTTGCAATCAGTGTCCTTTTTTTTTTCCACCCTGCAAGTCAAAAAAGAAAGAAAGAAAGAAAAGTTAAACAATATCCACTTGTTGGAGAAACAATACCGCTCTGCCCCAAACAGGTTAAACGGGGAGGCTGCAAATTAATGATTCAGTGGGAAATAGTACAGGCTGCAGAATTCTTGCAACAGCTTCCCTTGCTCCCCCCACCCCCCACCCCCCTTCATCATGGCATGGCCTTTCTACCCTTCACCCCTGCCCTGTCATTATCTCCAGATGTTATCTGCCCAGCATATGTTGTAACCTATGAGATTCTGAGCGTTGTTCCCACCCTGCTGCACTCGCCCTCCTCCAACCCCTCTGTGCTGGGGCTGCATGCAGTCCTTCCAGAGCGGGCACTGAGAATAGGACAGAAGGACCGAAATGCAAAAGGGGCCGGGAAAGTAGAACTCTGACGCGAACATGAGGTCCAGACTGTAATTTATCACAAGTATGATTTGATGATTGCTGTTTCAACACAGTTGAAAAAGTACATATTTATCTTCTGAGTCTTAAGGAATTTGATTCTGTGCAATGGACGGCACAATCCTTTTCTTCCTATCTCAAGTGCCCTCGTGTTTTGTGGAATGAGACCTCTCTGTGATAGACGGGACCTGCAGAGGAGTGATTTCCCAGTTCCTCACTGGCGACCACAATCACACTATTAATGCAGTTAGAAATTTTTCTTGATCGCTCCTTTTGTGGAAGAATGAAATCTCGTATGTGATAAAATCAAGTGACACCTCCCTCTTTTATTATATCACAGTACAGTAAATATAACCGTTCACTACCTAATATGAATCAATGGTGTAAAGCAAAGACACAAGCCGATAGCAAACAAAAAGCAGTTATTTTTACCCCAAACCTAAAGGTAAAAGTTTGAGATTCAGCACTGGTACAAATGAAACTTGGCAACCGAAAAAGTAAGATCAAGTTGGATGGCTATGGAAAAAAAAAAGAGAGAGAGAGAAAATCAGTTTGCGAGTGTGTGAAAAATATGAACATACCTTTGGGAAGAAAATACTTTCATGCAGTTTTCTAGTGAGAGTACAGATTTAAAAGCTATTTAATTTGCCTTAGTGCTTTTCTTTATTTCTCCATCTAATTAATTTTGATTGTTTTTATAGCTTCCCCAAAATAGACAAAATAAACCAAGAAAAGATGTAAAAAAAAATATAAAATTCTATATCGAGGTATATTTCTTAAAATTCATGTGAAATGGGTTTTTCCGTGCCTGACTTTATCTTCTCTGTTTAGGGTCACTTCTGTTCGTAGAAGGAAAACCGTTGTTGAACTCTCAGAAAGGAAGATGGTTCTACCATTACATGTCAGTGATGATGGGTTTTATGACTCATTTGCCATCTCTCACCTTCCTATTTTCACTGCATCGTGTTCAGGGGACAGCTGGGACTCAGGCAGCTTCAGACCACAGAAACAGTCCACCAGGGTCGCCACAGAAACTATAATTTGTTCAAAGACAATCTCAATTAAATTAATCTAAAATACCCTTTTAGAGTTTTCGATTTCTTCCAGGCAGCAGCAGCGAGTTTTGCTAAAGGCCTATAAAATACAGAGAACTGTTAAATAATATTCCCTTTGATAAAACCAAATCGTCCTGAGAAATCTTTGAAAATATTTCTACCATATGTCTCTGAGATAAGATCACAAGTGTTAAGTAATGTGGTAACTTTCAGCAGGTTAACAATCACAGCTTAAATTTCATAAGACCTCTGGGTAACTGTCATGACCCAGAATCAAAGTCTTTGGTATTTGCTTTCACATATTTTTACACAATAAGCTCCATTAGCAATCTTCTCAGATATTCTCAAGTAGTTTCATATTTGCAAGTGGTGATCAATTTTGTAAAAACATACATTAGCCATTAAATTGATATTTCCCTTTGGGAAGCATTTTCATAAACATTTACATTTTCTCCAATAAAAGACCTCAGCTCTTTTATCATAATATTTTGGAGGGTCATTTGTTGTGAAGCAAGAAAAAAAAGAATGCTGAGATTTGGGCTTAAATATATATAACTTCATGGAACTATTCTGGTTGTTGGAAATAGGGTTCTTTTTTTTTTTTTTTTTTTTAAATTTATTTATTTGACAGAGAGAAATCACAAGTAGGCAGAGAGGCAGGCAGAGAGAGAGAGGAGGAAGCAGGCTTCCTGCCGAGCAGAAAGCCCGATGTGGGGCTCGAACCCAGGACCTGGGATCATGACCTGAGCCGAAGGCAGCGGCTTAACCCACTGAGCCACCCAGGCGCCCCTGGAAATAGGGTTCTAATATGATATTGGGCAGGTGTCGCTCTTAAGTATTTATTATTTTATATTTACACTTTGTCCCAGTTTATTATTTCTGATCTAGTTTCTTTCTTATCTTCCCAGCTCTATCATTAAACAGTTATGTGATCTTGGGTATTTAGTTTAATCTCTGGGGGTCTGAGTTCCCTCAGCTGTATGACGTGGCAGGAATTGACCATTTGGTTCTAAGATCTTTCCTAGTCTTGAGAGCCTTTGACACTGTGGTCTGTAGCTTGTAATAGTCGGTTAATTCCTAGGCACAATCAAGGGACACTTCAAAAAGAAACAGTACAAGTGTCGCCACCTATAGGTAGAAAATATACTACAATAATGAAAGAGAATGGTCATATCCAGGTAAAGAATACCATAAAAAAAGGACGGAACTTCATTTTAATCTCTATGAATTCCAGACTCCACCCACAACCATATTGCTGAATGTTTCTCTTTTCTTCTTCTCCTTCTAATATCACTGTGGGCTCGATCTATATTGTAGCTCCACAGTTAGTTTTATTTTCCTTCTGCATATTGTAAAAATCTGACTGATCTAGATTTCGAGATTTTACAGTGTACGAAAAACTTCATGATTTCAATATTATTAAAGGCTTCTATTAGCTACATGGCTTTACTCTTAACGTTGAACCAAATTTCAGATTAGGTACCCGGGGCGGGGGGGGGAGAACAAAAAAAAGGATGAGTACAAACCACTGGGAGGAAAGTTTGAGTCATTTTCTAATTGAAGATGTTGCTGTGGCTTTATGGATTCAATTTTTAATGAAAATGAAACAAAACCATTGTAGTATTGCTAGCATTAAGATACAGTAGATAAATTGAAGCTCAGCTTCAACTTATTTCCCTGTTACGGCTAAAGGGAAATCTTCCCTCAAAGAAAAATGAACAATTAGAAGATGAAGAAGAAAAAAAAAAAAACCCTTGATAAATTAAGAAACCATCTACCAGTTAAACTGACACTCCATATGCAGAGGAAACAATTTCCATGCATGTTATAAAAAATGTGTTAAATCAACTAACATTGATATAACTTCAAGCAATTAGGAGAACGCTAATAATGATATGAGTCTTCAGCTGTAAATAATTATGCTGCCCCAAGGCTATGCTTTAATTCTGGCTTGCTGTATCTATAAACAATAATCAAACTGCAAAGCAAGTTGTGTTGTTTTTGTTCACAGTTTGTGAAATGATTTTTATACCCTACAGTGATGCTGATGGCTATTTTGACCTTCAAGAACTCCGGTCTGTGAGGCTAAGAGCTAATGTGTACTTTCATCGATCTGAGTTGGAGACACACAGCGGGTTATAGTGCCTGTTTTCCATGAGTACAAAAGCCGCTATCGTCAATCAGTGTGTGTTGTGAAAAGGGGGCTTGCTGCTGTGACTCAATAAATGGGGACATTAGGAGGAAATGTTCTAATTGCTGCTACCCACATCTTGTTAATGAGTAATGTACAGTTAGACACCATGCAATTGCAACTAAACTGTTTATACAATTTATTCTTATGTTGCAACTAACATTTAACATAATGAAGTATCATAATTGCAACCATTAAAGTCAAGATTAAGATTTGTTTAATTAGAATTAAGAAAATGTAAAATAGAAAACTACTTTCCAGTGTTGGCTTTACAGGATGGATTCAGTCGTACACAGGGGGAAGAAACACGGAGGGCGCTGGTAGCAGACATTGTATACATAAAATTGTTCACTGGAGGTCTCGTCCTTGGATTTTTTGCTTAATGCTCTAGTCCAAAGTATAGAGAAAACAAAATATAAAGGGCATTAACTTGGCCACGTATAAATAGAGAGTGTTATTATTCAGATCGTTAGAGTTGTAGCTTTTAAATTTCAGAATTTACATTACCCCTAGGCTAAACAAATAATATCTTCAAACACACAACTCACATGACCATCAATGCAAGTTATCAAATGAATTAGGGAGGAAATAAGCCCCTGACTTTGTATAGGAAATGTCATAACTTTGTAAAGCCAAATGGACATTAAACCTCTATTTTAATTACCTACATGTCCAAACACAGGCGCTTATATAATATGATATTTTTACATAAGCGAAGGGACAAAACACGGTTAATGGAATGCTTTGAGGAACTATGGCTTGTCCAAATTCATTAAGTGAAACCGTTTCATTTAGGTCACGTCATGTTTTCCTTCCCCTTCCTATTTTGTTAAATGCTTAGAGGTTCCAGCCATAGAATTCTCTCCCATTTTCTCTTTCTGAGAACTTCTTTTTCACCCTCTCTAACACTCTCTTTCTAAATTACTCAGAAACTCCATTTTCCCCCCCTCCCAGGTCTACATTTTGTTTTCCAGTTTCTTCACTTTGGATGAGAAGTTCTCCTTCTGTCCCTGCAGAGTCTATGAACACCAGACTGCCGTAAATGGAGCCCAAGGGAGAGGGTACTATGTTTGGGGAGAGATCTGGGTTCTATACACCCACGTCTGTCTTCAGCCAGCCATCTGAAATCTTGTGGCTTCCTTTTTCCCCCTAGAGAGATGAGGTTAGCTCTCCGTCCTATCCTCACAAAAGCCTTGAGTGAATCTAATGCCTTACTACAATTGGAAGGCTCGCTGAAACTTTCGGTGCTGAAACAGAAATGCAGCTTGTGATTCCCTCCGTGGAGGTTGACCCATACTCATTCCACTGACTGCATTGATTAATTACCTTGGATGGGGATGAAGACTAGGGCCATATTTCATTACCCCCCCCATTTTTATTTTCTTCTTTTCTTTTTAAAAGATTTTTATTTATTTATTTGAGAGAGAGAGAGTATCTGAAGCAGACTTGCTCTGAGTGCAGAACCCGATGTGGGGCTGGACACGGGGCTTGACCGGTGCCCCGTCCCACGACCCTTAGATCATGACCTGAGTTGAAACCAAGAGTCAGAGGCTCAATCGCCAGAGCCATCCAGTCACCCCTTCTTCTCTTGTATCTGATAGGCACCACATTGAAGAGGGAGGGTCTCAGTAGGAATCAAGTTGCCAATTCCGTACAATAATAATATCAAGTCTTTCTTTAAAAACTATAAACCACATTTAAATAAGCACTGCAAATTATCTCAAAATCAGAGATCCTGGATCCCTTCTCGTTTCTTCTTAAACAAAGCTTTAAATCACTACACATGTACAAAATAAGTGATGATCTGATTTTTGTAGCAATATATCTGAAGATAATGGCATTTGAGAATTCCAACTGATCGGCTTGCATTTATAGTGTGGTATGCAATTATTGATATCAGATTTCTTGGCTTACTGTAGAATTTATTTTTATAGTCTTTCCCCTTCCCCTCCATTATAAATTTAAAGCGACAGCTTGGTTTTTGTATATACTTCAAACGTTGTATAAAATTTGAGTTTATCAACTTGTAGAAATGCTTAAGAACTTCAGCTTACAAAAGCAATTAAATTGATTTAATCCCTTTATTTAATAATTGGGCAGCTATCTGAAGTGTATCACTGGGCGGGACCCTGGGGATAAAGAACTCAGGAAGAGGAACAGGGTGATTTGGGGGGAGGGGACAGATGATGACTTGTACTTTGGACATACTATCTTGACTTTCTGGGAGACTTCCAGAAGAAGTAGGTCAATTGGCGGCTTTAGAAATGATTGTGGACTGATACTATGATAAGATCTAGGGCCTTTCATCAGGACTTCAAACATACACTTTCTATGCGATTGTGGAAAAATCAACATGTTGATTTCTTGGCTCCTGCTGTTATACAGGAATTTAAAAACAGTTGACAGTTATTTTTAACTTGATGATAAAGGAACAACTGTGTTTGTTTGGAATAGGAATATTCTAAACTTTAACCAGATCTGCACTAAATGGTTATGTGAATGAAGAAGTTTTTGTTTGCCTAATTCTCTTAGTATTTAAAGCAAGAATTTGCCCTTCCCTCTCTTCTTCCCTCCCTCCATTCCTCCATGTCCTCGCTGCCTAAGATGGCAGCCACTAGCCACTCATGAGTATCAGGCACCTAAAATATGACTACCGTGACTGAGGAACTAAATTTTAAATGTTTTTTAAAAATTTTAATTCAACTAAATTTAATTTAAAAATTTTTAAAGATTTTATTTGTTTATTTGAGAGAGAGAGGAAGAGAGCAAGAGAGAGCACAAATGGGGGTGGGGGTGGGGAGAGGGAGAAAGGGAGAAGAGACTCCCCACTGAGCAGGAAGCCTGACCCGGGACTCCATCCCAGGACCGGGGATCATGACCTGAGCTAAAGGCAGACACTTAACTGACTGAGCCACCCAGGTGTCCCCCTATCTAAATTTAATTTTAAAAAATGAAGCAGTATACAATATTTTCTGCTAAAGACAACTTTACTGTGTGGTAGGACTCCCTTTCTCTTCAATTGTTGACTTGCATGATCTGTCGCTGTTACACTGTAGTGAGCATTTGGGGCACATGCCTTGTTTCTAGCATAACTCAGAACCACACGATTGATCTACTCTACTCAATGTCAATGGATTGATTCAGTTTGATTTTTTTTTCCTATCCACCCAGGCAATCTTGTATCATATTTATTTGAATATTTTATGAAGAGAGCATGAATTACAGTGATCATGATGTAACTCATAACTGGTAATCACATGGATGTACTTATTATTTAATTATCTGACAGTAAAATATATTATTATTAAAAATTAAGCATGGGCACATTTTGAAATTCAAAGCAAAGTCATGATGCAGGTACAGAATTGAGTGGAGATGAGAAAGCACTGGAACAGGAAATGAAAAAAGAGATCAGAAGAAGATGTCACAAATTTCACCAAGAATAGCAAATGCAATTTGCTGCAGGAGAGCAAGTTGAAGAAGCTGGTTTGTTTGCTATCCCAACAAATTTTTAAGAGGATAAAGTTGGCAATGTAAAGAGGCATTTTCTGAAACACATGGTGAATCGCTCAGTTTCCTTTCAATAGTCAAAATTGAAATTAGGTGAAATTAGGTGCCTGAAAGCAAAATTAAATGTCCAGAAAACAACTTTTAAGCGATTTCTAACACTTTTTGAGCTTGTGAAACTGGCAAGCTATAAACCAGCTTGGATTCTTGCACATGTAGAGAAAAACCTCAATTTTTAGCTGCAGAGATGATAAAAGAATTGTTATTTTAGTTATGAAAATTTTCTTAGAAATTATGAGGATAAGACTAAACAATATTTTAAACAAACTAAAAGATCTTCAGTTAAGCTACCAAGTAATTGCCTGTAAAGTACAAGACCTTCTGAACAACATCAGAGATCAATTTATTCAAAATTAAAGAAAAACCCAAAATTGCATGTGGTTCTGTCGGTTAGGTGTCTGCCTTTGGCTCAGGTCATGATCCCAGAAGCCTGGGATCAGCCTCATGTTGGGCTTCCTGCTCGGTGGGGAGTCTGCTTCTCCCTCTCCCTGCCCCACCCCCTGATTGTGCTGTCTTGCATACACGCAATCTCTCTCTCTCTGTCAAATAAATAAGTAAGTAACTTTAAAAAAAATGTAAGTACTATTTAGAAGCTTTAGATGAGGTGTGAGTTACGAGATACTGCCCTTTCAATACTTTGGGTATATCTTGTCTCAAAGACTTCCAGATTTATGAAGAAATGTCAATTTTGGGCTTAAATAAAACTGAGCTGATGGTGCAGATGGTTTTGAATCTTACATCTGTCAAAGAATTTCACCTAGATATAAGAAGTTTAGTTTTTCTAATGATGGGCGGCACTCCAGCTACGTTGGATCAAAAAACAAAGTGTGCTGGAATTTTAAAAATGAGAGATGGATGTTTCCCTTATTTGTTTGCTTCATTGTGTAATACCTAGAAAATATTTGTGCAGGACTTTCCAAAAACATATTCTATGGGGAAAAAAATGGCAGGGACATAGTTATTGAAATCATTTCATCTAGATGTGCAAATGTCATGGATTATTGCCAGTTTGTAGAACCGCTGAAAGAAATGGAGACAATGCATTTAATGATTTTATGTTCTTGCCCATGGACACTGGTGGAACCGTAGGAGAGTATTACAAAGGTTTCCTACACTGTTAGCTCCACATAAAGAATACTCAGTGTATTCAATACTCAACAAAAATAGCAATGAGATGTCTGTTTTCTCACCAAAAATACACAGCGTATAAACGAGCCAAATTTGCACCTCCAAAGAAAGGAAAGTTTCTTTGTGACTTCAGTAGGCAGGTACAAGGGTTTATGTTGAAGTCAGTAATAAAGGCTTCATGATCAATAATAACGATTTATACATTTCTTCTAACAAGAATCAATATGCAGAATATTTTAACTGTAATTGACAGCATTATTGGCTGAAGAATCTACAAAAAAGTTGATGAATGCTTTGTTGATATTGACAAATTTAGAACTGCTTTTCAGTTTATATCTTTTTTTTTTTTTAAAGATTTTATTTATTTATTTGACAGAGAGAGATCACAAGCAGGCAGAGAGGCAGGCAGAGAGAGAGGAGGAAGCAGGCTCCCCGCTGAGCAGAGAGCCCGATGTGGGGCTCGAACCCAGGACCTGGGATCATGACCTGAGCCGAAGGCAGCGGCCTAACCCACTGAGCCACCCAGGCGCCCCATAAATTAATGTGCTTTTGATTTAAGTTACAAAAGCCCTTCCAAAAGAGTGAACTGGACCACTTTTTGTTAATGTGAACTCAAGTACTGTAGGAAAATGGGTTTTTTTGGCGGTCGATTCAGTTATTGGAAAACTTTTAAGAACAATGTGATTAGGTCAATCTACCTTTTCAACTGTAAATTTTATGAAATCTAAATATAGTTCAAGCGTTATCTTTGAAACGTAAGATATGATAGAAGTATAAACTATGGATCTGATTTTAAAGATTTTATATAAAATAGGAATGTCAAATAGCTTGCTTTTTAAAAATATTTATTACATGCTAAAATGGTTATATTGAAAATAGTGGGTAAAGTAAATGTATTATTGAAATTATTTGACCTATTTCCTTATACTTTTATTTGATGAGGCTACTAGAAAAATTAAAATTACATTTGTGGTTTACATCTTGTTCCTATTAGACAGTGCTGATCTAAGTAAATCCTACCATTTTTCATTTGCCTTTCTTTATATCGATGTCTAGGATTGGTTTAATGAAAAATTATCCATCCTGTTTCAATGAAAAAGACTTCTCAGGGGTCTTTCATGAGTTATTCAGGCTGCAAAAATTACCTAATCCATTCATAATCAGCTTAACCCAACTGCCAACAAAATTACTAATACCCATGACAGGTGTTGATGCTCTTCTTTATTTTGTTATGCTCTACGGGTGCTTTTATTTAATTTATTTTTATTTTTTAAAGATTTATTGACTTATTTTAGAGAAAGAGAGCACACACATGTGTGAGTGCAAGGAGGGGCAGCAGGAGAGAATCTACAAGTGGATTCCCCACTGAGCAGGGATCTAGAGGAAGGGCTTGATCTCACAACCCAGGAGATCATGACCCGAGTAGGATGCTTACCTGACTGATTTGACCAGGTGCCCTTACATTAGTGTTTTAGGTAGAATATGAAATATGTACAATTTTTTGAGTATTTGGTTATATTTGAACACCCAAATGAAGTAGATGTTTAAGCATCACTGGTGAGTTTGGTCTTTGATGAATATACCTAGACTTGGTTCAGTCCTTGGCTACATTGTTTAAACTCTAACCTCCTCTACTTACGTGAGTATATCAATGCTAGTATATGAAAATTACCATAATTTCTTCTCTTTCATGGTAAATATACAGGTCACTTGTGACTGGTAGAAGATTCATCATGACCATCTACCATTTCTACATTTCCCATATAATTCTCAACTATTCAACTTTCCATGTGTTCTCTGCATAGTGTTAGCCAAGAATGGATGGCAGGGTCTGCTTCTAGGTCTCCGATCCATAGTTTACGGGAGAGTTTGTAGATCTTTTGTCGCGATTATTGCACTGAAACTTGGGAAGATCTTGAAAGTAATAGATCTATGACTGGTTTTTCCTTGAGTTCGGTCTTTGACTTTGTTATCAGTGGAGTTATAGAACTGATTCTGGTTAGGGAAACTTTATTGCCCTTGCTGGGGTTAGGATGAACCACACTGAATACATGGCATTCCTTGAATAGATTTCTTCTTTTTTTTTTGAAATTTAAATTCAATTAGCCGACATATAGTTCATCATTTGTTTTTGATGTAGTGTTCAATGATTCATTAGTTGCACTTAATGCCCAGTGCTCATCGCATTATGTGCCCTCCTTTATGCCCATCATTCAGTTATCCCATCCTCCCACCTACCTTTCCTTCCACAGGCCTCAGTTTTTTTTCCCCAGAGTGAAGAGTCTCTCATGGTTTTTCTCTCTGTCTGATTTCTTCCCATTCAGTTTCCCCTCCTTTCCTCCATGATCCTCTGCACTATTTCTTATATTCCATATATGAGTGAAACCATATGATAATTGTCTTTTTCTGATCGACTTATTTTATTGAGCATAATACCCTCAAGTTCCAGCCATGTCGATGTAAATGGCTGAGTAATATTCCATTGTATATATGAACCACATCTTCTTTATCCATTCATCTGTTGAAGGGCATCTCAGCTCCTTCCACAGTTTGGTTATTCCGGACATTGATGCTATGAACATTGGAGTGCCCCTTCTTTCCACTACATCTGTATCTTTGGGGTAAGTACCCAGTAGTGCAATTGCTGGGTCATAGGGTAGCTCTATTTTCAACTTCTTGAGGAACCTCCCTTACTGTTTTCTGGAGTGGCTGTAGCAGTTTGCATTTCCACCAACAGTGTAAGAGAGTTCCCTTTCTCCACATCTTCAGCAACAATTGTTGTTTTCTGTCTTGTTAATTGCAGCCATTATAACAGGTGTAAGGTGATATCTCATTGTGGTTTTGATTTGTATTTCCCTGAGGACAAGTGATATGCAGAATTTTTTTCATGTATCTTTTGGCCATTTGTATGTCTTCTTTGGAGAAGTGTCTGTTTATGTCTTCTGGCCATTTCTTGACTGGATTGTTTGTTTTTATGGTTGCTGAATTTGAGAAATTCTTCACAGATCTTCGATACTAGCCCTTTATCTAGTATGTCATTTGCAGATATCTTCTCCCATTCTGTAGGCTGACTTTTAGTTTTGTTTACTGTTTCCTTTGCTGTGCAAAAGCTTTTTATCTTGATTAAGTCCCAAAAGTTCATTTTTGCTTTTGTTTCCCTTGCCTTTAGAGACATGTCTTGCTAAAAGTTGCCGCAGTTGAGGTCAGAAAGGTTACTGCCTGTGTTCTCCCCCAGGATTTTGATGGATTCCTGTCTCACATTTAAGTCTTTCATCCACTTTGAGTTTCTCTTTGTTCATGGTATAAGAGAATGGCCCAGTTTCATTCTTCTGCATGTTGCCGTCTAGTTTTCCAAGCACCATTTATTGAAGAGACAGTCTTTTTTCCATTGGATATTCTTTCCTGCTTTGTTGAAAATTAGTTGATCATAGAGTTGAGGGTCCAGGGAAAAATAGGGTTATAGGGATATAGAGGGATATAAAAAGAGTCTTTTTTTTTTTTTTTTTTTTTTTTTTTAGGGGAGGAAATTAGCAGACTGGCTACACATCTTGATTAGGATTAAGATGAAAGTACTAGGAATGGTAGTGAGATCAGAGTACCATACCAGACTAGTAGAGAGAATGTGCTGATCATGAATTAAGCAGGATCAGTAGAGGGAAGAAATGAAACTTAACACAGTGTAATGGGAGTACTCATTTTACAGTGAATTGGGTCTTTTGTTGAAGGATCTGCATTAGTTTATTTTTATTTTATTTTATTTTTTAGAGAGGGGAGAGAGAGAGAGAGAGAAAGGGAAGGAAAAGAAAGAGAGAAAGAGGCAGAGAGAGGGAGAGAGTATCTCAAGCAGGTTTCACACTTAGTGCAGAACCTGACATGGGGCTCAATCTCATGACCTTCAGATCAGAACCTGAGCCAAAATCGAGTCAGATGCTTAACTGACTGAGTCACCCAGGTGCTCTGATGCAGATATTTTCTAGAGAGAGATGAAAAAGTGGGTCAGGTGTTCCACAGACAAGTCATATCTGGACATACGGGTTTGAGTGTCATCAACATATAAATGGTATTGGAAGCCAGAACTATGGTTAAAGTCATTCTTGGGGTGTGTGTGGCAGGAAAAAACAGACGTGGGGGAAATTTGAAAAACTTGGGCGGGGGACCACTAGCATTTAAGGGGCAGACTATCTGACTGTCTTTTGCCAGGAAAGACCAAGTGAATACAATATTAAACCTGTATCCAGGACACTTCCCTGATCGATTTCTCTCTCTTCACCCCGAAGTAAAATAAATGCAAGGAAGTAAAATAATTGCTGGAAGTCAACCCTTAGGGTTCCTTTTAATATGCTGACCATTACCTTCTTATGAATAATAACATTTCCCTACATGTCCATATAGGTGATCAATTTCCTAAAACCTTAATTGAAGACCTACTATTTGCAGGGCTCTGTGTTGGAGAGAATATATTGGTCAAGTTTTGGTAGCCAATTAGATCCACATACAGTCTAGAGTTGCACTCTGGACTCACGTTGCACAATGGAATCTATAGTTGCACTCTTAATGAAATTTGGTGCCATCAATGTGACCATTAACTTTTTAAAAATATCTGCTTCATGTAGTGTTCTAAGAAGGGGAATTTATTATTATTATTATTATTATTGTTATTGTTATTATTATTGTTAACCATATAATGTATATTTGTCCCAGGGGTACAGGTCTGTGATTCATCAGTCTTACACAATTCACAGCACGAACCATAGCACATACCCTCCCCAGTGTCCATCACCCAGCCACCCTATCCCTATCCCCCTACATCCCCCAGCAACCCTCAGTTTGTTTCCTGAGATTAAGAGACTCTTACGGTTTGTCTCCCTCTCTGGGTTCATCTTATTTCATTTTCCCTCCCTTCCCTATGAGCCTCTGTCTTGTTTCTCAAAGTCCTCATATCTGTGAGATCACATGATAATTGTCTTTCTCTGATTGACTAAAATAAGTATTATGCTTAGCATAATACCCTCTAGTTCCTCCATGTTATTGCAAGTGGCAAGATTTCTTTTTTTGACGGTTGCATAATATCCCACAAAAGCCAAACTATGGAAAGAGCCTAGATGTCCATTAACAGATGAACGGATAAAGAAGATGTGATATCTATCTATCTATCTCAAGGGGAATTTTTAAATTAACTCTTACTGGGTTACATCTGCCTTATTATCTTTTTTCTCTTCCTTCTTTTTTTTTTATTCAAAGATTTTATTTATTTATTTTACAGAGAGAGACACAGTGAGAGAATAAACACAAGCAGGGAGAGTGGGAGAGGGAGAAGCAGGCTTCCTTCCCGCTGAGCAGGACCCTGGGATCATGACCTGAGCCGAAGGCAGATGCTTATCGTCTGAGCCACTCAGGCACCCCATCTTCTTTCTCTTATTTCTTAAGCTTCATCTTTTGTTCTTTTTTTTTTTTTTAAATTACCTCAGGACTTTCATACATACATACACTATGGAGAAGAAGAAACTTCTTTGGTTAAAAAAAAAAATCACGTAAGTATTGAAATTGCTTCCCGCTAGACTCACCAGCCTTCACTAACTTAAGAAGAAACTGTGTATCTAATGTCTACAGGGAGGGAACAGTAGCTACCAAATGTATGAATTGCATTTGAGACTAGGTCTGGATTCAAAAGTAGTTATTTAAAGATCCTTTTATGTACAAGGACACTGAAATCATATTCATTTGTTTCAAAGGGGTTCCTCTTAAAATCCACACTTCTAAGAAATGATGTCTCACGTTTAATTTGTTGAAGAGCTAGTTAAAGGAGCTTCATGGTGAGGTATTCCCTCTCTTATCCCAGACGTCAGAAAGCTATGCGGGGTGGGGGGGGGAAGCACCTGCCCCACCCCTGATACCTGATACCAACTCATTCTCTCTCTGTCACAATAAAGACACATTATTATTACATATCTATCATATGCTTCAAGCAGGCTCAAAATAAACTTTGGATCTTTTGTAAGTAATACTTTTACCAAGACAGATAATGTCTAGTAATCTGATGGCAGCCTCAAAATCCCAAGTGTTTCACCCATATTTACCTTATGTGTCCTCACAACAATCTTATGAGTTACTCAAGTCAGGCATTATGGTCCCATTTTGCCGATGGGTAAATTCAGGCTCAGATTGGTAGTCATGTATATAAAAGTGACAGAGCTAGTCAATGGGATTAGAGCTTGCACTTTTCACTTCAACTCAGAGGTCTGGGAAGACTTAAATCGAATTTTAAAAAGTGGGATTCACAGACTTACAGGGGCAGGCAGTGGAATCGTAACTGTGTTACTTAATCATGGCTGAATTAATCTTAAAAAAACGATGAGAGTTTTGAGTCTCTCTGAATTTTATATTCCTATGAAAGCTGTCCATGGCTAAAAGAGATGGCAATCAAGAGTTAAAATGAAAAAGAAAAGAAAACAAAATTATCTGAACTACTGAACCAAGGATATACAAACGATGTCCAGAGAAGAACAATTTTTGAGTTCCAGAGGGCAGATGACAACTGACTCACGCAATTGTTTTACACTAATTAAGCATTCTCTCTCTCTTTTTTTTTTTTAATAGTCTTCTTCTGAGGCAAAATTCTGTGGCTGCTGGATTGGAAGCAAGTCCACACTAATCAATATCAATCTGCTACCAAATGTTATTAAATATCTCTCTGATACCTATTTACAACTCAGAAAATAATTTCACTGCCAAGGGATTGTAAATGTGTGAAAAGAACCTCTGACAGCTTACCTCACTCACTGTCTCCAGTCCAGCGTCTGGGCGCTAAAGCCGGGAGACTAAGATGAAGGACGTAATTAAGGAAACATATGAAGGCTAGCACTGGGTTTGAGATTAATTAGCTGTGCGTCAATAATCTCATCAATATCCGATTAACAAATGACACATTGCCCGATGAAACATATTGATTCATGCGCACTCCTCACTGTTAATAAATTGAAGCTGCTTTGCTAAATGAGAAATCTGACAAAATTGTAGGCTTCTAATACTGCCCTGCTATTGTGATAAAAAACATAAAATTAGCCTGAAGTATACAGTACTTAATTTAGGAGGACTGTCACTCCACTTCTGAAGCTTGTTAATGAACGACAAGAAAAGGGAAAAGACTTTTATGGATAAGTTACTCACAAGGACTAGGAGAATTTCCCAAGGGCAGGCGTTTGAAAAGCGGAATATGCATAGAGAGGGCCCTGAGCTGGAATACTTCTCCGAGCTGGTGTGCGGCAAAGAAAGTTTAGCTGTTGGTGGGGGTGGCGTTTGGAAGTAGATCGTTTTCAGAGCAAGAGTTGTTTTAAGTTTTGGAAGTCACTCCTCTAATATTGGCCCCTATGAGATGGTACTATTCATAACAAGGAATGTCGTCGTTGGCTTCTCTTTAAAGGACGGTTATGGAATGGAGTAAAAAGCTCCTGGTTTTGACAGATCTGATCACGCATCAGCATAGGTGAAGTGGTGTCTGCGTGTGTGCGAGCACTTGCGGTGTAAACCATTAACCAGTCATCACTTTGTCCGCGGCGTGGCATCAGCAATTATGGTCCCAGTCTGTAATGCAGACCCATATTGATCTTTCTAACCTGGGGACGCTTGCTTCTCTCTGGGCTGCCTTGTGGGGTAAGCACCTTTTAAACCAGGCAGGACTGTCATGCTGTTGTGAAGACTAGAATAATTAGAATTTTTTTATTTTTTATTTTTTTTATTTTTAGCCCAGGAACAAGAGGTCATGATAGGGTTGGGCAGGAGGGGATCAAAATGATAATGGCAAAAGTGAGGGCTCAGAATATGTGGAGGACCCACTGAAACTGTGGTCAGGAAAAGCAAAGAACCCTGCTGATGGGTGGGAAGAGAAGGCTGTGCTACTGAGAGGGAGGCTTCACCCCTGCACGCTGTGGAAACCACAGCTTCTGCCCCTGAAACTTTTATGGAACAGCCCCAGGACCTCGGGTGTGTAAGGAACTCCTCTTAGGAGGAACTGTTTAAAAGTATGGAGACATCCGCTTGCAAAAAATGTTTTCTTAATACCTATTCCTGAGAAAACACAAGGAAGAAAGGAATTAGGAGCACATTAACTCCTCCGGGTCATTAGGGCATTGCCATAGAGTACAGCGGAATTAACGAGAAGCTTATTACCCTGACTCTCCATATGACTGGACACCCTCCCTGTCTCATTCTCTGGACTTTTAGGAGGAGGAGACAAATAAGAATATAAAGTGCTATCAGAGAATTTGTGTATTACCTGTGCATTTCAGACTGAACTCAGTCCCTGGTCTCATCTGGCCTGAATTCCTGGAGGAACATTCCGAGTCCACATTCTTAATCAGAAACCAGAGGCGTTTCAGCATTTCAGTATTAGGAGGCTTTAAAGAAAAATCGAAACAGGAACACGATATAAGGGAAGGAGGACCCTTGAACGCAAACTCTTTGCTCTGTGATGACATAACTCTGTGACCCTGACCACCTGTGCCTCAGCCTCCTTGTCTATAAATGAGCCATTGGATTAGGTGTTCTTTGAAGTTCCTTCCAGCACTAAGATATAGAGAGCATCATCAAGGGATATGTGCATATCTGTGTATTTAATAGGTAGAAATTTCAGACTAACAGCTATTGAAAAATAAATAAAATGGGCTTTCCCATATCAAACTAATCAGAGTTCTTTATTTCCCAGTAATTCCGGTGTTGGGGGCATGAATATTTAGTCTCTTGAATTGTGCCCTTTTTACCACGGTTTCCAGAATGAGCATACACAGCTCCTTAGGGTGTCCCTATCATGATAAGTAGTTTTGAGAGAAGCTGGGTCATTAAGTTGCATTAACTCTAATTAGTGATCAGAAGGGGATATAAATCAATAATTTTCATTAGATGTCATGAGATGTGTGGAAGCCCATTCCTTAAAGTCCAAGCTTTTCCTTTTGAACAAAGTAACATGATTGGGAGTGGAATTTCCTTTTTAAGGTCTTGGCCATCCAAATTAACCAATTTCTTTTTTTGAGGTCTGCAGAAGAGAGGCTTATGTCATGTGAATGAATTCCTAAGGACTGAAATGTTTTCAAGAAATGAAAAAGGGGAACCACTAATTTTGGTACTGTGTACTAGCAGAGGAGATAGTTTTATGCAGGAGGCACACTTGAGTTTGTCCCACTGTATTTTTAAAATTAAAAAAAAATAATTTTTTTATATCCACTAAGTTAAGCAACTCACAAAGCAGTCTCATGTGTTAAGAACAATATGCAACCTCCGATGAGAAAACCAAAGATCAGAGAGGTTAAGTAACTTGCCCAGCATCACCCAGAGATAATTGTTATACCCGAGTCTATCCTAGACGTTCTGATTCCAAAGCCTGTGATTCTAAGCACTAGGGTATTCTGACTCCGATATATAGTATTTGCCAGGACCTGGAAGGGACTCTAGTAATCGGCGTGAACCGGTGGTGGTTTAGAGAGATGTCAATCTTCAGATCGTCAGTGGATTCCGTTCTCTCGAGACCCAACTCTTCCCAAGGAACATCTTCTCTAATCGTTAATAGGATGAGTTAGTGTATAAACAGAGTAACTCACTGTGCCAGTATCATGTCACTAAATCTATTATCAGAAGAAAAATACCTGGCTCTTGTTTCACTTCGAGAAGCTTCGAGGACAAATAATCAACGACGATTTGTTGCAGTGTGGGGTATAAACCAAGGCTGACTTGAATTCTGTGTAGCATCTGCCAGGTGAACACGGGCCCATGTTTCATCCCATGTCAATTTCAGTCACTGGATGTGGGTTATTCAAGGGGTTTGCGGGCAGCTGCTCTGTTGGCTGGCTCCAACATCACTTGTGCGGGTGAGTCAGATTTCATGCCCAATTAGGATAGAAGGGGAAAGCTTCCCTTGTGTAAAGGACACAGCTGCTCTCGAATAGCAGCTTCAGGATGCTCAGAACACTGTCCTCAGTCTGGCTTTTCATCCCCTTCTGCAGGCACAGACAGACAGAAGTAAGGAAATCGGTTCTTTACTCCTTGGTCTTGAGTCTACACAATTTTATATATATATATATATATATATATATATACACACACACACACACACACACATACACACATACCTAAGTATATATATATATATATAACTTAATATATAATAATACATAGATACACACACACATATATACATATTTATCTTAAGTAATATATATCATAAAATATATATAATCTATATTAGTTTATATATTGTGTGTATGTGTGTTTATGTAAACTTGTATGTATGTGTATCTCTATGTATCTTCTCTTGGTTATTGTGTTACTTCTCTACTCAAGAAACTCTAAGGCACATATGTATACATATATATCTTAGACTATATATGTACAGCATAGAAATAGAAATATAAACAGTGTATATATTAGTCTATATAGTAGGCGGATGTATCTGTATGTGCGTGTGCATATATTATTGTCATACTCATTAAATACTTTCCCCAAGGGGTAAAGGAAGGCAGGATCAAAGTGAGGAATACTGATCTCTTGCAAAACATGTTGGGGATCTTGGATCTTCATTTTTACCTTCCTTCAAAACCCAGAAGCCAAATACAAATTTTTTCAGAAAAATCACTGCCCTTGCCCATTCCATTACCCTGAAATTGTGGACAGAAAATGGCTTAGGAGCCAAATTATCCATGTTACTGACATTGATGAAACTCACCCAATGGCAGCTTTTTACTTTCCATCTCGTCTACCCTATGGAGGCGTGGTCTTAATTTTGCTCCAGGTTTCAACATGCAGTTGGTTTTTTCCTTGGTTGAATTGCTTGCTGTTTCTATTCTTGTTTCAACTTGTCCCGTCGTCATTCTAGAGACATTCCATGATTTCCTTTCTCTTTTTTCATGGTTGCTACAGGCCACATCCAGCTGATTATCAGGTCCCGTCTTCTAGATCTCTGCAGTGTTCCCGAATCTGTTGGCGACTTGCATCCGTTTTCCTGCCGTCTTCCGGTTTAGCCACTCCTCACCTCTGGCCTGGACTATTCTGATTGCCAGGACACTGTGCTTTCCCCTCCGCCTCCTTCAAAACAAGCCCTGTGCTTGTCGACAGTCCACATTTAAGTGTCATTTGCTGGGCACCCGCTTACTTAGAAAATTTAATACTCAAAGCAACTTTGTGAATATAATCTCACAGGTGGGGAAATTGGCCTCGGGGGGAAACTGGTCCCTCAATTCCAAAAGCAGTGCTCTTCTCTTTCTACGATGTGTCTGGAAAACAGGAGTGTCATCCACATCTGTTTACAAGGGTTGGTGCCTCCTCTTTGCCCATATGACAACTAGACCTTCAGAATGGTTTGCAGCACCTTAATAATCTACCTTCACGGTTGCTTTAGGATTCATTCTCTTCACCATTGCTCATGCCACTCTCTACATGTTCCTGGACATGAATGAAATGTTCCTGTACTTTTGCTTGTCTATAATTTTCTTCAAGCTGTTGCCTTTGCCTGCAATGCCCTTGCCTTCCCTGTCTACCCCACGAAACACTTCTTGAACAAGACAGCATCTCTGTGAAGCTTCCTTTTATTCTCCCAGATAAAATTACTGTGCTTCTTTATCTGTGTTCATATAATTCTTTATTTATGCCTCACTTAATGGTCCCATCGCATGATTTTTCCATTTAGTAATAGGAAAATGGCTGAATAAACGATCGCATGTTCACTGAACAGTAGTGTCAGCATACTTAAAAAAATTTTTTTTCAAAGAATGTTGTATGATTTTGGAGAATACGGTATAATGTTAGGTAAAAAAGCAGAATGCAAAAAGAATTACAGAATATATCTGTAATATATCTGTATAAGAAGGAACATATATATACTAATTTACCTAAAGAATCCTTATCTCCAGATCGTGGGATTAATGAAGCCTAAGTAAGTTATTTTGCATTTGCTACTTTTTCTTTTTGACAAGGTATTATTTTTATAACGAGGAAGAATTTTTTTTTTTTTCACTTGAGAAGTTTTTTCCTGCTTTAGCTCACTAATAATATCTAAAATGGTTGTTTGGTGAAGGGTGTAAGAAACCAGAGAATTAACTGGGTATGTCTAGATCTACACTACATTTTGAAAACTAGCTTTAAAAAAAATAAAGATTTATTTACTTACTTTTAGAGAGAGGGGGAGAAGAAAGAGAGAGCATGAGAGTGAGGAAAGGGCAGAAGGAGAGAGAGAATCCTCAAGTAGATTCCCTTCCCAAGTGCAGAGCCTGGCGTGCGGCTGGATCCCAGGACCCTGAGATCATGAGCTGAGCTGAAACCAAGTTGGCTGCTTAACCAACTGAGCCACCCAGACATCCTGAAAAACCAGCTTTTTGATAGAAAAATAAAATACCATAGTAATAATAAACGAGTTCAGACAATCTGAGAAAGAGAAAAGGGGGAAAAAGAAAGTTTTCCTACTTCTTTCCTCCTTCACGTCTAGATCCCCACCATTTGTATCTGAGGCAAGTGTTGTATCAGTTGGCTAAGTAATGCTATGGTAACAAATGATCCCTATGTCCTAGTGACTTATGACCACAAGGCTTTTTTTTTTTCCTTGCACATGTCTATTGTTTGACTGTAACTTTCCATGACACCTTCATTCTAGAACTCAGCCTAAAAGGATTTGCAACCAGAAGATTCCAGACCTGGGACCTCTGAAGAGTTAAGCCTAAGGCACTGCTTATCTGGTCCTTATGGTGGTACTGCACATATCTTTACCATAAGTATATATGCCACCACTTATAAAAACTATACTGTGGGACCATTAATACATTATATGTTAATTAATTGAATTTAAATAAAAAAGTTTTCTTAATTTAAGCTTTATTTTATTATTTCAGTGTTCCAAGATTCATCGTTTATGCATCACACCCAGTGCTCCATGCCATACATGCCCTCCTTAATACCCACCACCAGGCTCACCCATCCCCCACCACGGCTCTGAGATCAGACCTGAGCCAAACCAAGAGTTAGACGCTGTAACTGCCTGTGCCCCCTTTTTCTGCTTCTTTTTGACTCCCTAATCTCCCCCAGGTCCCCCATCTAAATGCTCTTAGTCTGTTGTCGGCCATACAGGTGTTAATTAGTAACCATCAAACAAATGGTTAAAGTAGCAAACTCACTGCCAAATGGAAAATAAAGTTTAAAAAGGCTACTAGTCTATAAAAGTCTTCCAGCTGCCTGTCATTTAAACCCATTTGCTTTTCATACCCTAAGAAGACTATGTGTATACCATTGGGTTAATTGTTAGAGAGATCCAAAGTAAATAATTAATGAAATTCCCATTTTCCTGCATTGCTAAGTCCAAAACAAATTATTCCCTCAGTCATTTGGTTCCATGAGGTAGTTTAATTTTGATAATGGGCTTAAAGAAGCTGCCCACCTCCTCATGTCCTCAAAATCACAGTGTAAATTCAGTGTAAAAATCATGTAAACTAGATGCATAGGCTGGGCATGGATGCTGAAAGGATCATTTTATTATTCACTTATTTATTTTTTTAAAGATGTTATGTATTTATTTGAAAGAGAGAGAATATGAGGAGGGTGGGGGTGGGACGGACAGAGGAAGAAACAGACTCCTGCTGAGCAGGGATCCTGATGTGGGGCTCGATCCCCGAACCCCAGGATCATGACCTGAGCTAAAGGTAGATGCTTAACCAACTGAGCCACCCAGGCAACCCTGAAAGGATGATTTTAAAGATTTTATTTATTTGACAGAGAGAGAGAGAGATCACAAGTAGGTAGAGAGGCAGGAAGAGAGAGAGAGGGAGAAGCAGGCTTCCCACTGAGCAGAGAGCCCGATACGGGGCTCGATCCCAGAACCCTAAGGTCATGACCTGAGCCGAAGGCAGAGGCTTAACCCACTGAGCCACCCAGGTGCCCCTGAAAGGATGATTTTAAAACAGCGGTTTAATCACAAGCATGCCCCTGAAAGTCAGGCTAGAGACCTATCTGTATTGTTGTCTATGACAATTTGGAAGAATTTTTTCCTTAATGGGTTCAACTAGCTGAATATCAACTTGCTTTTGACTAACACAATTCTACTGAATGGTGTATTTATTGTGGAATTTTAGCTGAACAGTCACTGTTTTAAGTTTTTGCCTGAATAGTATTATCTGAAATTGATCCAATAATAGAAAGTGCTAGGATGTGTGTGTGCTATTTCACAGCAACCATTGAGGTAGGAATGGCTAATGTACTCTTTTTACAGGAACTGGGACACCAAGAAGTTAAAGAACTTGCCCTTAGAGCACCTGCTTCAGAAAGAGCTAGAGCTGGAATTTGAACCAAGGCACCCAGATACCAAAGCCTGTGCTCTTGCTCTGGACATCATATTATACAATCTTTCCTTTTATAGATTGTTTTATAACACAAAATTATTTTTAAAAGGTCAAAATTAGTTTCTGATAATCAAATGTGCTATTTTCCCATTGTGTTTTTGGCAGGATGACTGATTGACTTTGGCTCTACTCAAAAGTGTAAAGCAGATTCAGTTTCATTATTTTTCATAGCGAATATAATATTTCTCACGAGCCACACCCTACTGAGCAGTGGAGAAAATGAGATTAAATTCAGTTTGGCAAACTTAGCAAAACTTTAAACAACCTCTTGGATAGCTCAGTCACTACTGGATAACTTTTTCAGACACTTCCTGTCCTCCTGTTGGTCTTTAATATGGGCCTAGGGTAGCTGGAGAGGGGGTGTCATCTTGGGGTCTTTAGGGGTATGAGAGCTGATAACCACAGTAGTGTAGTTTGCCTGCTTGCATTCCTGAGTATTCTTTGAGTTGGATCCTGCTGTGTATTGTGACTTGTGGTCTCTCTTCCCGACTTGGTCAAAGCCAGTGTGCTTTGTTGAGGTGGTCAACTTCCTTGGGATTGTACTGTCTTACTGTGCCACACCCTATCACCCCTCACTTACTGCTGATTGATTACCTTGTCCACGGGGCTCCTTTACCCTATTACTAAAGCACGGCGCCTCCGGAAAGGTACAAGCAGGAATTTTAGGGTCGTGAGCACAGCACCCAAGAACAGAGTATGACCCAGGAGGGCTAAATTAAGCTTCCTCCGTGCCTAATGATGGTTTCTTTAAGTTGTTGAGGTAACACTAGGCAGGTTGGTATTTTCCTCCAGAACTCCAAATAGGAAGTAGAGTAAACAACTTTGTGCTTTACTCTTTTCTCTTATCCTATATATAATGCCTCTCCTTTCTGAGACTTCAGATCCTTTATGATACAGGGTTTCCTACTTCTATGGCCTATTTCTCCTCAAAAGAGTGAACTCTGTCTTTAATGTTGCTTAAGTCCGTCATAGCTTCCTTATGCCCTCCTTTGTCCCTATGGCAACAGATTTATTTGACAAATGTTTTATGGTAGGCCAGTCACTCTGCAGAGTACTTATAAATATTAGCTCATTTCGGGACACCTGGGTGGTTCAGTTGGTTAAGCAACTGCCTTTGGCTTAGGTCATGATCCCAGGATTCTGGGATCAAGTCCTGCAATGGGCTCTCTGTTCAGCAGGGAGCCTGCTTTTGCCTTTTTTTTTTTTTTTTTCCTCTCTCTCTCTGTCAAATAAATGAATAAAAAAATCTTTAAAAAATATTAGCCCATTTCATTGAATTCACATGATCTTTCTAATATCGCTGTGAGGTAAGTAGTACCATCATTCCGCTGTAGAAGAGGAAATCGAGGTACAGGGTAAGTAAATTGCCCAGAGCCACAGTGGCTATGTGGTAGAGCTGGGACTTAAACCTTGCCAGGCCCAGTGTCCATGCTTCCAGTCTCCATGCTACACTGACTCTCAGTAAAATCATGGCAGATGTGGCTAGACAGTGAGGACTTGGATAACTGACAAGGAAACAAACTTGGAATGACGTCAAAAATACTATATCCATGACATGTTCATAAGTTTGAATGAGGCTCACTTGGAAAAATAGGTCTGAAAGAAAAAGAAATCACTCCAAGAACACTTGAGTTAAAGAAATACTTTAACTGCCAACAACCATTCTGGATTTCAGGCGAAAGAGAAGTGATCTCTAGCACTATGTGTTTGAGTAACATTATTGTAACGTATAGGCTTGCTAATAGTTGCGGCAAAATTATTTTATTTTATTATTATTATTATTTTTAATAGGTGGGTAGGATAGAGAGTTTGGCTGCTTATATGGTTTGATTTAAGTAGTCTTGGGAGACTCATATATTCCCAAGTATTTCCCTCATGGACTAACTTCCTTTACTTTATCTGAAATTCTCTACTTAAGAACTAATTCGCTTGGAGCGGGTGAGAGCTGATTTGGAGCAGAAGGATTTGAAGGGAAGCAACCTAGTGTGATGAGATACAACTGGGGTATTGGGGATCAGGACAGTAGAAAGACAGTTGGCACCTGGCCTTGGAGAGAAGGAGCTCCAGGAGGTATCAAGGAGGGGTTATATAAAATTGCTAATATTTACTCTTTTTGACCTACAAAAATGTCAGTCTCTGTGGTTCAACCTAAAGAAGGGATTTGGAAATTTGGATTATTCTGAAATTTTGCCTCGGATTATACTAGACTCCACCTACACACTTACTCTACCCCACTCCTATTCTATCCTAACACTTTAATGAAAGCAAAAAATGACTTTGGGCAAATATTTATTTTTAAGCTTTTAACTTTACCAGTTAAAACCCCTGTATGGCTCCCACTCTGTACAAACTGCTTTTTTTTTTTTTTTTAAACTTGCATTTTCATTCTGCTTTGGGATGCTTGTGGGATATCTAGCATCGATGGGCTACATTTTCATAACTTGTATTTTGCAATAAACACTGTATTTTACCTATTCAAGACCTGATGTTAAGTACGGATATGACTGCAATTTTCTCAACAAAAGATGAGGGAAAACCTTTGCTTATATTTTATTTTTTTCTAAGGCTATCAAATGCCAAAAGAAATGAAATATGACTGAGTTTTGGGGCAAGTGGGTACTGTGATCTTACTTCTTTATATATATCTGAAAGCATATAATGCAAGAGTTAGGTTGATTCTAGAAAGAACCCCAAAGGACTATGCTTCTTAAGATTAAGTAGATCATACAAGGATCATTCAAGGATTATACAAATCTTATTTTTATGGATTAAATGTTACTGTGCTGACTTTCCAATATAAGGTATTTGAAGGCAAACCAGGCCTTCAAAAATGTGTGGGTTTCTGAACGAGAATGAGGTTAGCTTTTCCTACATTATCTGTGTTCAAGTACAGTGTTTGCAGCAAATGCATGATAATGGCCAATTCTCTTTATCTGCTTTTCTTACAAATTGTTTTCCACTAATGTTGGCTTACTGTCAGAATGTTTCAGTAAATTTCCAATATCTTAAGTATATCAAATATGGACTTATTTCAGTTGTTAAACTGTGCCTTTGGTTCTCCCAGAGTTTACATATCTAATAAAATTTTAATTAAAAACTAGGTCATCGGGATGGCTTCTCATATATTTAGAGGAGAATTTCTTTTACACTTTACTCAGATCTACTAATGGGACTCCAAGCACTCTTGAGTCCTCAACAGTAGATAATCCAACAGCATTATAGTTCCATTGACCTGAGGCATTACTCAAATCTTCATTCTCAAGGCAAACAAGAAGTTGATCTCATTTTAAACATTGGTACTCAATATTAATAATGTAAATTTAAAAATCTACTTTTATTCATAATTAGAGCATCGCTAACCTTGCTAGCAATTCTATTTAATCACTGCGACGGAAGTTCAAGTTTAAATTTGGTTCTAAGTGTTTCATAATCAATACATAGAGAACTAACTTCAATGGGTTTCTAGCTAAATAATAAGAGTTTTTGTTGAAGGTTTATACTAGCACTGTTCTGAGTTCACTGCACACATAAGCTCATTTGATCCTCCCTGGAACACTATGAGGTAAGTAGTTAAATAATATCCTCATTTTATTCATGACAAAACTGAGGTCCATGGGGTTAAGTCAAGGTCAGTGGCAGAACTGGGGCTTGAACGTAGGCAATCTGGAACCAGATTTGCTGGAATTGCTACTACGCTATTTTTTTCTTTTCTTTTCTTTTGTTTTTCTTTTCTTTCTTTTTTTTTTTTTTTGCAATAAATATTTTTTTAAAAAATCACAACAAATAGAAACCTCTATGTCTTTCTGAGACTGAGTCAAGTTCTCGTTCCTTGGGAGAAGTCTGTTGAATCGATATCATTTTTGCATTTCAGGTAAAACCAGGGAGGTCTACAGATAAGTGGAGTGGTTTCACCATGTTGGATTAAATTAGAGGCTACTGATAACATGAGACATTTAAAAAAATACCCAGAGATATGGAAAGTGATAAGCCATTTTAGATATCATTTCTTAAGCACTTACCTTGTGCTGGGCACTCTGCTGTGCAAATTTTATACTTTATTTCACTTAAACCTCACTACCATCCTTTGAGATAGGCACTATTATTTATGGATGAAAAGACAGACTCCAGCTGACTGGCCTAAAGATAAGAAATAGTCACACGGTGCTTTTAACGGGGTTTGCCACACTCTTCCGCATTAATCCAGTATTTGCAGACTGTGGTCAGGTGTCCAGCTGGATCAAAATCATCAAGGATGTAATTAAAAATACCTCTTGAGTCAAAATTTCTGGGATGCAAGTCTTGTTGAATCAGAACTAATAATATGCACCCAGTGATCTTTATGGTACCCCCAGATTCGAGAACTATACTAGGGCCAGAGCTTTCTCAAATTTAGTGGGCAAGATTCACCTATAGCATTTGTTATGACACAGAAGGTGGTCCCAGAGTTTCTCATCTGCATTGTGTCCAGACTGGAGTCTGAGAATTCACTTGTAACAAGGTCTCTGGTGATGTTGCTGTTGCTGGCCGGGGGGCCACACTTTGACAACCACTGTGCTTGGCAAGGCTGCTATACTGTGGTAGGCGTGAAGACGTCCTTGTTTAGGTTCAAATAATTTTCATAACACCCTTGCATTCTTTTGCCTTGTTAATTTCATTACACGTTCTCTGTGCATGGAGATATTTTAATCATTTCCCTTTCCTTTTTAACAGCAATGGCCCAATCATTCCCAGGTGTTTTACTGACGTATCTACCTCTTATACATTTAAAAGTTGTATCACACCTTCCGGGTCCTAAGATGCCACAAAGTATTCTTGTTACTGCTTTGCTTAGGTTAAAAATCAAGGCAAAAAAAATTATTGAGGCTTCTCATCATTTAGGAAGTAGAGAGAGAGCGCTTTTCAAATTAAAAGCAACATGATCTAAAATCACAGGCATCTTTGGGCTGTCACTCCAGCCCCCATGGACTCCCTCTCCCCATCAATGGATGGTTGTTTGAGCATAAAACCAGGTACAGTAAAAATGCTTCAACTGGAATATGTAGCAATTATTCTGTGAGTCGGTGAAGTCTTGCCTCACCGGAGAAAGCCAGCTGACGCAATTCTGCCTGAAGGGCTTTTCAGCAGAGCATCTGTTTTTTTGATACACTTTGCCTATTAATTTTTATCTCCAATGTGTTGGAACCGAAAAAAAAAAATTCCTCCTCCTTGATGCCTGTCTCTGCTTATTTCTCTAGTAGGTAGCATTGATATGTCTGTAGTGCATATTCCCAGGAAGCAAGAAATCTTCTCTTCTTTTTTTTTCTTTAACATTCTCTTTGCTTAACTGTGTGTTTGTCAACAGCAGATTAGATAATCTTGAAGACATCTTCCAAGCTTTTGTTTCTAAAATTCTACCACATGTGTGTGTATGTATATATGATTTTGGGGAAGGAGGGATGTATTCCTTCAAGGGAAATATGTAACTCATACTGAAATGTAGTCTAAACATTTTTCCTATGTCCTAACTGTATTCATTTCCAGAAAGCTATCATTAGGTTTATTATTTTCAGAGATGGTCTATTTCTTTAAAGCCACAGGATCCTCTCAGGCTGAAGCTACTTTCGCTTCTATTGCCTCTACTGTCCCACGATGAAACTCAAACCCAACTGTCACTATAGAAACCACAGTAAAGATAGGGATAGGGTTTCAAAAGGCAAACTCTGCTTGGAACTGGGAGACACAGGTAGGATTTTCTAAAACTCTTCAGTCATAAATTAAACCTTGGTGATGGTGAGGAATTTTTAAGAATCATTTTGAACCTGCCTAGGGGTAGAAGAAATTAAACTTTGACACTTTTCTGAAGTGCTTATATTACATAACTCCCCCAGGGTTTTCAGAAGGGATTATGCTACGTTAGATCTTGTTGAAGATGGCATTTTACAAGCCACCAAGATTAGAAAGGAAAGCTCACATCGCGTTGAAGTTGGAAGATCTCAGTTTTGCCATTTTGTATACAGGAAGTCGGTCATTTGATCATTGAATGTGTTTTGAAGGGATGAGTGGTCATACTCTTTAAATATTTTAGATTGTGCGGTGTTAGGTCTGCCTGTTTTATTTTCATTTCAGTTGCATTTTACCTTCTTTCTAATAACCTTTTTTTTTTTTTTTTTTTTTGATGAAGCAATGGTGATCCTGATACTGAACCTTAAGTAATTGTTATACTCTTGATGGTTTTTCTAGTGTTGCGTTTTGGGGCTGGTTCAATATAGTGTTGAGGAGGGGTGCCTGGGTGGCTCAGTGGGTTAAAGCCTTTGTCTTTGGCTCAGGTTATGGTCCCAGGGTACTGGGATTGAGCCCTGTATCGGGCTCTCTGTTCAGCAGGGAGTCTGCTTCTCCCTCTCTCTCTGCCTGCCTCTCTGCCTATTTGTGATGTCTATCAAATAAATACATAAAATCTTTAAAAAATATAGAGTGTTGAGGAAATAAAGTAATGTCTACTGTCTTGGTCTACATAAACTAAATAATTTATATTTGAATTACTGAACCGCTTAAGTAAAGGGAAACTTGAATGATGAAATGTGAACCCAGAAACTACTCCACATAGCAGGCCACATCACTCAACCTCATCAAAAGGCAGTAGGTATCACTTCCTTTTGCTTTATCAACACAGTATTGAACCCACCTGAAAATATGGAGTTAGACAAACAAAGGCACAGAATACATTACCTACCTTTCAGTCTTTCTCTTCTCTCGTGCCTTTCCTTTACTTATTCAGCATTCAAACAGAGGAGGATACAATTTACATACTGTTGATGCCCAAAAGAATTTTGGCTTCAAACAATTTCCCATGTCTCATCCTAGAGTAAATAGTTGATTTATGTATTCATTGAAATAAATGGGCAAAGGAATTATTAATGATTAGTGAGTTATTGTGGAGTATTGCCCAAGGGAAGAGAGAACAGGATCAGAGAGCTCTGGTCCCTCCGTTCTACTAGAGCTTCTGATGAAAAGCTCTTGGCGTTGTTGACTATTTATAGCCTTTTTTTGGGCTATTCATGCATTTTATTACTAAAAGAAATTGGAAATAGCACAATTTGCAATAAATGGAATTTTAGCGTAGTAGAGCCTTGAGCATTGAATTCTGGAGTTAATTTTATTGGCATGAGTCACATTTCTCACTAGAACCCACTTCTAAGAAGCACCATGCCTGCAGATCAAATCCTACCTTGGACTTACTTGCCTTGGTGTTGTTTCATTGCTTATTACTAACTCTCAATTACAAACACCACAACAGTAAAGTCTGGCTTCCATAAATGCCTGCTAGAGGAATGAAACGGGAATAGTGTTTCTAATTTGGGGTACATGCTTCTTTGAACACTTATGGAATTTTAAATGGTTTGACGGATATTGGAATAAAGAGAAGTCAGCACCATAAGGAAATGTGGAAGGAACCCTGTTGTTCGAGTTTGCAAAGCTGAGGTATCTGATGGATAGGAATAGCCTCACTGGGTTATCTGACTTTGGTCAGATGCTTTCCTGACTGAGAACACACAACATAATCAGATACACACCTGAGGAATTTCGACTAGAAACACCTCATTAAATTCTCATGTGCTTCCGTGAATGTATGATGTTAAAGACAATTAAGTTTATGAATTGATATAAACCATTCAATTTCAACTAGGCATAATTCTTCAAGTTCTCATATGTTTTCATAAACGTAGTATATGAAAAAGATCAAATTTATGAATTAATGTCATGCATTCAATTGATATAATAAAAGCAAGAAGTTGTTTTTATTAATTCCTACAGACAGCTTCATACCAACAAATTTTGTAACAAAACCAAAGGGGAAGGCACATTGACTGACTTAAACATCTTTAGGAAAACAAATTGAATTCAGTAATTATTGAATGAATGATTATATGAGTGGCGAAAGAATTAGATCATTGGGACTTACAGCACAAGGAGCTGGAGAGAATTCTTATAGTATGAAGAGATATCCAGAAAAACTTACACCATAATGCCCTGGTAGATACCTCAGCATTTCCATTTGTAGATACTAAAATGCAAGTTGAAAAATAATTTTTTAATATAGTAATTGCTCGGTATTGACTACTGCCTATTGCTACCGCCTTGTCTTTTCCTTACACCAGGAGGCCCTGGGCCATTTAACACAGGGCCTGACACACATTTTCTGGAAAAGTCAGAGAACAAATGGATAAATAAATGAATATAAATAAGTAAATCCATTCCCATGCTGATAGTCTTCTTTTCTACTCAAATCCCATGCTCTGGTGGATGGCACAATGCCTCTTTTAGAGATGCCACACATTCGAATGCCCTAGGAGGTTGCTCCCCAACTCCTCCCTTCTAAAATGAGCCTTCCCATGCTGTCTTGCTTCCTCCCGCTGCTCTCAGTTGCATTTTTCTTGTCTCAGGGTATTGTCTCCAATTTTTCAAAGGTACGCAGCATTTCTCAGATACCTTGCATGCTGTGCAGGGCTGTCACAGTGCCCTCCTATCAAAAAATTATAAGCCTTTTCGCAGATGATACTCATTTGGTTAGAAAAATGTTGGGACCATGGCTACTCCAACAGAACTTACTAGTTTTAGTAGTAGTTGCCATCTCTCATTCTTGTTCACAGGTGAAACATTTGTGGAGCTTTCCTTTCCTGTGTGCTTGGTTCTACTTCTAGCTGGGAAAGAGTAGGCACAAATTTTGGGCTTCTCCTTAGTCAAATGACCATGATTACAATTATGCTTACATGAAATCGAGGCAACCATAATTCTAATTTTCTGAGTTAAGCTAGCAAATTAACTCAGTTGATCTTGAGTTTAGTGCCCATGAAACACTTAAACCTGAGTTAGGAAAGCAAATTAACTCAATTGATCTTAAGTGAGTGCCCATGAGGCAGCAGAGCCCATTATGTAAATCAAGCATACATTTAAAAAAAAAAAAAAAAAAGCAAGGGACCCGCACCAACCACAACAGATTGCACAAGTCTCAACAAAATGAAATCAAAAGTGATGGGGGAAAAATAAGTGGTGGAAAACCTAAAGGAAAATGTTTTTCTTTTCTCAACATGCTATTAATTAAATTATTATACAACGTAATGCCTTTTGAGTTTCCCATTTGTTTTTGTTTTCTCTTCAAACAAATGCTGGCTTTATTGTCTTAAGGTGTCTGGAAATCGTTTTCTTTGGAATTTGATTTTTATCTCTGTAATAATTATAGAAGGAACATACTGTCATTTTAGGGACATATATATCTTATGACTAAAAACTATTTGGGGATGAGGAGCAATAGGTTGTATTTAATTAGTTCTGGCATTGCGATGGGAAGAATGATTTTAGGTGATTTATCTCCTGAGCTTCTACTTTTCTATCTGCAAAATGAAATGACAACACTTGACATAAATGAACTTAACTCAGATAGATGTAGCCAAAAGCGACTAGTACAATCCTAGGCACACACAGTGGACATTCTTTAAATACTGCTGGCTTAATGAGGAACAAAAGTACTTCACATGCCAAGTGCTTTGGCTTCCTCCTGCAGCATAGACCAATAGAAATATAATGCAAGCCATATATGCAATTTCAAACTCCCTAGTAGCCACATTAAAAAAGTGGAAAGAAAATTGGAATTGATTATAATATTATATTTTATTTAACCCAATTATCTGAAATAGTTTCATCTTTCAACATGTAATCAGTGTAAAATTTTTAATGAGATGTTTAATACTTTTTTTATCAAAGTCTTTGAAATTTGGTATTTGTTCTACACTCCCAACACAGCTCAATTTGGACTAGCCATATTTCAAGTGCTAATGGTCAAATGGGACTAGTGGCTACCATGTGGAAAAGCATAATCCTAGAAAGTAAGTAGGTGTTGCTACAGATCTAGAAATGGTCATGTGACTTCAAGTATATGTGGGAATTTGGTCATCAAACTGATGAGTTTTTACCAATAGTTCTCGGCTGATGCTATTTTACTCCCCCAGAGGACACTTAGTATGTCTGGAATGTTTTTAGTTGTCATAACAGGGGAAGGAGGGTGCTACTGTCATCTAGAGGTGAAGGATGTTGCTAAACACCCTATAATACACAGCATAATGATAATTATTTTATCATTATTTTATCAACCCCTCAACAAAGATTTATCGAGCCCTAAATATCAATAGTGCTAACACTGAGAAATTAGCTTATACAGAATTGACTGTTGGATTGTAAGTTCTATGACACAGGGTTTCTAGGGAGCTGTGTTTTATCTTCTTTCTGGAAACTTCTGAAAACACAATGAGTATCTACATTCTGTGATGGTTTATCTGCAGCCCTCTGAAGACCAGACACTAGAAAAGATCTGTTGAGTTCTTTTCTGCTTCATAAATATTTAAGAGGCTTGATAAATATTATACTTCTTTTTAACATGAGAGATTATCCAGTTACCCACTGAGCCCAAGTGGCACATACAAAATCAAAAGATAGAGAATGTGTTGGTGAAATCCTTAGGAAACTAATTCACAGTACAGCCCCATGTGGTTGAATCAAGTAGTCTTTTGTTAAGGTTTATGGATTTTGTGGGTAGCTGGCTTTGAGACCCTAAAAAGCCTTCAGAGGAAGTTGTATGGTTCATAGTTCTGATTTTTCATGCTAATGGAATTTGCCTGCCAAGTTTAACCATGTATATTTCTCTTTCCTTCATTAACTTCCACCTTCATAATTCAAGGGTTCTTTGTAAAAGATTTTGTGATGAACAAAACTTATTGACTGGTGGGTTCAGAATGAATCCCAGCTAAAAGCAAGTTGTGTTAGCTCTGCAGTAGGAGTTTTTGGGGGCTACCCTTGGTCATGCTTCATGTGACTTAAAAATATTACCATCTCTCATGTGATATTCATCTCAATTAAAGTTAGAAATTAATTATCATTTATGCTAAGAACACACGAGATGAAGTATCATTATAAGCAGATTAGTAAACATAAAATCAGGAAGAATAAATAATTTTCTTTTTTCTCTTTTTCAAGATTTATTTATTTATTTGAGAGAGAGAGGGCAGGGCCAGAGAGAAAGAATCACAAGTAGATTCCCCAGTGAGTGCAGAGCTAGACATGGGGCTTGATCCCATGAGATCATGACCTGAGACGCAAAACTAAGGGTTGGATGGTTAACTGACTGAGCCACCCAGAAGTGCCAAGAAATAATTTCTTAGTGCTAAAGATAGTTTCCTATTGCTACATAACAAATTACCACAGATATAGTGGATTAAGGCAACATACACTTATTTTCTCATTGTTTCTGTGGGTCAGGAATCTGGGGCATGGTTACCTGGACTCTTTACTCAAGGTCTTCACAGAATGCAATCAAGTGTCCACTGAGGCTCTGATCTCATCAGAGGCTCGTTAACCTCTTCCTCTTAGAAGCCCCTGTCTTCAAATGTCTTCTAAGCAAATAAATTACTGCTAAAATTATGGTTTAAAAAAAAAAATGAAACCAGTAGTGGAAAAAAAGAGAAATTTACCAACTTTGGAAAGTGGTCCAGAGAGGTTTAATAGAGAAGAATATCTTCCAAGTGGATCTTAGAGGACAAATAACAGAAATTTAGATCTGTGGTGAAGAAGATATTTCAGAAGAGGAAATAGTGTACACAGAAGCAAGAGTTCAAGGACAGTTTTGTTATTGACAATATGGGACTGTGTTGGGGGATTAAGTGGAGGAGTATATGAGGACCAGATCACAGAGGACTTTTTATACATGTTAAATTCTTTTAAAATTTTCTCAAATAAAATATAAAGATTAGGGGCGCCTGGGTGGCTCAGTGGGTTAAGCCACTGCCTTCCGCTCAGGTCATGATCTCAGAGTCTGGGATCGAACCCCACATCAGGCTCTCTGCTCAGCAGGAGCCTGCTTCCTCCTCTCTCTCTGCCTGCCTCTCTGCCTGCTTGTGATCTCTCTCTGTCAAATAAATAAATAAAAT
This sequence comes from Lutra lutra, assembly GCF_902655055.1. Lineage (NCBI taxonomy): Eukaryota > Metazoa > Chordata > Mammalia > Carnivora > Mustelidae > Lutra > Lutra lutra. The sequence continues at coordinate 17,519,175 of NC_062283.1, forward strand.
CTTAAAAAAATATATAAAGATTAAGATTGATTATAATAGCATTATAATATTTTAATCAAATAGATATATGCACATGATTGTGAGAACAAATAATAAGAAAGATTTGAGTTGAAAAACCTTTCTCAACTTTGTAAATTGATTCTATAAGTTAAAAAGTGACATTTTTATGATTAGCAAATCCATCCTATGATATACTGTTTTCCTATTTTTTTATGGGTTTTTGTTATTCCTGGAATTCCTAGTTGCTTTGATATTTTTCTTGTTTTTCTACCTTTGGCACATCATTATATATATTTTTTATATTAAAATTTATTAGTTGTAGTCTGTTGACTACTTCTAGGATGCTGAGTACTCTGTTCTTATATTCCGATCTGGTTTGGTTGTCCTTCAGACCTACAATGATTGTCCTTCAAACCTGCAACTCAGACATTTTGAGACTTTCCTTCACTGATAGCTGTTGTTACATCCTTTGTTTCTTATTTTTTTTGTCTTCCTCTTTCTTGGATTATTTTTCCCTCTGACTGGTGCACATCCTCAAGTGACCTAAAAGGGGAATATATGAGCCAGAAATTTTGGTCTTGCAAATGTTTTTATTTTGCCTTCATACCTAATTGATAGTTCAATTGGGCTATTAGAATTTTAGGTTGTGAATGATGGGGTCTTAGAATTTTGAAGACAATATGCCACTGCTTTTTAAGATCCTGGTGCCATTAAAGCAGTTTCTGGATGCCAGTCTATTGTCTTGTATGTAAGTGGCTTGAGCCTTTAGAATCTCCTCTTTTCTATTGAAATTTCCCAATGGCATGTCTAGGTATGGGTCATTACTTCATTCATTTTACTAGGGATTTAGTGAATACTTTTAATTTGAAAACTGGTCTTTCCCTTCAGCTTCAGAAAATTTTCTTTTATTTTTTTTTAATGAATTTTTCTCTTTTTTCATTTTCTCTATTCTTCTTGGAACTCTAATTAATCTAGTATTGTGCTCCCTGGAATAACCCACTTATATTTCTTAGCTTTTATTCCATACTTTCTTCCTTTTTATACTTTCAACACATTTAGGAAGATCTCTTTGACTTATATTCCAATCATCTATTGGATTTGGGAGGCAGTCATATTTTTGTTTATTTTTAAGAGCTATTCTATATTCTCTGTTTCTTCTTAATAATGTCCTTCTAAATTTTTCCACCTAAAGTTTTCCCCATATATACGTCTGGGAATAAGCAGCTAGTTCTCAGCCTTCTGTGCAAGGGGACAGAGAAATATAGCAGGTTTTTCTTTTCTTCAGTTTTTAGAGACATTCAATTAATCCTCTTAGTATCTATCTGAACTCATTTATACTTCCATCAAATATGCAGTCATTGAATTTAAAACTTTTTCAGCATTTTGCTAGATTGGTCAGCTACTTTCTCTGTTGCAGTCTTACTGGAACTGGTCCTGTTAGGCCTCCTGTGCTGTCTGTCCTTCAAAAGACGATATTCTTTTCATTTACATACTATCTCCCAGAACTGTACTGACCTCATGTTCAGTGCAAATCTTGATCTCTTTGTTAATGTTGTGCTGTTCCTTTCTCATCCTTGCTATCACTTTGGTAGATCCTCAAGAGAGAAATAAAATTATCATTTCCTCAGAGTGTACCATCTTGAACCAAAAGTTTCTGTATACATGTCAGTGTTAGTAAGAAAACAGTATGATCATATTTTCTCTCAGAAAAAAATGTCAATTAGTAGTATGGAGCAAGGATTAAATGAAAGTCCAATAAAAAAATTAAAACAGTCATTAGAAGACTGTAGCGGTTCAAGAAAAGAAGAGTGAAGGAAAAAAGACAAAGAAATTGCTGTGGAGGGGGTCAAGGGACAAATGTGAAAATTGCTGAAGAGAAGAAGTTATAGTTCCCTTTTTCTTTTCTTTTTTTTTTTTTTAATTCAGTTTTTGGACACATACTGACTAGGCACCTACAATTTGGGAGTGCTGGTTTTGGCTTGGTGAACCTGACAGTGTTTTGTTTTCCTGGGTTTGATATTCTAAGGTCAAGTGATATAAAGATAAAGTAAAAGTAAATAATACAAAATAATAAAGGTGTCAATGTCAGTTTATTAATTATAACAAATGTCCTACTCTGGTGGGGGATGCTAATCATGGGGGACTGGTCCATATGTGGGGGCAGAGGGTCTGTGTGAACTCTCTATACCCTCCTCTTAGTTTTTCTGTGAGCCTAATACTGCTCTAAAGAGATCTTTAAGAAAATAATAATAAAGTAAAAACCATAAAGTAATGAGTAGATTAGTTAAGTAGCAAGAAATTTCAAGTAAGTGTTATGGAAAAAAGAAAAAGAATGAGTGTGATAGTACATTTTGAGGGCCCTTTAGTTTGGGTGACCAGAAACAACCTTGAGAAGGGTGAAATTTGAGGCAAAACCTGATGATGGGTCAAGCATGGCTGCAGAGGTCTGAGAGAAGAGTGTTCCATGCAGAAGAATTGAGAGGTTCAAGGTTCTGAGTGGGGGTGGAGTTGGCCAGGGTCAAGAAAAGAAGCAGAGCTGGGTAAGGGACAAAGGAAAAGAGTCAGAGGAAAAAATAAACAATGGATAGAGCAAAATTCATGTTGTCTGGTGGAGGTTTATGGAATGCTCTGGTCCTGCTTTGCGTGTTGCACATAATTTACTCTGAATGACATAAGCATTTAAATTATAGAACTGGGGCTCCTGGCGGGGGCTCAGTCAGTTAAGCATCTGTCGTCAGCTCAGATCATGATCTAAGGGTCCTGGGATGGAGTCCTGCATCGGGCTCTGTGCTCAGTGGGGAGCCTGCTTCTCCCTCTCCCTGGGCCTTCTCCCCTTGTGTGTGCTTTCTCTCTCTCAAATAAATAAAAAAAAAAACTAAAAAAAATAAATTTTATAGCATTAATCTTGCCTTTTTGTTAATGTCCTAAATGTCTCTTATTTGTCTTAAAGAGTTTTCATTTATCCTCAGATATCCATTACTTCTTGAACTCATCTTTGCTGCTGCTGTTTTATTGTGGTCGTTTGCCCTGGCTTCACCTTGGGTTCAGAAGGGATGAGTTTCCACTAGCGCTCACCACAGGTAGGCTTCCTCAGTCACGGTTCCTGTGGCTGTAGCTGCAGTTCTCCTGGCCCTTTCTTTTTAGAACTCTCAGAGAACGAATTTCATGTGACTTCTATCTTTGAATTTTCTTAAGCTATTCCCTCATACTTGAAGCTGATGAAATGTGTTTTATATCTTTGAGGTTAAAAAATTTGGCAAAAAAGTTATGTCTTCCTTTTGGAATTGTTCTTGGGTGGATTCCAGTATGGAAACTGTCTTTCAATTTGGAAAAAATAGGTTTTAATGTTATTGCAGGTCCCTTCTGTTTCATGTACTATCTCTACTATGAATCATTTTGATCAAGTACATCGTTGAGGGTTATTCAGAACCATTTTCTCCATTTTCCTGGCATGATTACCATCGTTTTTTGTAAATACTTGAGGTAGGGATGGGGTGTTAATGTATCTTTAGTATAACTAATATGTTGCTCTATTGCCTTAGTTTTTTCCTCACTATAGTTCCAAGTTAAGTTTATGATAGTATCTAAATATTGCATTTACAATATTTCTTGCATTAAAGGCTCAATCAACATTCTCTTACTTAATTCATATAGTAATGGTCCTTTCAGTGTGTTGCATTGTTCTGATGGGGAACAGGGGAAATTTTAAGCAGAGCAGAGTTAAATGACTTGACCAAGGTCACAGAGCTAGAAAGTCATGAAGAGTATCTCTCCACTGCTTCATGATGTGTGTGTGTGTGTCTGTTTAAATCACCATATGTTACTTACCTCGGATATGGTTACTTCCATTTCAAAAATAGAGTATATTCATTTATATTTGTTTGAGACTCTTCTCTTGATATTTGTGCTTCTGTCTTTATTGACACTATTTCGAGTCCACTCGCCTGGACTCCTCACTTTTTAAATTTAGATTTTCATTAAATTTTTCTAGTTTCTTGTTTGCTTGTGTATTCTGTTCCTTTTCCCTTCAGTTTTGACCTGTTTTATTTCTCTTGCTTCATTTTGCTTCCTAAGGGCGAACCCTCACTCTGAATTATTTGCATCCAAGCATTCACTGATCTTGGGGTGAAAAACAAAAATGGCAAAATGCCTTGGAGCATAATGTTTCCACTTATTTCCACACTGGCGAGGGGTAGTAAAACTCAGCTTCTGAAGAAGGAGCCGGATCGTGCGTCAGAATCAGGCAGCTCCCCCTAAACCTATGTGACGTCTCACTTGTGACACAATAATATACAATTTACCATTCCTAGAAATAAACAAAAGGAAGCACAGAATGTGATTGTGAATCACAGAATACAGTAATTTATTTCTGGAGCTCAAAAATGCAATTCACTTCATAGATTCACATCCTGTAAAAATTTTTTTTTCTCCAGAAAAAGAAAAGGTGCTCAGAGTGGCCAAATATTAGATATATATATATATATATATATATATATATATATATATATTTTTTTTTTGTTATTCACTTATTCTTTTTGTATGACTCAGATAATACTATATACATTACTTCTTTGATTTAGCTTAGGTGAAGGATGCGGTATTTCACCTAAAATATACCCATTGCAGGCCTGTCACATTCACGATGCCAAATTAATATTTTTTTTTTGTTTTTTTTTTTTAATTTTTAATTTATTTATAAGTAGGCAGAGAGGCAGGCAGAGAGAGGGAGGAAGCAGGCTCACTGCTGAGCAGAGAGCCCGATGCGGGGCTTGATCCCAGGACCCTGAGATCATGACCTGAGCTGAAGGCAGAGGCTTAACCCACTGAGCCTCCCAGGTGCCCCCAAATTAACATGGTTTTATGTCTGTTTCAGGTTTTCCATTATTAAAACATAAACACACAGAATTTGCCTCACTCACGTATTTCTACGATTTTTACACTTTCGTAGTTTGGTATTTGTTGAAACATCAATATCAACACCAACTCATAGTTCATAATGTAAGGATGGTTATCATGTTATTTAAATAAGGTTAGCACTTTTTTTTTTTGAACCAAGAATGGCAGAAGGATGATAGCCTCAAATAAAGCAAGAATGCACAGGATAGCAGAATGAAATCATTGCCATGCAGCTGACGTTGCTTTGTAATATGGTTGTGTGGTGAGTCTATGTGTTTGTGTGCATGTGTTGTTTTAAAGTCTGGCCTGAAAGGCAAGATATTCTAGTTAGACTGGTTCCCAAGTACAACCATGTCGATTTGGTGTTCATACAACATATAACTTTACCAAAATTTTCTTTCGTAGTTCCTTTGGGGTAATAGACTAGGGGTTGAAATTTATCTTCCATCACAATTTCTATCAGGTAGATAAAACTTTCTATTTCCTACAACTTGATTTTTTTTTTTAATTTTGTGGAGCTATAATTGAAGTCCAATAAACTACACATATTTAAAGTTTACAGGATCAGCAGTTTTGACATACACACACACCCTTAAAGTCATCATCACAATTAAGATAGCATGAGTTTCCTCTCCATTTCATCTTACCCACCAACCTTGGGAAACACTGACCCACTTCCCACCACTCCAGAGTAGTGCGCATGTTCTAGAATTTAGATAAATGGAATCATACAGTGTGTATTCTTTCCTGAGAGCCCCCTTTCACTTCATATAATGGTTTCTTTTTAAACATTTATTTATTTATTGGGGGGGCAGGGCAGAGGGAGAGAGAGAATCCTGAAGCCAACTCTCTGCTGGGCATGGAGTCTGGCTCAGGGCTTGATCTCACAACTTTGAGATAGTGACTTGAGCTGAAACCAAGAGTCTGATACTTAACTGACTGAGCGACCCATGTACCCCCACTTCATGTAATGATTTTGAGATGCATCTGTGGTATTGAGTACATTGACATTTTCTTCCTTTGTGTTGCTGAAGAGTACTCCACTCTACGGATATGTCATTATTTGGGGTTGTTTCCAATTTTTGGTCATTGGAAATAAAGCTGTTATAAATAGAAATGTAGAAGTGTTTAGACACATTTGTCTGTGGATTTTTGTTTGTTTGTTTCTCATGGTCAATGGCTGGGATTGGAATGGCCCTATCACATGATAGATGCATCCAGCTTTGACATTTTAGGATAGAGCTGAATTATTTTCCAAAATGTTTTTCCCCTTTTTACATTCCTCTTAGCGCTGCCTGAGAGCTCTAGTTCCTCCATGCCCTGGCCGACATTTTGTATGGTCAATTTTTAAAAAAATTTAGGCAATCTAGTGTATATATAAAGCTATTTTCACTGTGGCTGTAGCACCACATGCCATATTTTTTTCATAATTTACCTAAAAATATTTGAATGACAAAGATTTCTCAAGATACTTCGTACATTTCAAGTATGTTACCACTCACAGCATGCTTTTGTGCCATCAGGACCCACTCTGGGATGAATGACTTATTAGTGGTGGAAATCAAAGGGCGGGATGCCACAATCAACTATAAGATAGTCATTATTGGTAATATTTATTGAGGCAATTCTCTTGCACTCAGTGGGAGAACAATCTGTTCTTGAATTTCTTCTACATCTGAAGGAAGTTTGGAACATTTCTCAGTAACATTTAATAATTAAGAAAAAGAGAAGTTTCAGACACATACAAAAAAGCATACTTCCTTGAAGTCTATGGTTTTCAGTGAGGGAAAAAGTCTGATTGAGACTCCCAGGGAGGCAGAGCTGACCTTTGGTTGTCACCCAACCCAAGGCTGTTGTCTAGTGAGTAGAGGCCAGGCTGCTGCAAAGTATCCTAGAATGCAAGAGAGGCTACTCTCTTGTGTTGCCCACATCAAGGAACTAGCTGAGCCCAGATTTTAATTGTATTGGTGTTGAGAAACTGTACCATAAGCATCCAGATATTTGGCTCCAAATCTGCCCAGAAAGTATTCCTATCCTTCTGCTGCCTCTAACATTTAGGTGGTGAGACATGAGGGGCCTTACGACTTCTTTTGAGCTAAATGGCCCTTGTTCATGGGAAAATCTTTGTCATTTTTTTTCACCTAGGATCCTCTGGGGATCCTATTTTTAATTCTTCAGCCATGTTTTTGTGTAAAGAGGACAAGATTTCAGTTAAAGGACAGACCCCATTTAGGCCTCCATCACTTGGAAGATGTACTTGATTTAAAGTGAGAAGGTCTGGTTTTACCTCCAGACTCTCTCTGTTGCACACTTGCCATATGTCCTTGGGGAAGCCTCTTAAATGTGCTGATTTTCAAATGGGAACTTAAAGTTAAAAAAAGAAGGAAAGAATTTAAATATTGAAAAAGAATTTAAAATTGAGCATTAAAAGGGGGGTTATCTCATGGAATGTTGTGGGGACTAAATGAGATAAACCACTCATCATAGTACTTTTATACCATAATATTCATTATTAATACTCAAACCCATTCATGTACAAAATGTACTTGGGGCACCTGAGTGGCTCAGTGGGTTAAAGCCTCTGCCTTCGGCTCAGGTCATGATCTCAGGGTCCTGGGATCAAGCCCTGCATCAGGCTCTCTGCTCAGCAGGGAGCCTGCTTCCTCCTCTCTCTCTGCCTGCCTCTCTGCCTACTTGTGATCTCTGTCTGTCAAATAAATAAATAAAAAAAAAAATCTTAAAAACAACAAACAAACAAAAAAACCCCCAAAATGTGTGTACCACCAGACATCTGTCTTAAAAACTTCTAGTTTCTTCCTGTATTTTTGAAGGATAACAGTTTGATTTAATAAGCACTACTCATCAGGTGCTTCTTACATTGGAAAAAAAAAAAGGGATGGTATTCATTTAAATTCAGAGCTTTCGTAACTTGGGATTGTTTTATTTATGTGTTTCCAAGGTCATTAATATAAGGGTGTGATGAAATAACTCTTAGAAACAAACTATAAAAAATTGCAATGCTTGGTCACTCTTTGGACACTTTTAATTAATTTATTTTGTTCTGGAAAATGTTACTAAACTTGGGAGAAGTCAATTCACCCCTAGAGAACGTAATAAATATCCCGATTCTGGACTTGAGGTTGGCGATGCTCCCTTGATTACAGTTCTTCTCCTAACTGCTCCTTACCCATCCTCTCCCTCCAGTCAGCTAATTCAAGGATGGTGATGCCTCAAAGTAGGTGATTTAACTGGCAATTCAAAAATAATATTCGTAAAAATACTCACCGCACAGAGTCATGGGAGTTTATGAAATTCAGCGAGATAACCAGCATCATCTGGTACAATGGGTATGTTTTCATGTAGATGTGCTATGTGTCACCAATAATATTTAAAGGATCATTTTTTAAGGTACTATTACCTGGGAACACACACACACACACACACACACACAAATCCCTGCTACCTCAGTTAGTACTATATGGGGAATGACACCCCACAGAGTGGTCTCAGGAATATTCCCAAGTTTGGTATGGACATAGAGACTGGAGATTTGAGAGGTGGGGAAGATCATTCTGGTCCCATCAAGTCCCCACTGCCTCCTCGACTTGTTTGATCCTTTTCAGAGTAAGGTCATCTCCCTTAGGAATCCCCAGCTGTTCCCATTGCAACTGTGAAGACTTGGCATAGAAGGAAGTTAGGATTCTCCTGGATGGGCAGAAAGGGGCAGTGTGTGGAGTCCCCCAAAATTTCTTTCTTCTACCTTCCTATCTTCTTTCAGGTTGCCTCTGATTATTTTGTCCTTTTCTTCAGTAAGGCACAACAGAGTTTAAGAAAGGGGCGCCTGGTGGCTCAGTCGTTAAGCGGCTGCCTTTGGTTCAGGTCATGATTTCAGGGTCTTGGGATCAAGCCCCACTTCAGGCTTCCTGCTCAGCAGGGGGCCTGCTTCTCCCTCTTCCTCTGCTTCTTCCCTTGGCTTGTGCTGTCTCTCTCTCAAATAATAAATAAAATCTTGGAAAGAAACACTTTCGTTGATTCTAGTTTGCTTAAATTACCTCTCAGGGCAATGTGGCAAGTTCATTATCATTGAATAGGTATTTCTATACTTTCAGTTCAATAAACAATCCATTTGTGAGCCTCACTGTGGGAGCACTGGAAACTGGTTCTTATTAGTCTTCCACACCACAGCAAGATTTCAGTTGTGTAGGTGAGAGATTTCAATCCCACAGGTAAACGGCGTGTGAGTGTGTGAGTGCATAATGTGCTTGTGTGTGTGAGTGTGTAAAAACAAGGCAGGCTCTGAGAGGCAGCCCTGCTAATGGAAAGAGCTCTGGATTTGGAGTCAGAAAATTTAGATACACGCTGAGACTTGGTGTTACTGTTTCTTAACTGCATAACCTTGAAAGTGTCTCTGGGCTTTCATTTCTTTGTCAAACATGGAAATATACTTAACTCCCTATTTCCTGATTATTTTCTGTGTACCAAGCATGCAGTGAGGTAACAGTAAGAATGTTTTCCCACCGGCATCCCTAAATTGTTAAGACAGGAGAGGGGATGTGGTGTGTTAGCAAGATTTATAATCTCTGCGACATTCTCTGCCTTAATGACATGAAGGTCTGAATAGCAAGGCAAATTTTGTGTCACCTAGTTCAAAGGCATGAAGGCACATGAAGGTACACGCTATGGGCTGCAGGAACAGGAAGGAGGTAATGAGGTAAGAATTTTCTGGAACAGTGGAAGCTGGTCCAGCTGCTGAAGGATGGCTATACCATACCACAGGTCCGCGGAATCTTGGGTACAGAGAATAGCATCAGTCCCTCTGATTCTCTTTGGCAAGTCGGATTCATATTCTCTGGAAACCAAATTGTTTATTGATTCTCCAGGGACTGCTTTGTCCTGTAACATGAGCCGTGATTTCATTACAGCTGAAGTTTTCATTTCATTTCACAGGTTGGCTGCCCATGTTTTCTTCAATGACATCCTGGTCTTTGTAGGGAGTGTTTCATTTGGTCATAAAGGGGAGGCTTGTGTTCCCTGGACGCTTCCTGGCTCAGCTGTCAGCCTTTGACTGTTTTCGGAAACCATTCCTGGGGCCTGTAATACATCTCTGCCACTTGTCTACAGGAAGTTTGAAAGCAGTGAGGTTGATCTAAACATTTTTGTGAACAACTGAGCAGTAAGTACACATTCGAAGCTGCCACAGCTGTTTGTGTCTTTGTCTTGCAATCTGGTGTCTTCACTGGAACCCTTTCTGTCAGGACATTTTCTAATGAAATACTTTCCATTTGTGTCATGAAGAAGAAACTCAACTGCTCTTTGTACATACAAACAGCCCCTTTAAGGTGGTTCATCAGACAGCAGCCCTCTTTCCCTGGGGAAGAATGGTGAAAATTGATCCTTTTAGGTTTCTCATGAGATAATTCATTCTTAGTATGACCGCTAAAAATGTAACTGGCAAGTTGGGTCTCCACCGCATTCACAGCATATAGAATTATTATATATCAAATATGATACTGAGGCATATCTTACAGGTTACGTTGAGAATATGTATGCTCTGTGTATAAAATAGGTTATAAGATAAACTCGTACATTCACACATGCACATAATCCAAGAAGACAGAGAGGTCCATGAGAAAGAGTCATGGCTCCGTGACACTTTTCTTGACACCATGCCATTAGGTTAATTAAGTCAATGGCCCACCCCATTGTCCCCCTTCAGTTTTCTTCTTCCTCCTCATTGTTTGGCTCTATCACCTCTACATGTCCTTTTAATTTGTATCAGCATCCTCAAGCACCCAACTATGTCTGCCCAGACCTCACCAGGGGTCTGCTTCCTTGTCTTTTCTGCACTGGTTGATTCATAGGCATTCCTGAAGGGAAGGCAGAATGCAAAGAACCGTGGATCATGCTTATAGAGCAAAAAACCACCCCATCCCAACCTACTCTGAGACACAGGAGGAGACAATGAAATTGTCATCAGCACATGGTGATTAATGCTGTTTTTACTGATGGGTTGAACTGAGAACAAATAGGATGGCCACTTGGCCTCATCCCTCAGCAATCCAGGCTGCAGGAAGTTTCCTTCTAGATTAGACTCAGCAGCTGAACTTGGGGAAATAAGCACATATCTCTCTTAGTTTCTGGCTTTGGACTAATTTTGTTTCTTAGAGCAACAATGAAAGTCAAACATGAAAAATATGGTTACTGCAGTAAAAAATTTCAGAAGAGTTTAGCAGTCAGTAGACAAAGCCAAGGAGATAATTAATAACTATGAAGATAAACATGAAGAAATAAACCAGAATATAGCTTGTGAAATAAGGAGATTGACAATATAAATGGAGGTTAAGAGAGATGGATGTAGCATTTTTTAAAAAAAGATTTTATTTATTTATTTGTCAGGTAGTGAGAGAGCGAGAGCGAGCACAAGCAGGGGAGCAGCAAGCAGAAAGAGAAACAGGCTCCCTGCTGAGCAAGGAGCCTGAGGTGGGACTCGATCCCAGGATCCCCCAGAGGGATCATGACCCAAGCCATAGGCAGATGCTTAATTGAGCCACCAAGATGTACCCTTTCAAATTTGAGTTCCAGAAGGAGACAAGGGAATGAGGAGAGGAAATACTGAGATAGGTATGACAGAGATATTTTTGGAACTGATTATAGACTTGATCATCAGAGACTAGAAGCACAAATTATTCTAAGTGAGAAAAATACAAAAAATATCTATGTCTCTATATATACTGAGCACCAAATACAGAGAAGATCTTAAAATGATTCAGAGAGAAGAGAGAAGACCAACACTTAGACTGATAGCAACCTTGGATGCCGTGTTGAGATTTAGTTGTCAATCCTAAATTGTTCAGCAGGTGAAACTGTACACTGAAAACCAAAAACAAAACACAATTTTAGATTAAAAAAAAAAAAAACTAAAACGTGAGAGTTTACCACCATAATGCTCTAAATTGAAGTTCTAAAAGCTATACTCCAGAAGGTATGTTTAAGCTACAAGAAGAAAGATGAACAAAGAAATTGATAAACATGTAGATAAGCGTAGTCACTAACAGTATTAAAAATGCTAACAATGTCTATTTTGTGTAAAAAAGAAAAAACTAACAATGTCTATTTTGCATAAAAAAGATACTAACAATATCTATTTTGTGTAAAAGACAGAGGTAAAATCCTGAATGACAATAGTCTCTAAGTCTGTAGCAGGGGGAGGTGACAAGAGTATGGTTTCTGCATTGTTTAGCTGGAGAGTTAAGACGTTTTAAGACTTGTGACTTTGATATGGTATGCTAAAACTCCAAGGGCAGAACAGATAAGAAGTCAGGTAAAGCATAGAGAAAATCTGAACTGAAAATCACTGTGAGATAGAGGGGGGGGAAGAAAAGAAGCATGGATGAAATGGGACAAATAGAATGCATAGAATACCACAATAGAAATGAACCAAAGAGCACACAGTAAATATAAATGGACCAATTTAATCAGCAACAAGACAGGTTATCAGACTAGATAAATATAAATGTAGTTCTATGCTTTTTACAAGAAATGCACCTAAACCATATGGAACCTGTGTATGTTCACTGGGAGACAGCTGCAAAAATGTTCCCGGAAGCATTGTTTCTTCTGGAAACAGAGCAAAAAAACAAAACAAAAAGCAAGAAAACGACACACAACCCCATTGCCTTTCAATAGTAAAATGTTTAAGTATATTTAAAATATAAGTCAATTAGTTGGCACAACGCAGGTGATGGAAAGACATGACAACCAAGCAGATCAACATGAACATGAATCTTAAAAACATGATGCTGGATATATGGCATGTTTATAAACTTCAACCATGCAAAACCTGAATATACTTAACATGTATGTCATGAAGCCTACTTAAACTGTAGGATTCAGGGGCACCTAGGTGGCTCAGTGGGTTGGGCCTCTGCCTTTGGCTTGAGTTGCGATCTCGGGGTCCTGGGATTGAGCCCCGCATCAGGCTTTCTGCCCAGCGAGGACCCTGCTTCCCTCTCTCTCTCTGCCTGCCTCTCTGCCTACTTGTGATCTCTGTCAAATACAAAAATAAATCTTTAAAAAAAAAAACTGTAGGATTCATATCTAGAAAATTTCACACAATGGTTTCTCTGCTTGGGGTGTAATAGAAGAACTATCAGGGCCAGTTTTGTGGACCCATGACTTGGGGAGTTGTGCTGGCACCCACGTTTAGAAGGCCTTATGCTTGATGTCGCCATCTTGAAATTCTTGATAATTTTGACCAAGGGACCTTGCCTTTTCAGTTTGCTCTGGGTCCCTCAAATTATGTAGCCAGTCCTAAGGGCACAAATATAGGGGGATATACCAAGGAGCACTTGAATCGTACTGGTGATGTTCTTTCTCAGTCTGGGTGATGTGTACTTTCCCTTTGCTTCATGTACTTTATATGTGGTGTTATACGTATTCGCATACCTGCACATTTCATTTCACGAATTACTTTTCAAATGTTACCTCCAGAGCCACTGGTTTTAATACTCATCTGGAATACCTAGGCAAAAGAGTCCCATAATCACCGCCTACGTGGAATTGATATCTTATTTATATGGCTGTGATGTGGAAATTGGTCTGAGTTGTTGAGTAATTATACTTAAGCATATGCTTTCGACTCTATAAAACCCGGGTGAGGAATATCAATTTGAGGGAAAAGAAGAGCCCTCTGTATTTCTTTACACAGTTGGATATCCAGCTGCTCTTGTTTTCATACTGCAACTGCATTTCCTCTGCAAACTTGTTAGCTCCTGCATTATTTGGAGGCTCTGCCTTTTCAAAGCAGGCAGCACTTAAAAACTACAGGGCAGAACCTATCTGATTCGATTGCTGTCACCAGCAGCTGGTGCACCCAGCATCCTCGGAGGAAGTGAGCTGCCCTCTAGCCACTGTGGATGTCGTGCAAACCAGCGCATCTGCTGTAGTCCGCGGCTCACTGCGCTTGTACCACGGTTGGGGCCAACGTGCCATTCATGTGCAGTTTGGCAGCTTCAAAAATTCACACATCAAGACAGCTGGTGAAATACTTTGCTAAGTGGCGCCCCCCACCCCCCTTTCATCCAGCCACCTGGATGATTCTGAGAGGCACAATGTGACCATCGCCCTTTAATGCATTGGCCAAAACTTCTTGGGAGTTTTCAAAAGCAATGCAACATGTTTGCTTTTTCTCTACAGCTCCCAAAGCACTCCTAGTTGTTTCAGCTTAATTGTATCTCTTAAGTGCCTCTTAACTCTGACCTTCAATCCCCTTTTACTATCCTATTATTATGCTTCTGCTCTCTCAAGTGCGGTGAAGTGCAGGGCTCTGATATTATGCATTCATTCCTTCAGTCACTCAATAAACGTTTATAGAACATCTTAAATCTTAACTCTCATTACAGATCTTAAAGTCTTGGTTCCCTTTGCTTTACCCTTCCTTTTTTTTGGGGGGGGGGTGTCATTTCTTTCTTAGTGGCTCTGATTCATGGGGTCGAAGGGTCTATGCTCCCTGGGTTATTCTTTATGGCAATGTTTCGCAAGCTCCGAACCACTCCCTTCTTTCCACCAATCCAGCCATGCTCTCTTCTGTTTTGCGAACCTGCTGTGCTCCTTCAAGTTTCCTTAGTGAAGTCTCAAATGGCAGAAATTAAAATGAAATATAACCTGTAGAAACCATAATTTATATAAAAAGCAAGCCTCAGGGTGCCTGGGTGGCTCAGTGGGTTGAGCCTCTGCCTTCAGCTCAGGTCATGATCTCAGGGTCCTGGGATCGAGCTCCACATCGGGCTCTCTGCTCAGCGAGGAGCCTGCTTCCCCCTTTCTCTCTGCCTGCCTCTCTGCCTACTTGTGATCTCTGTCTGTCAAATAAATAAATAAATAAAATCTTTAAAAAAAATTAAAAAAAAATAAAAAGTAAGCCTCACCTGTACTGTTGCTCTCAAATACAGTGATTTTTTTTTTTTTAAAGGGTACTTGTGAGGTAATTTTAAAAGTTCTGGATACTTTTTGCTGAAAATACAAGGCGCATTGCCCAAAGTCTCAAAGGTTGCCCAGGTAACTAGTAGAACCATTTTCTTATTCATTGGTCAGATTTGGTGAGTCTAAAGAATGTTAGTGGCAGAAGTGTTCCCATGAATTAAACCAACAATTAATTGAGCAGTTATTATGTACGAGGCATTATAGGACAAACCTGGAGGTGCAAGATATACTTGCTTCTTTGGGGAAACTTAAATCTTCCACTAGAGATCTATACATATAAAAGGAAATTATTCACAAGGCAAATTAACTGGGCATTAAATGCAGTAGGAAAGCAGAAAAACATAACGATTACTGGGGGCTGTGATCATCAGAGAAATATGCGGGCAGGGGGTATTTCTCTATACTTAGACTCTTGAAGGTGAGGTAGACTTAATTATTATAGAGAGTTAACTCTATACGGAGAAACCACTAGGATTACTCTATTCCTTACTTTTTCATTGCTTGAGACAGATTTATTTTGAATTATTGTTGGATGTTTTCCTCTTTTTGTTTCTTTTAAATTGAATGCACATTTGCCTCATTTAATTGCTTATTTATTTCCTTGGAAGATTATGTCAATGAAATTTCTTCTAAGAACTGAGTCCTTATTTGGGGTTATATGGTTTTTTTTTGTTGTTGTTGTTGTTGTTAATAATGACTTTGGTCCCTTGTACGCTAATTATACCTTCAGGAATTATTGAATGTCAGGGCATTGCAGTGACAACACCACATGTGTTAGGAACAGATGGACTTTAGGGCGCCTGGGTGGTTCAGTTGGTTAAGCATCTGCCTTCATCTCAGGTCATGATCTCAGAGTCCTGGAATCGAATCCCTGCATCAGGCTCCCTGCTCAGTGGGGAGTCTGCTTCTCCCTCTCTCTCTGCCCCTCTCCCACCCCCACTCATGTGCTCTCTCTCTTTCCCTCAAGTAAATAAGTAAAATCTCTAAGAAAGAAAGAAACAAACAAACAAACAGATGTCCCCAAGTTTTAATCCAACTTTGGCTCACCCTGGTATTTATCCAATTTATTTAGTCCTTTAGCCTCACTTTCTTTGTCTGATAAATGAGGACACATTTCACTTAATATTTATTTTATAGGATTATGTAGGATGATGATACATGGAATGCTTCTGTTTGGTTCATATAGGGTATCCTACGTATCCTAGCAGCTCTTATTACTTTCCTAGTTCATTTCATACATGTGAGGGGGGTTTTGTGGAACACACAAAAGAAGTCTGTAATTTAAGGAAATATTTTAAGTTCACTGGATTAAACTAAAGTCTTTTAAAGTTAATGCTTTCAACAATGGTTCTGCTAGAGAACTTTTTTTTTTTTTCATGTTGTTTAGATCTTAATGGTACTTCATGGGTGGTCTTCCAATTGAGTTTTCTTCTTTATTTTTTTCTTTTTAAGAAGAGTAACTGTAATTCCTGAAATGGGTATTTTGCCAATTTTCACATGCCTTGTTTTCTCTTCTCAAATCAACATGTCTCTGTATTTATACAATTCAGAGTTCAAACAGCATTCATTACGCTGCTGTCACTGTACATAAAGACAATCCAAACTTGTGATGCCTAAATATAAAACACGATCCAACTAAGTGAACAGATGTGTTGTGTGAGCAAAGCCTCACCATGTTGTTCCTATTTATTGTCTGCCTTGTTTGGAGGGCGTGCCTGGTGCTGTGAGGTGGTGGAGAAAGGATTTTGCCAATTGCACTCATTTAATGAAACATTTTATGCACATTTTGTTTCTCTGTTCTGTTGCACTGCCCTTGGGTGACAGAATGGTTTGTAGGAAGTTTGGTTAAACTTGTCAAGCCTTTGAAATGACTTTAAAAATGTTTCACAGTTACAAAAAAATAATTATGTTTATTTCAGAAAATAAAAAACGCTTTCCTAATTTTGCAGCTAAGATAATGAACTTTCAAAATGTGGCGTGTCCAACAAAGTTCCATCTGGGTTTCAAAACTTACACCGCATTTTTCTAATTGTATTGGACTTATTTTCTACTTCTTTCTGCACCTTTCACATATAATAAAATGAGAAAATGCAAGCACTTGTCTATGGAGATTAGACCCAGCATCCCCTGTCAGACAGAAGTCCTCATGAAAATGAAATTCAAAAAATATAAGTGGTGTTGGTAGAACTTCTCCTTAGGCTCTTTCTTCTGTTAGTATTACTTCTCGGGATCAGGGAACAGTAGCTCAGGCTGACCATCAGCACTAAGCCCAAGGGGTTCATGCTGTGTGCTTGCCCCATTTCTCAAGTGTCACTTGCTAGCATTTCCAGGATGTGCACTAGGATTTTGAAGAAAAACATCAATCGGGTCCACCTGGTTCAGGTACAGATCTTTATTAATACTTCATATTGATATTGAAAAGATTACCTGGCAATGTTTGATATTTCAGAAAAGAATGCTGGACAAATTCTGCATCCCTCCAGCCTGGTTCTGTAAGGAAAAACAGTCCCTTCTCATTTGATTATAAGTTGCAATGTTGCTAGGACTTACTATCCCAAGTCTCTCTCTTTTTCTCTCTTTCTGATTTTCCACTGGCTTGGGGTATGCTTCTGAATTCATGACCAAAGACCGCTTACACTCATCAGTATTTATCAGATGGGTTATACCCCCATAGCAGGGGCACTGAGAAGGGCAAAGAGCATACACTCAGGGAATGAATGGCCTGGGTTCGATTTCTGATTCTCTACCCACTCCCTGTGGTGACAGAGCAGGACTTCAGCCTCTCCTAATTTTTGTTCCCTTACCTGAGCATGTGGGGATGCCACGCAGTGCCTTCCTCAAAGTGTTGTGTTTCAGGACAATAGCAAAATTACCGGCAGCCTCCTTACCATGTGCTGTGTCTTGCTTAACTTAAAAAAAAAAAAATGCAATGAAGATTCTAGAAGACAATAAGACAGACAACATAGCTAAATGGTTTGGAAGTGTTTGTTTCAGAATTGCTATGAAATCCAGTATTACTCACTCTGTCTTCAATTCTCTGGCAAAGGTGTGATTCTTCCCATCCTGGGCAGGGGAAGAGACCTAAGTGGGCCCCCTGGGGGGTGATGGTGGGCCCCTGAGTATTTGCCTGCAGACCACAGACCAGCTCTGTGGTCAAGTCCAGGATTTAGAAAATTTGCACTTAGCAGGAATGAAGCCCCAGCTGTGAACCTTTGGCGACATCGAATTATAACTCCTACCTCATTCGAGGCAGGATCGGAGCTGACAATGAAACACAGCTTGTTTTCCCGATGCCGAAAAGTGCAAGGCAGGCGTTCATTTTTCCTTTTAGCTTAATGTCTTACTTGACACATTAAAAAGCAGGAAGGTAAAATTTCATAATTTCTAAACAAGGAGGCTTTAAGCAAGAGAGACCGCAGGTATTAACACTTTCGCCAGCCTTGATGTTAGTGACCTTAGATCGTGGGACAGGCGTATTTCGCTTCATTTTGTTTAAGCGTTCTCCTTGGACCAGCCCTGCGTGTTCTGTGTGAGGATATGAGAGCATTTCTCTAAAATGTGGTTATTGTTAAGTGAGATTACATATTCCCAGCATTCCGGGTGGTTCCTGGTCCTTGGCCAACTCCGTGTATGTAAATAAAGACCCCTAGCCTCACTACCTCTTCCCACCACATCAGAGTGTTGTTTAAATACCCATGGTGGTGGGTTCTCAAGCTGTCTATGTGCTGTTCCTCCAAGTTGTCCTTGTGGAAGACAGGACACTTGGTGATTATTTTTTTTATCATAGTATGACTTCATTTTCAATTTGCTACTTCCCAAATGGCTGACTATGCCACAAGTCTCACCATGTAAATCTTCTGGGCATCATACTTGCTTCAGACCACCTTCTCTGGGCTGTTGTGGAGAGAGAGGTTTCAAATCCATTTGGTTTTAGACAAGGAGCAAAGATTAGTTTAAGAATAACATGTAATACTCTCCCCTGTTTCTAAGACTCTGTTACCATTTAATTCTTTCCTCTAGCCTCCTCCCAACTCCACCCCACCCCCTCCAAAAAACCACTGTCTGGTTAAAGGCTTCCTGTTTAATCATTTCATGTTTACTTCCACGTGAGCTTATATTAATTATGCAGATCACCAGTCTCGTCTCTGCGAAGGATGAACAGATATTTGGTTTGGTAAAGGATCCCCAAGACAGCCTCATTCCTGGGCCTCCTCCATACCCAGGCAAATGCCGGTGTGTAATGAGCCTTTCTCGGAACACCAGACTTTCCCCCTTAGAGTCATTAAAGCCTGCAGGTCTTAACTACAAAGCTGGTTGATGTCCCATGATTTAGCACAGCATTTTGAGTTTATACAACAAGTTATGCTTGAAATGAAAGAATGGGATCGACTCCCAGCTTCATGGTGGAGCTGTGTGTGCGTGTGTGCGTGCACGTGAGCACAGGCCTGGTCAGTCCAGTTCCTGAAAGCCTGGTCACCCTCCGTGTGGATTAGGACCACACTTAGCTGTCTCAGAGAGGGTTGTACTCCCCCTTCATACTTGCTGAGACCCACCAGTGCATCCTCTGCCTGTTCTGGGGAGAACCCATCTCACTGGGAACCTGCAGGCACCATAGGGAGGTCAAACCAAGAGACGGACTTAAGGTCTGACTGTTTTTCCCCTGAATGACTAGGCTGTGTGAAGACCCGCTTACGTAGGAAAAACAAAAACAAAAACAGACCAAAACAACAACAACAACAAAATGGATTCCAGCCCCACCCTTGCAACTAGGAAAAAAAAAAAAAAGATTTTCATCAGACCAATGACACACTTGCAAAGAGCACTTTTTTGAAAAGCAAATCTTCCGGGCACCTGGGTGGCTCAGTGGGTTAAAGCCTCTGCCTTCGCCTCAGGTCATGATCCCAGGGTACTGGGATCGAGCCCGGCGTCGGGCTCTCTGCTCAGCGGGAAGCCTGCTTCTCCCTCTCTCTCTCTCTGCCTGCCTCTCTGCCTACTTGTGATTTCTGTCTGTCAAATAAATAAATAAAATCTTAAAAAAAAAAAAAGAAAAGCAAATCATCAGTTAAATGAATAGGCGTACATTTGCAAAGGTTTCTGGATCAGATTAAATAGGGATTAAATAGAATTTCTATATGCCAAAGCAAGCAGAAGGACTGTCCTAAGTTACCAGTTCTTGTAGTCTTGGTGAGTGTATCATAGTAACTGAAAAATATAAATTGATTCTTTTGGAAAAGGAGAAAGAAAATACAGTAATTCTATCTTTTTTTCTTGAAAAGAAAGAGTTAGGGACTCTATCATCTGTCTAATTGCTTGAAAACAGCATGCATGCAATGTCATATGTTTTAAGAAGGCGTATATCTGCTGAACATCCTTGAAGAATTGGTACATTCAGAAAGGACTTAGGGCCAAAACTGAACTCATACTTTGGGCCCAGGGAATGGGGATAGAGAAACATGCTGGTTGAAAGCAGTTCAAGAAGAGCAGTGAATCAATCAGGCACAGAGTCTGAAGGCTATCAGTTTCATGAAGATGGGGTGGACAGTCAACAATGGAATATTCATTCTTTGCTCCATTAACTTTTCATGTTCCAGGTATGGTGGGAGTCTTGGTCTAGAGAAGACATCTACCTTCACTCACATGGTTTACATCCTTGAAGGGGAGGAAAAGCAAAGGATACGAAGCCAAGCAGTGTAAGGACAGATGAAGTCAGTGGAGCATTGGGAAGAAGTAAGCATGAAGAGAGAGCAGAGGACAATTCAGAAAAGGATTCATAGAAAATACTAAGTGGGGGGCCTGGGTGGCTTAGTGGGTTAAGCCTCTGCCTTCGGCTCAGGTCAAGATCTCAGGGTTCTGGGATCGAGTCCCGCATTAGGCTCTCTGCCCAGCACGGAGCCTCCTTCCCCCTCTCTCTCTGCCCACCTCTCTGCTTTACTTGTGATCTCTCTCTATCTGTTAAATAAATAAATATAATCTTTAAAAAAAAAGGAAAAAAAAAAAAAAGAAAATACTAAGGGAAAGGTAATGGGATAAAGCCTTCAGAAAACCAGCCAAGGGCTTTGTGTATAAGAACTCTACTGATCATGATACGTTAAACTTAAACAAGGAAGGCAGAAGGGAATCTGAGTGTTTCTGACTCATGTCCCAGTAATAGTCACTGGAATCTGCTGTAGAAGGAGATTAAGATTATCAGCCAACAATAATGGAAGATAATCTGGGAAATTTGATGATCTGGGAAATTTGATCTTGAATATTTAAGTTCCATAGGTTGAGATTGGTCAAAAGAAAAATATGAGAAACCCCCTGGATATTACTCAAAACAATGACTTTCAGCCCCAGGTGTATATTTAAGATCACTTGGGGAGGTTTTATGAGACTATTTTCATAAATGGACCATCTAGAGACTCAGGGGAGGGGCACAGTCCTATTGTAAAGGTTCTTTAAGTGACTCTAATATGCCTTTCAGGTAGAATCACTGAAATAGAGTAGTTGGTCTCAAGTACAAAAAGGGGAACAAGGAAGATCCCCAAATAGCGTAGGTCAGGGTTTTTCAAATGCAAACATGCATCTATATCACTTAGATATTAAAACACAGGTTGCTGTCCCTACCTCCAGAATGTCTGATTTATTAGATCTGGGGTATAAGGTCTAAGAATTCGAATTTCTCACTTGTTTCCAGGTGGTATTGATGCTGCTGGTCCGAGCACTGCATTTTAAGTCCCACCAGACGAGGTAAACTGTGGAGGAGGAAGGTGAATTTACAAGTGGGGGTAGTCCAGGAATAATGGGCTCACGGTTAGGCCTTTTGTTGAAGTGATGTGACAGCTTGGAGAATGTAAGTGTGGTCTGTGCTATGATCTAGAACCTTGCTACTCAAGCTGGGGTCCTCAGACCAGAAACACAGGATCACCCAAATGCTTGTTAGAAAAGTAAAACCTTGGGCCTCGCTCTAGAGCCAAAATCATTATTGTAACAAGAGCTCCACACACTTTGCCTGCATTCTAATGTTGGAGAACCACACTAATGGTTCTTAGCCTTGGCTTCATATTATAATTTTCCATGGACTCTCACAGCGTAGTAACAAAATCAGACTCCCAAGGCGTGGAACCCATTATTAGTATTAGTATTTTCAAAGCTCCCTGGATGAATCCAGTATGCCTATATCTTTGATAACCACCGATCTAGAATTTAACTTGAAACAGTGGAGTCAAGCCTGTTGCTTGTCTTGCCTTGGGTTGCCAGGTCTCAGGAAATAGAAAAGCCTTG
Source organism: Lutra lutra (assembly GCF_902655055.1). NCBI lineage: Eukaryota > Metazoa > Chordata > Mammalia > Carnivora > Mustelidae > Lutra > Lutra lutra. Next base: position 17,541,312 of record NC_062283.1, read on the forward strand.
AAGCTTCATATAGTGGACCTTAGTCTATCCATAGAGGACATTAGTGTATCCAGCTGGGAGGTGAAAGGGACAGCAGAATCAGGGAAGACGCGGCAGGGAATGACAAAACCAAATCAGTCTCATTTGCTTCACCGGATCCTGCGTGTTGCCAGGGTGAAGATGCCAGACCACTCTGCGGGCATCGCACTGCATTTTCCTGGGCCTCTCCCATGATGCCATCTCCTTATTTCCCCTGGGCTAAACTGACCCCTTCCTTGTACCCTCATGTCCCAGATGTTTCCCATACATACATCTACCAGAGCACCTGCTAACATGTTAAGCCTTGTCTCATTTCTTTTTGCTTTTTTCTTCACTCAGGAGATCATACCCCTTTTCAGGGCAGGAAAAAAATCTTGTTTGTGGCTTTAGCACCTGGAACCTACCAGATAAGCCAAGTATTTGTTGAGTGGTTGTATATTTAGCATAGAAGAGAGGAGGGAATTATGGCTTTGGGGAAAACATACTGTGACTTTAAAAAAGACGGTGAAAAACCTATACATAAAAATATGTATACATATACATTCGTACAGAGATATAACAGACACGACAAAATATTAACAGTCGTTGAATCTAGGCGAATGGAATAAGGTGGTTTATTATATTATTCCTTAACTTATTCTCTAGATTTAAATATTTAAAATGTAAAAATTATGAAGAAATACATTTGAAATTGTCTTTTTTTTAAACTGACAGTTGCTGCTTTAAATAAGTGTTGAAGTAATAAAACTCACATTGCTATTATTTTTATAAATTTTGTAAAATATCATTTTCATATATCAAATTCAAATATCATTTCATACCCACCAAGATTATTTCCAACTTAAGAAATAACAGCACCTTACTGATTAAAAGCGCTTTTATTATGACAGGAATGTTGGTTTGGTGGAATTATTCAGCGGGGAACAATCTGGTGGAATTGCTGTCAGGGATCATAGTGGTCAATGGCTGATGAGGTCCAGGCAGGGATCGTAGGCAGCAGGAGCTCGGGAGACGCAGGAGGGGATCACAGGCGGGTAGGAGCAGCTCTGGACCAAAGAGAATCTTCAGCAGCAAAAGAACTTATGTCCCAGGTAGGGATCAGAGCCAGAATCCTGCAGATGAGACCAAGGGGGTATGGTTGGCACTAGGAGTGGGGGAAGCTAGGGGAGGGGCATAGCTGGTACATGCCAGTGAGGCTGCCAGGGGCCGACAAGTCTTGCCTCTCATGTTGGGCCCTTTTCCATGGGTCCTGGGGTCCCTGAGGATGCCAGGGAGAGAGGAGCCATTCTGCTCCTTCCTTTCCCCCAATGCCCCTGGCTCGGACAGGTCCCCACGGGGCTCCCTCTATTTCAGGCAGGCCCATCAGCGTCTCCATGAGACCCCCTGAGAAGATGCTGATTCAGATTGCTAATTTATGCTTATTTACTGATCTAAATCTGAATTTCCACATTAATTTCACTTTTTTTAAAAAAAGATTTTATTTATTGATATGACAGAGAGATCACAAGTAGATGGAGAGGCAGGCAGAGAGAGAGAGAGAGAGAGAGAGAGGGAAGCAGGCTCCCTGCTGAGCAGAGAGCCCGATGCGGGACTTGATCCCAGGACCCTGAGATCATGACCCGAGCCGAAGGCAGCGGCTTAACCCACTGAGCCACCCAGGTGCCCTTAATTTCACTTTTAAAAAGCCATACATAATTTTGAAAATTCATTTTGTTTTTCTTAATTTTTCATGTGATTATTTATAATGCTTAAGTGTAAAATGGCAATTTAGATGATAATTGATGGTATTAATTTATCTTTCTGTCATATGAAGCCGATTCATCATCAGACTGATCACAGTTTATAAAGAATTTCTCCTTTTAAACCTACAAAATGGCTGCCAAAATCAAAGCGTTTTTGTTTACATTTTTGTCAAAATGGGTCTCATTGAGGTAGTGACATTTGTGCAACTGCCTTGAGGCAAAGGTGGGACATGCCTGGTGTGTTCCAGGAAGTTGAGTGAAGCCAGTATGACATGAGAGTAGAAGAGATAGATGAGTTGTGATTTTTTTTTTAAGATTTTATTTATTTATTTGACAGACAGAAATCACAAGTAGGTAGAGAGGCAGGCAGAGAGAGAGAGGGGGAAGCAGGCTCCCTGCTGATCAGAGAGCCCGATGTGGGGCTCCATCCCAAGATCCTGGGATCAAGACCGACCCGAAGGCAGAGGCTTTAACCCACTGAGCCACCCAGGCGCCCCCATGAGTTGTGTTTTATCCAGAATGAAATGTGTGCCATTGGATAGCTTAAAAGGACAACCATGGCAGCTTGTTTGAGAAAAGCCTGGGGAAGGGTGAGGAGAGAAGCAGGGAGACCACTTACTTTTATTCCTGCAGGGGGAGATGGTAGTGGGTTGGACCAGATTATCGACAGCAAAGGTGGTGAGAAGTTGTGGGTTGTAGATGTATTTTGAGAATAGAGCCAGCAGGATTTCCTGATGCATGGAATGGGAGCAAGAGAGGAATTAAGAAAAATTCTAGGGTAATTAAAATGCTCTTTTGGCTTTTCTTCTTGTGAGCCTGATTTACCCCAGCAAATTCTTCCTATTCCTATAGAAAATATTTCCACATCTTTCATCCTTCCTAAGGATATTTTCTGAAAACATTCTTCATCTTTTTCTTCTTCTTCCTTTTTTTTTTCCCTCATATTCTATCAAAATGTTTGCAAGAAGTATGGGCAAACAATTCTGATAAAGGCCTTACACAAGGGTCATCAAGGGAAACTGCTTTTCCATTTACGGAAATTTGGAAAGAGATCAGCACCATGTTCTCTGAGAGGTAACCGAAGACATGAAAAGGGGCAGACTTGGTTGAAAACTTGAGTTTTCATGGAAATGGCTCTGTGTCATCGAACATCATCAGAAACTATCCCAGGGAACATTGTAATCACCTTGGTAAATACCTGAGTCAGCACTTTCTTTTTAAGGAACTCCAGGCCAACCCTTCCATTTCCATCTATGCTGTGACTAATTGTATCAAAATCATGACTCTCCCGAATTGTTCCCCATCCAATAGACATCATTTCTAAATGTATTCATTTCCATCAGTAAGAGATTATGAGAGATTTCCAGTATTCTACACCCTGACATTAGCAACTCTAATATCAAAGTTTGAATATTTGTCATCAAGAGTATACTCATCTTGCCAAATGCTTATTTTGGAAACATGAATGTGAATGATGAGTTAGGGGATGATCTTAATTCTTAATAAAATGTCACACAGAAACGCAAGAAATACACACACGTACACCCCTCCAATATCTTCTAGCTAGTGCTGTCCTTGAAGGTCAATTTTCCTTTCCTACTCTTTCACATTTGTAATCTTCTTGGACATTAAAGAAAATAAAAAAAACTACCTCATTCAACATTCCCGAAAAATCTAAGTACCTGGTTCAAATTGCCAAGCAGTGCACATATCAGGAAAACAGTACTTGTTTTCCAAGACCTTAAGCAGAAATTGCCAAATTCTACAGAAGTGATCCCTTCAGGTGCCAGTGGTGGCCATAGTGACTTCCCTCCTTCCTTCCTTTCTTTCTCTCTCTTTCTTTCTTTTTATTTTTTAAGATTTTATTTATTTATTTGAAAGAGGGAGAGACGGAATAGGGGGAAGGGCAGAGGTTCTTCACTGAGCCTGGAACCCCAAGAGGGGCTCAATCCCAGGATCCTGAGATCATTACCTGAGCTGAAGGCAGATGCTTAACCAACTAAGCCACCCAGGAGCCCCAGGATAGTGGTTTTAAATGTCACTGCAATGTCCACAGCCCTCAGCAGTTAGGCAAAGTTGTGAGTGCAGGTGAGAAAGGCATCAAAGAATTTGGAACAGAAATTAACAGAAGAAAGAGGCTACACATTGGATCTAATTTTCAATGCTGATGAACACATTTCTCCTAGAGGAACCTGCATCTCAAATACAAGGAAACACATCCTGGGATTTCAGATTGCTGAAGACCACTAAATTACAGTGTTCATGCCAATACTGAGTGGAGAATAAGGAACCACATCTCCCCATATTTGCTGCTACATCTTTCTGCAAATCACCTTTCTTTCACCACTTTGCAGTAACTCACAAGCTGCAATTCTTCCCAGCCCATTTCCATGGCAAAATTCAAGGTTTTTTCACAGTAAAATGCCACATTATCATACTATTGACACATTTTAAAATCATTGAACATGTATGAAACTCTGCCTATGTTTCTATTATGTTCCTATCTTTATTTTTCTATGAGTCACTGATGAAATTTTTGTGTTCTATCCCTAATCCCACTTTCCCCATAAGTCATGTTTTGTTTTATTTTCCTCACAATTTAGCCTAGTGTGATGATTTTTAGGAACACATGTATGGTGTTATTGCAGAACAGACAGGATGGAGCAATTGTGTATTTTTTTCTCTTTTTTTTCTTGAAACACAATGACTGCATTAGCTGTTAAGAACTGGCGTCTCCCATTGTTTGGTATGCCTGGTAGAGTAGACTGTAACTTCTGGGTCAGTTACAGAATTATAAAATAATATGGGTTTTTTAAATAATAATTTAAGTATTTCATATAGTGAGGGAGTGGAGTCTCAGAGAGGTCAAATGCATTTACCAGGGTCACACAGCAAGACAATGCAAGATCTAGAATCAGAGTGTGTGTCTCTTGATTCCTGGTGCAATGGTCTTCCTCATTCAGGATTGTTTAAAACTGGTTCTCACAGGCTTGTCCTTGCACCAGCAGCATCAATCTCACTTTCAAACTTGTCAGTAATGTAAATTCCATGGGCTGACCCATGGCCCTCTGGGAGAGTCAGATGCCCACTAACATTTGAGAACCAGTGGCTTAGAATAAACTGCCTGTTTCTATGATCCAGGAGACACAAACTAATAGTAAGTGGGTCTAAAATACTAAGCACAGGTTGAGATTACATTTCTCTTGTGATTTTCATTGATTCAAAAAACTACTTGAGACACATATGCAATTTTAAGATCTTGGTTTTATCCATTAATATAGGTTTATACAGAACAAAACGTAAAGGCAGATTCTAGATAATAATCTCCCTTTAGGTGGTATTCAGAGGATAGAAAAAGGAGTACTTTTCCCTTGCCATGGTTGTTAACAGCAAGTCACCAGAAAACTACATATATACATGAAAAATCCATATATGTGAAAATCTATTTGTGTGTGTATCATTATAATCCTGGGAATGACAAAATAGCAACGAAAGAAACAGTTTAATCAAACTGAATATTTTATAGTTTGAGAACCAGAAAGAGCTTGAGTTCAAATAGCTATGAATTGCCTTTCCTGTTTTCCCAGGCGAGCATTTCAATACAAAGTTATGGGAGCTGAGAAGGTGGGGAACATTTCCTTAACTTCTTTGCAATCCATAGAATTCTCAGGGGCTAATTTTAGTTTATATATATGATGTTTGGGACCAGTTCAGAACTTTTACTGGGGAACTTAGAAATATGCATATTAGTCAAAATTCACTCAGGAATCAATGGAGAGGTTTTAGATCTCCATCAATCATACAGAAGGAGGAAAACACATTTTGCCGTCCTCACAAGCTTTTTGTTTGTTTTTCTCACATACCTCATTTGGGACAACGATGGGTTTGGATGCCAACTGAAGAGCAGAAGTGACAGGAGAGCCACTCAGCTAAGAGTTTAGTATAGGCAGTTGGCTCTCAGCTTACTGGGTGGCCTTGGACATGTCACCTGACCTCTCAGAGCTTCAATTTCCTTATCTGTAGGGATAATATAGCTCCCCTCATGTGTTGTGGTAAGAATGAAATAATAGCATATATACAAAATTTCAGCCCCTAATCAATCACCACAATGTGAATACATACCCTTCTAATGAGTCTTCCTCCCTCCTCCCCTCTTTTCCTTCCTTCCTTCCTTCCTTCCTTCCTTCCTTCCTTCCTTCTTCCTTCCTTCCTTCCTTCTTTCCTTTTCTGCCTTGGTCTGATTTTAGGCTTTGGTCAATATCTCAGTAGTCTGTTTGTGACTAACTGTGCCAATTTTATCTCAATAAGTCTTTCTATTTTCTATTCCTATCATTTGTGTACCAGTCATTTCTCCATCTGTAATTTCCTTAGGGAAAGGGATCCTTGTACTTCAGTGCACTTAAATCAGTGTCTTTCATATAGTAGGTGCTCAATAAATATGTGTTGACTGGTTGAGAGAATAAACACATAAATGTGGATCTTGGAAATAAATAGGGCAAATTCCAGCAATTAACTTGCTGATGGAGAACTTTTCAGCTTAAAGGAACAGTTCAGGGCTTGGGTGCTCTGAAAAAAAAAAAAAGTAAAAATGTTTATTTCTTTTGGTAACAAAAATATCCTTTCATGACATTACTTTCCCTTTACTCATGAATCAACAGAGGTTTCGTTCCTAGACACCTGACAAAGAAATGTAAACCCACACCGATATGTGTATTGATACGTATAGCCAGTATCAAGTTGAATATGAAGTAAAATATAGAAATGTGACCATATATACAAATAGGTCCCTGTTGTTTCTTGTGAGCCCATATGTGACAGTAATATAGAAACGCATGCCAGGAGCAGTTAAAATATGCTTTGGATTACTAGCAGTGATGTTTCTGAAACTATGCACATAACATGACTTATATCCCAGTGTTCTCAATCAGATTCTAGGGATCGATTAATCACACTATCAATAACAAGGACATGGGTGGGCTTTCTAAAGACCCGGGTTTGCTGAAGGCAATTATTCCCTCCCTTTCCCCATTGGTGCTACCTCATAGATGTGTTTGGAAGTATTCTTCTAGCTGGTGCTAGGAATATGGTGAGTTGAATTCTTGCTTGGATAAAGCAGGTATGCACTTCTATTCAGTGACCCTAAGACTATGCTTGAGTCACAATCCAGGCCATTGGTATCAGGCTTTATAGGTTCCGTTAGAAAAAGTTCATTTTAATTATGAAAATGGCAAGCTGAGTGGTTGAAGGAGCAGCTGGGCGGCCCTGCACAGGCTCTAGAAGGAACCTTCTCTGCTCTGGGTATGAACATATTTGAATGCTCCATTTAGATTAACTGGTGAATGTGATAACTCTTTATTAAAATCCTTCTATGAGTTTTTTAGTCCAAGATTATTATATATATGTGTATACACACACACACACACACACACACACACACACACACATATATATATATATATTCTTATTTCTCTTGAATTCTTATTAAAAGGCTAGTAAAAGCCAAAAACATGTAGGATGGGAGGGAAGGTATCTGCTCATAAAAAATGGCAACAGATTTTGGGAAAATAAAAAATAGTTACACTAATATTGGTTGCTAGAGCAGGAAAAGTAGAGTGACAGCCTAAAGGACACAGCTGGGGGACAGCACAACCCCAGGGAGCTGGCCAATAGAACAGAGCGGAAGTGCAAATACAAGGCTTATTTGAAAATTGAGAACCAACCCAGGTTCCACACCCACTGCTGCCCACCCCCCCCAACCTTGTGGACTATACTCATGACAGCATTATTCTTACACATAAAGGGGAATCTCTGTCTTCTGGCACAGATTGTTTTAAAGTAACTAACTTCCAGATCCTCCTCTTCTCTGTTACTGTTTTTCTAAAGCCCATCTGTCTTAGAACACACTGCTTGCCCTTTCCTGCATGTTCACAACTGCCTCTCAAAAGTCAGGTGTATCGCTCTCCTACCCCCATCGTCCCCCCATCCCCACCCCCATCACTCCCCACCCCCCCCACCCCAGCCACTTGTCCTCGTGCTAAGTATCCTCAGTAAGACCAGCAGTAGCAACAATTCTGAGGGGCCACTGGTAGGTTATGAAAAAGAACATGACGATTCTGTGAACTGCAACAAAACCCTTTCCATTTTCATTTATTTATTCACATGAATGATGTTTTTCTGTGTGTTTGTCTGGAAGAAGGAGCAAGACGATTGATGCTGACATGTGTTTCTATAATATTTCTTCATAGACAAGTGAGATGATTTAACCAAAAAGGCCCCACCCATGCTCTCCTGCATGGCCCAGCACAGGGACACTACTTCAAGAGCAATGCTCACAAGGGCTTTGGGTTGAATGCCACCTCCTGAATTTGTGCAGTGCACAACATGCCAACTGAAGAGAGCGGCCTTGTAGTGTTCCTTTCAATTAGAAACATTTTTCTATACAATTCTACATTTTGTGTTTGATTATTACTTTCCAATATTTGCTCTATATGATATACTTATGCTCAGTGTAAGCTAATTATAACTCAGCAGAGAAGGGAAAAATTAATAGAGCATTACAGGTATACAGAGTGTAGCAAAAGTATAATTTCAATTTGTATATAGATTTTTGTTGCATTAGATGAATATAGGGTGTTCAAGAAGACATATATTTATTCAACCACAAATATATGACCCATTATAATAAAACAATAAGATTCTATAAGGGAAACGAAATAGAAACAGGAGTCCCAGTCAAAAAAAGTAATGTTACCAATGATCAACAATAAAGAAGAGCTAGCTCGTGTATTTTGAAAACAGAAAATAGAGGGTATCAAATATTATTGTATTTCCCTTCCTTTGGGTGTGTTGAGGAGAGTAAGAGCGATGCACCAAGGTTAATTAAGACAAAAGTGTTTACAATGTACCAGAAATTACATTTGTAGCAACTGTTTATTCTACAATGGAACATTTTGCATGTCAACTCAAAGTCATTTAAAAGATACATTGTTTTTCAAAGTTCTTTTTGGGGGATATGCAAACAAAAAAAAATAATTAAAAACCTTAGAATGACAAACAGCCAGGCATTTGCCAATAGGCAAAAACAGAAGATTCTTCTTTAAAAGTTTTGAAGCAACTGTCTAAGACCATTTAGGCAAGTGTTATGGATTCCCGTGCTCTCTTCTCACAGGGAAGAGGACAGTTTAGCAGCTGCTTACTCATCTTCCTATCCTAAAATGATGCCTTTCTACCCTAAAAAGTAGACTCTCTCACGTACATAAGACTTTGGTAGCCTTTCAACACTCTTGTACTTAAATATGAATGGTCAACAGAGGATCATCAAGCATTTGAGGAAAAACAGCAACATAAAGTAGAAAGACCATGATAAGCAAACTGAAAAACTGACCCTGGGGAAATGGAAGTAATTAAGATAGTGGAGAAATTACAACAAAATAAATCAAAACTCAAAGTCTCCTTGCAGGAATTAAAGAAGGCATCACATCCCTAAAACAATAATAAGGAGCCAAAAAAGGAAACATCAGAAAACGGAAAAGAACTCTCAGAAATGAAGTCTCATTGAAAAACAACTTAAAAAAAAAAAAGCCAATAAAGGAGTTGGAAAACAAAGTTAAGTTAATGTTCCTGGAAGGAAGGAAAAAATGTCAGAGATTTAGAAGATATGGGGAAGAGAGTTAATGAAGCAGAGGTTCAACCTAGGAAACCAAACATTTCATGAACTGAATTTCCAGAGAGAGAGAGAGAGAGAGAGAAAAGAAAATTGATGGACAAGTGGGAGTCATAACAGATGAATGGGCCATTTAACCTTGATGTTCACACAAGGTTCATTGAATGAACTCTGAGTTCATTCTCATTGGAAAAGCACAAGGACCCATGACACTGAAATAAGAAGAAATAGAATGCAGCAAACTATATATGTGGTCTTGCCCTAAGCTTTATTAATATAGTCATAATTATAAAGCTGTTATTAGGTATTGGTTGTTAGAATCAATTTAGAGACAAAGCATAAAAATTTTGTAATTACTATGGTTTTTACAGAATATATATTTTCAATTTTTTTTAATTAAGCCCCCTGAGATCAAACCTCAGCTAAAATCAAGTGCTTAACAGACTAAGCCACACAGGTGCCCCTCAATCCTGAAAATTAAAAATAGCGGTAGAGTTGATAGAGTTTTGGAGATAGAAGATTGGAAGGAAGATGTGGGAAGAGTGTAGATCCTAAAATGTTCATCTTAGAAAGATAGAAAGTGAGATTCTTTCTGTAGGTTCCAAAATAACAAATCAAATAATACATAGATGTGTAATATTATTTAATGTAACCATTAGAATATATGAGAAGAGTGATATCCAATTAAAATTCCAATTGAAAAAGAAGAGAAGGGGAAAAGGAGAATAGAATACCTGAGATTACTCATACATAATGTGTAGTTTACTAGGATTGTCATAACAAAGTACCATACACTGGGTGACTTACACAACAGAAATTTATTCCCTCAAATTTGTAGAGGCTAAAAGTCCAAGGTGCAAGTGTTGTTAGGGTTGGTACTTTCTAAGGGCTGGGATGGGGGGGGGATGGGGAGAGGCGAATCTCTTCCTTCTTCTCTCCTAGATTTTGGTAGCTTAGGTGTTCTTTGGCTTGTGGATGGAGTTCTCTCTGTATCTTTACATCATCTTGTCCCATTGGCATCTCTCTTTATGTCCAAATTTCCCTTTTATATGAGTTTCCTAGTCATATTAGATCAGGACTTATCCTAATGACCTCATCTTAACTTGACCATCTATAAAGATCCTATTTCTAAATAAGCCCACATTAATAAGTACTGGGAGTTAGAATATTAACATTTTTAAAAAGATTTTTTTATTTATCTGAGAGAGAACATGTGTGAGAGAGAGCATGCAGGGTGGGTGGGAACCAGTAGAGGGTGAGAGGGACCTAAGCAGACACTTCACTGAGCACAAAGCCCAATGCGGGACTCAGTCTCAAAACTCTGAGATCATGGCCTGAGCCAAATCCAAGAGTTAGTTGCTTAATTGACTGCACTGCCCAGGTGCCCTTAGAATGTTAACATTTTTTGAGGAGACACAATTCAACCCATAACACATGACAAGATTAAGAAAACAACATAAGAGGGGCGCCTGGGTGGCTCAGTGGGTTGAGCCTCTGCCTTTGACTCAGGTCATGATCCCAGTGTCCTGGGATCGAGCCCCACATTGGGCTCTCTGCTCTGTGGGGAGCCTGCTTCCTCCTCTCTCTCTCTCTTTGCCTGCCTCTCTGCCTACTTGTGATCTCTGTCTGTCAAATAAATAAAATTAAAAAAAAAACTTTAAAAAGAAAACAACATAAGAAACATGAAATTAATTTCAATGTTATTACTCTATTATTCATATGATATATAAATATCTATCAATTATAAAATATTTATAGTTGTATTAATTGTGTTATTTAAAGCTATGGCATTAACCATCATAGCAAACAAAATGGAAATAATTAAAATCTTTACCTCTATTTGGGGTAGGTCAAAGTTGTGTGACAGACTTGCATTAGCCCTCTTATAATATTTTATTTCTTTTTTTTTTTAAAGATTTTATTTATTTATTTGACAGACAGAGATCACAAGTAGGCAGAGAGGCAGGCAGAGAGAGAGGAAGGGAAGCAGGCTCCCTGCTGAGCAGAGAGCCTGATGCGGGACTCGATCCCAGGACCCTGAGATCATGACCCGAGCCGAAGGCAGCGGCTTAACCCACTGAGCCACCCAGGTGCCCTAATATTTTATTTCTAACCATGCACATTTATTTCTCTGATAAAAATTAAGAAAAAAATTTAAAGGGTCTACTCTTCCCCAAGCAGTTTATATACATAGGTTTTTCTTTTTCAAGTTAAGATAAAATTGATGTATAATAAAATTCACCCTTTCTAGTATAAAGCTTTGTGAGTTTTGACAGGTGCATACATTTGTGTAACTATAACTACAATCAAGACATGGAACAATTCTATTACCATCCCCTGCCCTGCCTCCCCTCCGTATCCTCTTGTATTTTTCCTCCACTCTTAACATCTGGCAAGCAGTGACAAATTTTATCTCTATAGTTGTGTCATTTCCAGAATGTCATATGAATGGAACGATACATTATGTTGTCTTTTTTTTTTTAAGATTTTATTTATTTATTTGACAGAGAGAGATCACAAGTAGATGGGAGAGGCAGGCAGAGAGAGAGAGAGAGAGGGAAGCAGGCTCCCTGCTGAGCAGAGAGCCCGATGCGGGACTTGATCCCAGGACCCTGAGATCATGACCTGAGCTGAAGGCAGAGGCTTAACCCACTGAGCCACCCAGGCGCCCCCCCATTATGTTGTCTTTGAGTCTGCATTCTTTCTTTATTTCTAGGCTTACTGAGATATCATTGATATATAACATTGTATAAGTCTATACAAGTTGTGGATTTGATAGACTTATATATTGCAACATGATTATTACTCTCTCTGTTAGCTAACTCCATTATGTCACATAATTACTATTTCTTTTTTTGTAGTGAGAACATTTAAGATTTAGACTCTCAGAAACTTCTGAGTATATATTATTTTTTATGCTTTTCATTTATTTTCTTTAAATTTATTTAAATTCAAGTTAGTTAAGATATATCAAGTATATAATACATTAATGTTAATTATAATCACAATCTTGTGCATTAGAGCCTCAGAAGGTATTCATCTTCTAACTGGAAATTTTTATCTGCTGATCAACACCTCACCACTTCCCTAACTCCCCAGTTTCTGGGAGCACCATACTGAGTCTGTATGCTCACACTTAGCAAACACATTTGAGATCTATTGCTTTTATTGTGGAGTGGTATTTCATTGCATGGATGTACCAGTTTGTTTAACTGCTCACTGACATTAGGTTGTTTCCAGTTTTTGGATATCAAAATAAGACCACTATAATCACTTGTGTATGGACTTGTGTGTGCATATAAGTTTATATTTACTTGGGAAAATGCCTGGGAATGTCACTGACTAATGACATTGACCTTTTCATGTGTTTTTATTGGCCATTCATATTGGTAAAATCTGTTCTTTATCTTCTGTCCACTTTGTAATTGAGCTGCTTATTATCTTATTATTGACTTACAAGTGTTCTTTATATATTCTGGATATGAGTCATTTATTAGATACATGATTTGAAAATGTTTTCTCCCAGTCTGTGGCTTGTCATTTTCCTCCTTAATGGTGTTTTGGTAGGCAGATTTTAAAGATGTTCCCTGTCCCCACTGCCTCCCGCCAAATTCCTGCCCCCTGGATATTCAATCAAACACTAATATAAGTACTGCTGTGAAGGGTTTTTGCAATAGCTAAAGTCTGTTAATGTTATTGACCTTAAGATACAGAGATTATTGAAGTAGGCAAATCTAATTGCACGCCCCCTTTCAAAGAACTTTCTCTGGCTGGTGATAGAAGAGGAAGTTAGGGAGATTCAAAATATGAGAAATATTCAATGGAACTTTGCTGGCTTGAAGAAGGGAGGGCTACATGACATGGCTACTACTTGAAGCTCAGAATGGCTCTCACCTGATAGCCAGCAAGAATTTAGGACTTTAGTCCTATAGGTACAAATAACTGAATTCTTTTGGATTTTTTTTAAAGATAGATTTATTTATTTATTTGAGAGAGAGAGATCACAAGTAGGCAGAGAGGCAGGCAGAGAGAGAGGGGGAAGCGGTTTCCCCGCTGAGCAGAAATGCAGGGCTGGATCCCCAAGACTCTGGGATCATGACCTGAGCCAAAGGCAGAGGCTTTAACCCACTGAGCCACCCAGGCACCCCCAAATAACTGAATTCTGACAGTAGTGTGAATGAGCTCGGAAAAAGATCCCAAACCTGATGACAATATAGCCAGCTGACATCTTGATTTCAGTTTAAGCAGAGAACCCATCCATGCCATGCCAAAGTTTTGAAGTATAGTAATGCATGGGTATTGTTTTAAAATGCTAAGTTTGTGATGACGTGGTATGTAACAGTGGGACACTAATACAGGTGTCTTTTAAACAGCAGATGTTTTTAATTGTGAAGGCCAATTCTTCCATTTCTTTTTTTAATGGATTTTTCTTTTGGTGTCCTATCAAATTGCAAACAAGATAACCAGAGTTGCAAAAATGTTTTGTTTTTCTTTCCTAGGATATTTTATATTTGTTGCTCTTGTATTTAGGTCTACGATCCATTTCGAGTTCATTTTTATGAATGGTGTTATATAGAGATCCATAATAGTTTCCTACAGCTGCCATAACAAAATGCCACAAGCCTGTGTGCTGCATACATCAAACATTGATTCTCTCACCGTTCTGCATTTAGTTTCTCATAGTTTTTCCAGAAGTCTGCAGTTAAGGTATCAGGAAAGCCATGCTCCCTTCAAAGGCTCTAGAGAAGAATCTTTCATTGCCTCTTCTAGCTCCTGGTGGTTGCCGACAATGTTTAGTGTTCATTGGCTTGTGGCTCTGTAACTCCCATCTCTGACTCCATCTTTATGTGGACTTCTTCACTGTGTCTCCATGTGTGTCCTCCCTTCCCTCCGATAAGGACACCAGTCACCAGATTCAAGGATCACCTTCAGCCAGCATAGCCTCATCTTTACTAATTATACCTTCAAAGACCCTATTTTCAAATAAGGTCACATTCTGAGCTTCCACGTAAACATGAATTTTGGAGAGGCAGTATTCAATCCAGTACAGGATATAAAGGTTTATTCTTTGCATATAGATGCCTTAGTATCTTTGTCAAAAATGATTTTGACAAAAATCAATCAATCCATTGATTGATATCCTTACACCAAGAGCACAATATCTTCATTATTCTTGCTTTACAGTAACATTTGAAATTATGCAGTGGAATTTCTCCTTTTTCATAATTGTTTTGTTTTTAGATCCTTTGTTTTTAATAAGCATTTTAGGGTCAGGTTATCAATTTCTGCAACAAGCTCTTGGTCAGATTAATTTGGGGAAGAATGGCCACCTTGATATTATTGCTTCTTCTAATCTCTGAACATGGATGTCTTTACATTTATTAGATCTTCTTTAATTTATCAATATTTTATTTAGTTTTGAGTGTATAGGACTTCCCCTTCCTTTGTTCATTTTAAAATATCTTATCTTTTTAAAATGCTTTTGGAAGTGGAATTGTTTCCTTAACTTTATTTTCAGATTATTCATTCAAAGTCTATAGAAATGCAGTAGGTTTTGTATATTGCTTGTGACCTTGCTAAGTTCATTTACTTGTAGATTTGTAGACTCTTTAGAATTTGCTATGAACAGGATCGTGTTATCTTCAAATAATGTCAACTTTATTTGATTTCTAATCTGTATGATCCTTCTTCCTTTATCTTTCCTTATTATATAAGTTAAAAATTTCCACCCAATGTTGAATAGCAGTGAGAGTGGGTATCTTTGCTTTGTCATATGAAGCAAAAAGCATTCAGTCTTCCACCATTAAGTGTAATGCTAACTTTTTTTTTTTAGATGGCTTTGATCAGATTGAGGAAATTCTCTTATATTTCTAATTTGCTGGAAGTCTTAAAAATCATTAATTGGGTAAAATGTTATCAAATGAGCTTTCTGTATCTCTTCATGATGATCATGTATTTTTAATCCCTTATTCCGATCTTATGGTTTATTATATTAATTGATTGGAAGATACTAATCCAATCTTGCATTCCTGATATACTACTCACTTGCCTCTGTGTAACATTATCTTATATATTGCTGGATTGACTTACTTATATTTTGTCAAGGATTTTTGTTTCTATGTTGATAAAGGGTATGGATCTATAGTTTTGTTTCCTTATACAATTTTTTACGTGGCTTTGATATCAGTCACACTGACATCATAGAATGAATTGGCAAGTGTTCTTTCCTTTATTTTCTGAAAGAGTATGTGAAGGACTGATATTATTTCTTCTTTACATATTTGATCAGGGGCAACTGGGTAGCTTGGTTAATCATCTTTCTCAGGTCATGATCTCAGGGTGGAGAGATCCAGACCCGCATCAGGCTCCATGATCAGTGTGAGAGTCTGCTTGAAATTCTTTCCCCCCCTCTCTCACCATCTGCTCTCCGCTCAACTATGTACACACTCTCCCTCTCTAAAACAAATAAGTAAAATTTTTAAAAATTTGACCAAATTTATCAGTGATGTCATCTGGGCTTGAGATTTTCTTTATGGGACTATTTAAAGTCACTGATTTAATTTCTTTACTTGTTTGTTTAAGTACATTGGATTTTCTATTTTTCTTGAATCAGCTTTGGTAATTTCTAGATATTTGCCCATTTATTCTAAGATTTCTAATTTATTGGTAGAAAGTCAATCACAATATTCCCTTATAATCTTTTAAACTTTTATTATTGTCTATAATAATATTTCACTTTCATCTCTGATTTTAGAAATTTATATCTTTTCTCTTTTTTTCTTGGTTAGCCTAGTTTAAATTTTACCAATTCTGTTATCTTTTAAAATAACCAAGTTCTGGTTTTAATGAATATTTCTATTGCTTTTTCTTTCTTTCTTTCTTTCTTTCTTTCTTTTTTTCATTTATACTCTGGTTTTAGCAATCCTTGCTTTGGATTAAATTTGTTGTTTCTGTTTTGGGCTTTTGTTTGTTTGTTTTAGTTTTTTTAAAGTGGAAATTTAGATTAAAGATTCCTGACCTTTTATAATGCAGACATTTTAATGTACAAATTTCCCTTTAAACAATGTGTTTGCTTCGCCCCCAGTTTTTTTTTATATCTTGTGTTTTTATGTTAGTTCAGTTAAATATATTTTCTAAATTTCCCTGTGGTTTCTTCTTTGAACCAAGAGTTACTTAGAATGGGTTGTTTCATTTTCAAATATTTTTCTAATTGTTTGTTGTTTTTTACGTCTAACTTAATTCAGTTGGTGTCAGAGAACATACTTGGAATTATTTAAATTCTTAGAATTTATTGATACTTATCCTAGCATATGGTGCATCTTGGAGAACGTTCTGCATGTACTTAAAAGATGTTTATTCTGCTACTGTTGGGTTGGATGTTGCCATAAAACTCTATTAAGTCAAGTTGGTTAGTAATGTCATCCTTCTATATTCCCTTTGATTTTCTTTCTAGTTGTCCTATCAATTATTGAGAGTGAGATATTAAAATCTCTAGTTATAGCATTCAGTTGTTTATTTATCCTTTCATTGTCCCTTCACAGTTTAGCTTCATGTATTTTGATGCTCAACTGTTAGGTCATTATTTTTTCAGGTGTTCTCTCTACCTCTTTGTACTTGTCACTCCTTCATAGGACTTCCCTTACATGGATGTTGGTATGTGTGATATATGCATGTGGTTTGAATTCTGTATCTGTGAATACCGTCATTGATCATTACACTTCATTCTATCATCGTATGTACTATTTTTATTTGCGTATGTTGAATCATCCTTGCATTTCAGAGATGAAGCCCTTTTGGTCTTGGTATATGATCTATTTACTGCACTCTTGAATAGAGGTTGCTCGTATTTTGTTGAGAATTTTTGCATCTTATTTGATCAGGGATGTTGGCCTATTATTTTCTTATAGTGTCCTTATTTGGTTTTGATATCAGAGTAATGTTGGCCTTGTAAAATGATTTTGGAAATATTCCTTCCTCTTCAGTTTTTTTCAGAAGAGTTTGAGAAAGATTGGCATTAATTCTTCAAATGTTTCATAGAATTCACAAGTGAAACCATGTGGTCCTGGGTTTTTCTTTGTTGGAAGGCTTTAGATTATTGATTTAATCTCCCTACTAATTATTGGTCTGTTCAGGTTTTCTATTTCTTCATAATTCAGTCTTGGTAGATTGTATATTTCTAGGAAGTCATCCAATTATTCTAGGTGTTCTAATTTGATTGGTATATAACTATTTATTATTATATCTTTTATACTCTTTGGTATTTTATGGTATCTGTTGTAATGTCTCCTTTTTCATTATAATTTTATTTCTTTGGATCATTTTTTCTCTCCTATTTTTTGTGGTTAATCTAGCTAAGAGTTTGTCAATTTTGTTTATCTTTTCAAAGAACCAACTACTAGTTTTGCTGATCTTTTCCATAGTTTTCTCTATTTTATTTATTTCTACTCAAATCTTATTATTTCCTCTGGTAACTTTGGGTTTAATTTGTTCTTCCTTTTCAATTCCTTTAGGTATAATATAAAGCTGTTTATTTGGGATCTTTCATTTTTCTTGATGAATAATTTTATAACTGTAAACTTTTTTCTTATTATTTCTTTTGTTGTATACCATAAGTTTTGGTATATTTTGCTTCCTTTTTCATTTGTCTTAAGATACTTAATTTCTTTCTGTTTCTCCTTTGATCTATTGATTGTTCAGAACTTGTGCTGTCTGATTTTCATGTTTCTGAGATTTCTAGCTTTCCTCCTGTTGATTTCTAGAGTCAATTATATTGGTTGGAAAGATAATTGGTATAATTCTTGAATTTGTTCAGATTTGTTTTATAGCTTAACCTATGATCTGTCCTAAAAAAAAAAAAAACAGTGTTTTGTGTATGTTTGGGAAGAATGTGTGTTCTGCTTCTCTTTTTTTTTTTTAATATTTTATTTATTTATTTGACCGACAGAGAGATCACAAGTAGTCAGAGAGGCAGGCAGAGAGAGAGAGAGAGAGGAGGAAGCAGGCTTCCTGCTGAGCAGAGAGCCCGATGCGGGGCTCGATCCCAGGACCCTGAGATCATGACCTGAGCTGAAGGCAGAGGCTTTTAACCCACTGAGCCACCCAGGTGCCCCTGTTCTGCTTCTCTTAAATAAAATGTTCTGTATATGTCTCTTAGGTTCATTTGGTCCATAGTGTTGCTCAAATCCACTGTTCCCTTATTAATTTAGTGTGAATGATCTATCCATCATTGAGAAGGAGTATTAAAGTCCTCAACTCTTTACATTGATGTTTATTTTTTTTCAGTTTGGTTAGTATTTGCTTTGTATTTAGATATTCTGATGTTGGCTGCATAAATATATTTTTTATATCTTTTTGATTAATGGATCCTGTTTGACTTCTTTGTGCTTTGTTATCATTTTTAGCTTAATGTCTATTTTTTTTTCTGATATCAATATAGTTACCTTGCTTTCTTCTGGTTACCTTTTTTTGGAATCTTTTCCCTTCCCTTCACTTTCAAGCCTATGTGTGTCCTTCAAACTAAACTGAATCTCTTGTAGGTAGCATGATGTTGGATCTTATTTTCTTGAATCTACCTACACAATTTTTATCTGTTGATTATAGAATTTAATCCATTTATGTTGAAAATAAGCATTGATAGTTAAGGACTTACTATTGTCATTTTGTTAATTGTTTTTTTTTTTTTTTTTGGCTATTTTGTAGTCCAAAATTCCTTCCTTCCTCTCTTGCTGCCTTCCTTTCTGATTGATGATTTTTTTGTGGTAGTATTCTGTGACTCTTTATTATAATCGTTTGTATACCTACTACAGATTTTTCTTTTGTAAATACCATAAGGCTCATATGAAATATCTTACTATTATAACATCTTATTCTAATAACTTAACTTTGGTAGAATACAAAACTTTATATCTTTACTTTCCTCCTTACATTTTAGGTTACTGATGTTACAACTTATATAATTTTTATGGCATGGTATCCAATAACAATTAGTATGGTTACATTAATTTTTAATGTGTTTGTTTTTTTAACTTTTAAACTTGAGTTATGACTTACTTGAGTTATGACTCAAGTTAAACTTGAGTTATGACCACCATTATAATATTAGAAAATCTGACTTTGGCTGTATATTTGCCTTTACAATGAGTTTCACATATTCATGTTTTTTTTTAAAGATTTTATTTATTTGACAGAGATCACAAGTAGACAGAGAGGCAGGCAGAGAGAGAGAGAGAGAGAGAGAGAGAGGGAAGCAGGCTCCCTGCTGAGCAGAGAGCCCGATGCAGGACTCGATCCCAGGACCCTGAGATCATGACCTGAGCCGAAGGCAGCGGCTTAACCCACTGAGCCACCCAGGCGCCCCTATTCATGTTTTTAATGATGTAATTAACATGTTTTCATTTCAGTTTATAGAATACCCTTTAGTGTTTCTTTTATTGCAGGTCTACTAGTAATAAATTCTATAGTTTTTGTTTTTGGGGAAAGCTTTTATCTCTCCTTCATTTCTAAAGGACAGCTTTGCCAGGTATAGTGCTCTTGGTTGACAGTTTTCTTTTCTCCCTTTAAGTATTTTGAATATATCATCCTATTCTCTCTTGGTTGGCAAAGTTTTTGCTGAGAAATCCCCTGATAGTTTTGTGGAGGGGGTTCCTTTTATGGGATATTGTTTTTTCCTTGTTGTTTCAAAATTTTTACATTGTCTTTTGATAATTTAATTATATGTGTCTCAGTGTAACTCTTTACAGGTCAACTTATTTGGGATCCTTTGAGCCTCATGTATTTGGATGTCCATTTCTTTCTCCATGTTTAAGTGTTCATTTATTATTTCTTTAAATAAACTTTCTGTCCCTTTTCCTTCTCCTTCATGGTTTCCATAAAGCGTCCATTACTCCTTTTGCTGGTTTCTCATTAATCCTGTAGGTTTTCTTCACCTTTTTCATTCATTTTTTTTTTCTCCTTTAACAGGATAATTTCAGATGATCTGTTTTTGAGTTCATCAATTCTTTATTCTTGGTAGATTATGCTGTCAAGGATTTCCATTCAATTCTTCAGTGTAGTCATTATATTCTTGAGTTCTAAGTTTCATCTTTTTTTCTCTGTTTTTTGTTTGTTTGTTTGTTTTGTTTTTGATGGTTTCTATTTCTTTTTGTATTTCCCATTTTATTCAGGCACTGTTTTCTTAGTTTCAGTAGTGGTCTGTGTTGATTATAGTCTCTTAAACTTCTTTTCTTTTCTTTTTTTGAAGATTTTATTTATTTATTTGAGAGAGAGAGAGAACACAGAGGGAAAGGGAGAATCAGACTCCCTGCTGAGCAGAGAGCCCAATGTGGGATTTGATCCCAGGACCCTAAGATCAAAACCTGAGCTGAAAGCCAATGCTTAACTGACTGAGTCACCCAAGTGGCCCTCCTGAACTTCTTTTAGAGGAATATTCTGAATTCTTTGTCTGACAGTTCATAGGTCTTCATTCCTTTAGGGTCAGTTGTTGGAGCTTTATAAGTTTCATTTGATAGTGTCATGTTTACCTGATTATCCATAATCTTTGTATTTTTGCATACGTATGTATGTATGTACATATATACATATATATGTATATATGTATATTTATTTAGCATATTATGTATTATTTGTTTCAGGGGCACAGGTCTGTGAATCATCAGTCTTATACAATTCACAGCACTCACCATAGCACATACCCTCCCCAACGTCCACCACCCAGCCACCCTGTTTGTTTCCTAAGATTAAGAGTCTCTTATGGTTTGTCTTCCTCCCTGGTCACATCTTGTTTCATTTTTTCCCTCCCTTCTCCTGACAACCCTCATCCTTGACTCTCAAGTTCTTCATATCAGAGAGATAATATGATTATCTTTCTCTGATTGACTTAATTGCTTTGCATAATAACCTCTAGTCCCATCCACATTGTTGCAAATGGCAAGACTTCATTTCTTTTGATGGTTGCATAATATTTCTTTGTATATGTATACCACTTCTTCTTTATCCATCCATTCATCTGTTGATGGACATCTAGGTTCTTTCCATATTTTGACTATTGCGGACATTGCTGCTATAAACATTTGGGAGCATGTGCCCCTTCGGATCACTACATTTGTATCTTTAGGGTAAATACCCAGTAGTGCAATTGCTGGGTCATAGGGTAGCTCTATTTTCAACTTTTTGAGGAACCTTCATACTGTTTTCCAGAGTGGCTGCACCAGCTTGTATTCCCACCAACAGTGTAGGAGAGTTTCCCTTTCTCTGCATCCTCACCAACATCAGTCATTTCCTGACTTGTTTATTTTAGCCATTCTGACTAGTGTGAAGTGATTATCTCACTGTGGTTTTCATTTGTATTTCCCTGATGCTCAGTGATGTGGAGCATTTTTTCATATGTCTGTTGGCCATCTGGATGTCTTCTATGCAGAAATGTCTGTTCATGTCCTCTGCCCATTTCTTGATTGGATTATTTGTTCTCTGGGTGTTGAGTTTGATAAGTTATTTATAGATTTTGGATACTAGCCTTTTATTTGATATGTCATTTGCAAATATCTTCTCCCATTCTGTCGGTTGTCGTTTGGTTTTGTTGATTGTTTTCTTTGCTGTGCAAAGCTTTTGACATTAATGAAGTCCCAATAGTTCATTTTTGCCCTTGCTTCCCTTGCCTTTGGCAATGTTTCTAGGAAGAAGTTGCTGTGGCTGAGGTCGAAGAGGTTGCTGCCTGTGTTCTCCTCAAGGATTTTGATGGATTCCTTTCTCACATTGAGGTCTTTCATCCATTATGAGTCTATTTTTGTGTGTGGTATAAGGAAATGATCCAGTTTCTTTCTTTTGCATGTGGCTGTCCAATTTTCCCAACACCATTTGTTGAAGAGACTCTCTTTTTTCCATTGGACATCCTTTCCTTCTTTGTCGAAGATTAATTGACCATAGAGTTGATGGTCTATTTCTGGGCTCTCTATTCTGTTGCATTGATCTATGTGTCTGTTTTTGTGCCAGTACCATGCTGTCCTGATGATGACAGCTTTGTAATAGAGCTTGAAGTCTGGAATTGTGATGCCACCAACTTTGGTTTTCTTTTTCAATATTCCTCTGGCTATTCGGGGTCATTTCTGGTTCCAAATAAATTTTAGGAGTATTTGTTCCATTTCTTTGAAAAAAAAAATGATGGTATTTTGATAAGAATTGCATTGTACATGTAGATTGCTTTAGGTAGCATAGACATTTTCATAATATTTGTTCTTCCAATCCATGAACATGGAACGTTTTCCTCTTCTTTGTGTCTTCCTCATTTTATTTCATGAATACTTTATAGTTTTCTGAGTACAGATTCTTTGCCTCTTTGGTTAGGTTTATTTCTAGGTATCTTATGGTTTTGGGTGCAGTTGTAAATGGAATTGACTCCTTAATTTATTTTTCTTCTGTCTTGCTGTTGGTGTATAGAAATGCAACTGGTTTCTGTGCATTGATTTTATATTCTGACACTTTACTGAATTCCTATATGAGTTCTAGCAGATTTGGAGTGGAGTCTTTTGGGTTTTCCATGTAAAGTATCCAATCATCTGCAAAGAGTGATAGTTTGACTTCCTCTTTACCAATTTGGATGTCTTTTCTTTCTTTCTTTCTTTTTTTTTTTTTTTTTTTTGTCTTATTGCTAAGGCTAGGATTTCTAATACTATGTTGAATAGCAGTGGTGATAGTGGAGAGCCCTGCCATGTTTCTGACCTTATGGGAAAAGCTCTCAGTTTTTCCCCCATTGAAAATGATATTCGTTGTGGGCTTTTCTTAGATGGCTTTGATGATATTGGGGTATGTATCCTCTATCCCTACTTTTTGAAGAGTTTTGATCAAGAAAGGATGCTATACTTTATCAAATGCTTTTCCAGCATCCATTGAGATTATCATATGGTTCTTTTTCTTTTATTAATGTATTGTATCACATTGATTGATTTGTGGATGTTGAACCAACCTTGCAGCCTAGGAATAAATCCCACTTCGTTGTGGTGAATAATCCTTTTAATATACTGTTAGATCCTATGGGCTAGTATTTTGGTGAGAATTTTTGTTCTCATGTTCACCAGGGATATTGGTGTGTAATTCCTCTTTTTGATGGGGTCTTTGTCTGGTTTTGGGATCAAGGTAATGTTGGCCTCATAAAATGAGTTTGTAAGTTTTCCTTCCATTTCTATTTTTTGGAACAGTTTCAGGACAATATGTATTATTTCTTCTTTAAATGTTTGGTAGAATTTCCCTGGGAAGCCATCTGGCCCTGGGGTCTTGTTTATTGATGACTGCTTCATTCTCCTTACTGGTTATGGGTCTGATCAGGTTTTCTATTTCATCCTTCAATCCATTTCTTCATTCATTCAGTTGTGGTAGTTTCTATGTCTCTAGGAATGCATCCATTTCTTCCAGACTGTCAAATTTGCTGGTGTATAGTTGCTCATAATATGTTCTTATAATTGTACTTCTTTGGTATTGATTGTGATCTCTCATCTTTCACTCATGATTTTATTAATTTGGGTCCTTTCTCTTTTCTTTTTGATAAGTCTGGTCAGGGGGGTTATCAATCTTATTATTTCTTTCAAAGAACCAACTCCTAGTCTTGTTGATCTGTTTTATTGTTCTATTGGCTTTCATTTCATTGATTTCTGCTCTGATCTTTATTATTTCTCTTTTCCTGCTGGGTTTAGGCTTTCTTTGATGGTCTCTCTCCAGTTCCTTTAGGTGTAGGGTTAGGCTGTGATTTGACACCTTTATTTGTCTTGAGAAAGGCTAATATTGCTATATACTTTCCTCTCAGGACCACCTTTGCTGCATCCCAAGGATTTTCAAGTTTTGTTTTCATTTTCATTTTTTTCCATGATTTTTTTTTTTTTTTTAGTTCTTTAATTTCCTGGCTGACCCATTCATTCTTTAGTAGGATGCTCTTTAGCCTCCTTGTATTTGAGTTCTTTCCAACTTTCCTTCTGTAGTTGAGTTCTAGTTTCAAAGCATTGTGGTCTGAAAATATGCAGGGAATGATTCCAATCTTTTGGTACTGGTTGAGACCTGATCTGTGGCCCAGGATATGATCTAGTCTGGAGAATGTTCCATGTGCACTAGAGAAGAATGTGTATTCTGTTGTTTTGGGATGGAATGTTCTGAATATATCTTTGATGTCCATCTGGTCCAGTGTGTCATTTAAAGCCTTTAAATCCTTGTTGATCTTTTGCTTAGATGATCTGTCCATTTCAGTGAGGAGGCTGCTAAAGTCCACTACTATTATTGTATTATTGTCAATGTGTTTCTTTGATTTTGTTATTAGTTGGTTCATATAATTGGCTGCTCCCATGTTAGGGGCATATATATTTAAAATTGTTAGATCTTCTTTTTTTTAAGATTTTATTTATTTATTTGAGAGAGAGAATGAGAGAGAGAGAGAGAGCATGAGAAGGGGAAGGGCAGAGAGAGAAGCAGACCTCTTGCTTAGTAGAGAGCCCGATGTGGGGCTTGATCCAGGACCTCCAGGATCATGACCTGAGCTGAAGACAGTCCCTCAATCAACTTAGCCACTCAGGTGCCCCATATTGTTAGATCTTCTTGTTGGACAGAACCTTTAAGTATGATATAGTGTCCTTCCTCATCTTTTTTTTTTAATTTTATTTTTTATAAACATATAATATATTTTTATCCCCAGGGGTACAGGTCTGTGAACCGCCAGGTTTACACACTTCACAGCACTCACCATAGCACATACCCTCACCAATGTCCAAAACCCCACCTCCCCTCTCCCAACCCCCCTCCCCCATCAACCCTCAGTTTGTTTTGTGAGATTAAGAGTCACTTATGGTTTGTACCCCTCCCAATCCCATCTTGTTTCATTTACTCTTCTCCTACCCCCTCAACACCCCATGTTGCATCTCCTCTCCCTCATATCAGGGAGATCCTATGATAGTTGTCTTTCTCCGATTGACTTATTTCGCTAAGCATGATACCCTCTAGTTCCATCCACATCGTCGCAAATGGCAAGATTTCATTTCTTTTGATAGCTGCATAGTATTCCATTGTGTATATATACCACATCTTCTTTATCCATTCGTCTGTTGATGGACATCTAGGTTCTTTCCATAGTTTGGCTATTGTAGACATTGCTGCTATAAACATTCAGGTGCACGTGCCCCTTCAGACACTACATTTGTATCTTTAGGGTAAATACCCAGCAGTGCAATTGCTGGGTCATAGGGTAGTTCTATTTTCAACATTTTGAGGAACCTCCATGCTGTTTTCCAGAGTGGTTGCACCAGCTTGCATTCCCACCAACAGTGTAGGAGGGCTCCCCTTTCTCCACATCCTCGCCAGCATCTGTCATTTCCTGACTTGTTAATTTTAGCCATTCTGACTGGTGTGAGGTGGTATCTCATTGTGGTTTTGATTTGTATTTCCCTAATGCTGAGTGATATGGAGCATTTTTTCATGTGTCTGTTGGCCATCTGGATGTCTTCTTTGCAGAAATGTCTGTTCATGTCTTCTTCCCATTTCTTGATTGGATTATTTGTTCTTTGGGTGTTGAGTTTGCTAAGTTCTTTATAGGTTTTGGACACTAGCCCTTTATCTGATATGTCATTTGCAAATATCTTCTCCCATTCTGTCAGTTGTCTTTTGGTTTTGTTCACTGTTTCCTTTGCTGTGCAAAAGCTTTTGATCTTGATAAAATCCCAATAGTTCATTTTTGCCCTTGCTTCCCTTGCCTTTGGCGATGTTCCTAGGAAGATGTTGCTGCGGCTGAGGTCGAAGAGGTTGCTGCCTGTGTTTTCCTCAAGGATTTTGATGGATTCCTTTCTCACATTGAGGTCCTTCATCCATTTTGAGTCTATTTTCGTGTGTGGTGTAAGGAAATGATCCAATTTCATTTTTCTGCATGTGGCTGTCCAATTTTCCCAACACCATTTATTGAAGAGGCTGTCTTTTTTCCATTGGACATTCTTTCCTGCGTTGTCGAAGATGAGTTGACCATAGAGTTGAGGGTCTATTTCTGGGCTCTCTATTCTGTTCCATTGATCTATGTGTCTGTTTTTGTGCCAGTACCATGCTGTCTTGATGATGACAGCTTTGTAATAGAGCTTGAAGTCCGGAATTGTGATGCCACCAACTTTGGCTTTCTTTTTCATTATTCCTTTGACTATTCGAGGTCTTTTCTGGTTCCAAATAAATTTTAGGATTATTTGTTAAATTTCTTTGAAAAAAATGGATGGTACTTTGATAGGAATTGCCTTAAATGTGTAGATTGCTTTAGGTAGCATAGACATTTTCACAATATTTATTCTTCCAATCCAGGAGCATGGAACATTTTTCCATTTCTTTGCATCTTCCTCAATTTCTTTCATGAGTACTTTATAGTTTTCTGTGTATAGATTCTTAGTCTCTTTGGTTAGGTTTATTCCTAGGTATCTTATAGTTTTGGGTGCAATTGTAAATGGGATGGACTCCTTAATTTCTCTTTCTTCTGTCTTGTTGTTAGTGTAGAGAAATGCAGCTGATTTCTGTGCATTGATTTTATATCCTGACACTTTACTGAATTCCTGTACAAGTTCTAGCACTTTTAGAGTGGAGTCTTTTGAGTTTTCCACATATAGTATCATATCATCTGCGAAGAGTGATAGTTTGACTTCTTCTTTGCCGATTTGGATGCCTTTAATTTCCTTTTGTTGTCTGATTGCTGAGGCTAGGACTTCTAGTACTATGTTGAATAGCAGTGGTGATAACGGACATCCCTGCCGTGTTCCTGACCTTAGCGGAAAAGCTTTCAGTTTTTCTCCATTGAGAATGATATTTGCGGTGGGTTTTTCATGGATGACTTTGAGAATATTGAGGTATGTGCCCTCTATCCCTACACTTTGAAGAGTTTTGATCAGGAAGGGATGCTGTACTTTGTCAAATGCTTTTTCAGCATCTATGGAGAGTATCATATGGTTCTTGTTCTTTCTTTTATTAATGTGTTGTATCACATTGATTGATTTGCGGATGTTGAACCAGCCTTGCAGCCCTGGAATAAATCCCACTTGGTCGTGGTGAATAATCCTTTTAATGTACTGTTGAATCCTATTGGCTAGTATTTTGGTGAGAATTTTTGCATCTGTGTTCATCAAGGATATTGGTCTGTAGTTCTCTTTTTTGATGGGATCCTTGTCTGGTTTTGGGATCAAGGTGATGCTGGCCTCATAAAATGAGTTTGGAAGTTTTCCTTCCATTTCTATTTTTTGGAACAGTTTCAGGAGAATAGGAATTAGTTCTTCTTTAAATGTTTGGTAGAATTCCCCCGGGAAGCCGTCTGGCCCTGGGCTTTTGTTTGTTTGGAGATTTTTGATGACTGTTTCAATCTCCTTACTGGTTATGGGTCTGTTCAGGCTTTCTATTTCTTCCTGGTTCAGTTGTGGTAGTTTATATGTCTCTAGGAATGCATCCATTTCTTCCAGATTGTCAAATTTGTTGGCATAGAGTTGCTCATAGTATGTTCGTATAATTGTCTGTATTTCTTTGGTGTTCGTTGTGATCTCTCATCTTTCATTCCTGATTTTATTTATTTGGGTCCTTTCTCTTTTCTTTTTGATAAGTCTGGCCAGGGGTTTATCAATCTTATTAATTCTTTCAAAGAACCAGCTCCTAGTTTTGTTGATTTGTTCTATTGTTTTTTTTTTTTTTTTTTTTGTTCCTATTTCATTGATTTCTGCTCTGATCTTTGTGATTTCTCTTCTCCTGCTGGGTTTAGGGTTTCTTTCTTGTTCTTTCTCCAGCTCCTTTAGGTGTAGGGTTAGGTTGCGTACCTGAGACCTTTCTTGTTTCTTGAGAAAGGCTTGTACCGCTCTATATTTTCCTCTCAGGACTGCCTTTGTTGTGTCCCACAGATTTTGAACCGTTGTGTTTTCATTATCATTTGTTTCCATGAATTTTTTCAATTCTTCTTTAATTTCCTGGTTGACCTATTCATTCTTTAGAAGGATGCTGTTTAGTCTCCATGTATTTGGGTTCTTTCCAAATTTCCTCTTGTTATTGAGTTCTAGCTTCAGAGCATTGTGGTCTGAAAATATGCAGGGAATGATCCCAATCTTTTGATACCGGTTGAGACCTGATTTAGGACCGAGGATGTGATCTATTCTGGAGAATGCTCCATGTGCACTAGAGAAGAATGTGTATTCTGTTGCTTTGGGATGAAATGTTCTGAATATATCTGTGATGTCCATCTGGTCCAGTGTGTCCTTTAAGGCCTTTATTTCCTTGTTGATCTTTTGCTTGGATGATCTGTCCATTTCAGTGAGGGGAGAGTTAAAGTCCCCTACTATTATTGTATTATTGTTGATGTGTTTCTTTGATTTTGTTATTAATTGGTTTATATAGTTGGCTGCTCCCACGTTAGGGGCATAGATATTTAAAATTGTTAGATCTTCTTGTTGGACAGTTCCTTTGAGTATGATATAGTGTCCTTCCTCATCTCTTATTATAGTCTTTGGCTTAAAATCTAATTGATCTGATATAAGGATTGCCACTCCTGCTTTCTTCTGGTGTCCATTAGCATGGTAAATTCTTTTCCACCCTCTCACTTTAAATATGGAGATGTCTTCAGGTTTAACGTGAGTTTCTTGTTGGCAACATATAGATGTTTTTTTTTTTTTTTTTTTTTTATCCATTTTGATACCCTGTGTCTTTTGATTGGGGCATTTAGCCCATTAACATTCAGGGTAACTATTGAGAGATATGAATTTAGTGCCATTGTATTGCCTGAAAGGTGACTGTTATTATATATTGTTTCTGTTCCTTTCTGATCTACTACTTTTAGGGTCTCTCTTTGCTTAGAGGACCCCTTTCAATATTTCCTGTAGAGCTGGTTTGGTGTTTGCAAATTCTTTCAGTTTTTGTTTGTCCTGGAAGCTTTTAATCTCTCCTTCTATTTTCAATGATAGCCTAGCTGGATATAGTATTCTTGGCTGCATGTTTTTCTCGTTTAGTGCTCTGAATATATCACGCCAGCTCTTTCTGGCCTGCCAGGTCTCTGTGGATAAGTCTGCTGCCAATCTAATATTTTTACCATTGTATATTATAGACTTCTTTTCCCGGGCTGCTTTCAGCACTTTCTCTTTGTCACTAAGACTTGTAAATTTTACTATTAGGTGACGGGGTGTGGACCTATTCTTATTGATTTTGAGGGGGGTTCTCTGAACCTCCTGGATTTTGATGCTTGTTACCTTTGCCATATTGGGGAAATTGTCTCCAATATTTCTCTCCAATATACCTTCTGCTCCCCTCTCTCTTTCTTCTTCTTCTGGAATCTCAATTATTCTAGTTTTGTTTCAACTTATGGTGTCACTTATCTCTCAAATTCTCCCCTCATGGTCCAGTAGCTGTTTGTCCCTCTTTTGCTCAGCTTCTTTATTCTCTGTCATTTGGTCTTCTATATCACTAATTCTTTCTTCTGCTTCATTTATCCTAGCAGTGAGAGCCTCCATTTTTGATTGCACCTCATTAATAGCTTTTTTGATTTCAACTTGGTTAGATTTTAGTTCTTTTATTTCTCCAGAAAGGGCTTTTATATCTCCTGAGAGGGTTTCTCTAATATCTTTCATGCCTTTTTCGAGCCCGGCTAGAACCTTGAGAATTGTCATTCTGAACTGTAGACCTGACATATTACCAATGTCTGTATTGATTAGGTCCCTAGTCTTTGGTACTGCCTCTTGTTCTTTTTTTTTTTTTTTTTTTTTTGTGGTGAATTTTTCTGCCTTGTCATTTTGTCCAGATAAGAGTATATGAAGGAGCAAGTAAAATACTAAAAGGGTGGCAACAACCCCAGGAAAATATGCTTTAGCCAAATCAGAAGAGATCCCAAATCGTGAGGGGGGAGAAAGGGTATAAAAAGAGGTTCCGAAAGAAAAAAAAAAAAAAAAAGAAACAATTAAAAGAAAAAAACGAATAAAGAAAAAATATAAAAAGGAAAAAAAATATATATATTAGATAAAGTAGTTTAAAAACGTTAAAAAAAAGGGTAAAAGTTAAAAGAAATTTTTAAAAAAAATTTAGCAGAACAAGGGAAAAAAATTTGAAAAAGAAAAAAAATTAAATTAACTGCAAGTCTAAAGAATCATGGGGAGAAAGGCATGAGATCCGTTCTTTGCTTTCTCCTCCTCTGGAATTCCGCTGCTCTACTTGGTATTGAAACTGCACTCCTTGGTAAGTGAACTTGGTCCTGGCTGGGTTTCCTGTTGATCTTCTGGGGGAGGGGCCTGTTGTAGTGATTCTCAAGTGTCTTTGTCCCAGGCAGAGTTGCATCGCCATTACCAGGGGCCAAGCTGAATATTCTGCTCTGGTTTGCTTTCGGGAGCTTTTGTTCCCTGAGCGCTTTCCGTAGAGTTCCGGAGGATAGGAATGAAGATGGTGGCCTCCCAGACTCCGGCCCAGAGGAGCCAAGAGCCCGGGGCCCCACTCCTCAGTGCGCCCTCAGAGAACAGCGCCCAATTACTCCTGTCACCCTGGCCTCCGGCCGCTCTCCGAGCTGACCGAGCCTGTGACCAGTTCAAGGTAGCCCAGAGGTTAGAGCTCACTCCTCTTCTCTGTCTTTGTAGCTGGCTTCCCCGTTCCAATACCTGTAAGCTCTGTGACACTCAGACACCCCCGATCCTTCTGTGACCCTGCGGGACCTGAGGCCATGCTGACCCTGCATGGGCTTCACCCCAGTTAAGCCTCTGAAGCGATGTCCCTCAGTGGAACAGACTTTTAAAAGTCCTGATTTTGTGCTCCATTGCTCCGCTGCTTGCCGGGAGCCGGCCCCTCCCCCCACGGTCTATCTTCCCGTCGCTTTGGATTCACTTCTCCGCCAGTCCTACCTTTCAGAAAGTGGCTGATTTTCTGTTTCTAGAATTGCTGTTCTTCTACTCTTCAATCTCCTGTTGGATTTGTAGGTGTTTGCAATCTTTAGATAAGCTATCTAGCTGATCTCCTGCTACCTGAAGTAGTCTCAGCCTGCTACTTCTCTGCCATCTTGACTCCTCCCCCCTTCTTCCTCTTTTATTAGAGTCTTTTGTTTAAAATCTAATTTATCTGATATGAGGATTGCCATCCCAGCTTTCTTTTGATTTCTATTAACATGGTAAATTGTTTTTTCATCCCCTCACTTTAAATCTGAAGGTGTCTTTGGGTCTAAAATGAGTTTCTTGCAGATGGCATATTGATAGTTCTTATTATTTTTATCCATTCTGATACCCTGTGTCTTTTGATGGGGGTATTTAGCTCATTTACATTTAGGGTAACTATTGAAAGATATGACTTTAGTGCCATTGTATTGCCTATGAGGTGACTGTTACACCCATTTTGGGTGTATTTTGGTCTGTTACAAGGAACTGCATCCCAAAATTTTAAAGGAAGAAAAACTTATATGTATACAAAAATAAGGGTAAACACGATGAAGGGTTGGAATATGACTGTAAAGATGAAAATTTAAAAAAAGATTCTAAAAAATGAATTAATAAGATAAGAAGTTGATAGAAAGAAGGGAAAAAAAGGGAAAGAATGTGATTAGGCTGGAGACTAGAACAAAGCCTAGTGCTAGATTTAGCATATGTTTTGATCTGTTAAAAAAAACTGTATCTCAAAATTCTAAAGAAGGAAAAACCTATATGTAGACAATAAATAAGGTTAAATACAATGAATTGATAGAATATGACTATAACAATGAAAGTTAAAAATGATTTTTTAAAAAGGTATTGATAAGATAAAAGTAGTTTAAAATGGTTATAATAGGAAAGAGGAAAATTTTGAAAAATAGAATAAGAAAAAAAATTTAAATTTAACTTTGAAAGACAAAGAATCATGGGGAAAAAGCCATGCATTTTATGTGTTGTGTTCCCCTAGCTCTCTAGTTCCGTAGTTCTCATTGACTATGAACTTGGTCTTGGCTGGATGTTTTTCTTGCTGATCATCTGGGGGAGGGGCCTCTTCCCATGATTCTCAAATGCCTTTGCCTGAGGCATATTGCATGTGCTTCCCAGGGGCCAGGCTAAGTAATCTGCTTGGGTTTGCTCTCGGAGCTTTTGTTCCCTGAACACTTTCTGAAGAGATTTGGAGCATGGGAATGAAGATGGCGGCCTCCCATTCTCCAGCCCTCTGGAAGCCAAGAGTTTGGAGCCCCACTCCTCAGTGTGCCCTCAGAGAAAAGCAGTCAATCCCTTCTGTCTCCCTGGTCTCTGACCGCACTCCATAGTCACCTGGCCTGTGACCTGGTGTTTCTATCTCTGGTGCACAGCCTGTTTGGAGTCTCTAAGCCCAGCAGATTCCTGATGTGTGCTCCTGTGCCACTCCTCCTGGAGGAGGAAGGTGAGTCTCCCTGGATCTGCCATTTGTGGGGTCCCTGCTCGAAAAACAGTGGTCTGACAGTGCCTTGGATCATGGTTTAAGGTAACCCAGAGCTGAGAGCCACTACTCAGCTCTGTCTCTATAGCCGACTTCCCTGCTCCAATACCTGGGAGCTCTGCCACACTCAGACACCCTTAGTCTTTCTGTGGCCCTGCAAGTCCTGAGACCACATGTCTCCGCGAGGGCTCCACCACCGGCTTAGCCTTTGGAGTGATGTCCCTCTGTGGAGTAGACTCCTAAAAGCTCTGATTTTGTGCTCCACTGCTCCACAGCTTGCCGGGAGCTGGCCCCTTCTCCTGCAGTCTCTCTTCCCATCGCTTCAGATTCACTTCTCCACATGTCCTACCTTTCAGAAAGTGGTCCCTTTTCTGTTCCTAGAATTGCTGCTCTTCTTCTCTTCAATTTCCTGTTGAGTTTGTAGGCATTCAGAACTCTTTGACAACTATCTAGCTGAATGCCTGGGACCCAATGATATTTAGGCCTCCTACTACTTTCCCATCTTGTTCCTCCCTCTTATTAGTAGATTTGTATTTGATAAAAGACTCTCTTCTTCCAGAACTACAGGTTTATTTTAGTAGGGAAAGATCTTTGCCAGTCACCTCAGCTTGGGGTACTAGACTGGTCAGCTGCTAGCGTACATCGGCATGTGAGGCTTGCTATTTTGTTCTTTAGCTCAGCAAGACAACGGTCTATGGTCGGAAGTTGGAGGTGGGGAGGGGTGCTGCTGGTTGGGCTCCACGGTTGATAGATCTGCTGGTTGAGTTCTGGATTCAAGCCAGGCTACTTGGTGGGCTCCCTGGTTAGATGTAATGTCTATCTGTTTCTATAGTAAGGTTGGGCCACTATCTAGGCTCTGCAATTACCTCTGATTGCTTGGGTTTACAGGCTCTAATCCCTTATAGGAGAGTGCTACTGGCTGGATTCCATGAGTGGGCAGGGGTGTGGGCTGTGCTCCATAATCTTGGTTTTGTGCCGCCTCAGGTATGCTTTTCTACTGGATGGTGCTACTGGTACTCTGTTCAGGAAGGGCCCCAGGCCAAACTTTATGGTTGGATGGGGCCTCAGGCAGTGCTCTGTGATCAGATGAGGCTAAAGACTGTACTCTAAAGTTAGGTGGGACTATAGGCTGGACTTTGTCATCAAGTAGGCCGTTGACTGTACTATGCGTTGGGTGTGGTTGCTGGTCAGGTTCTCTAATCAGATGGAACTTTCCATTATATAGGGCTGGAGACTATACTTTAGAGTTGGGCAAGGTCACTGTCTGCAGTCCCTTGTTGGGTAGGGTCACAGGTTATGCTCCATGATTAGCTAGGGTCTTTGGCTGGACTCTGACTGGTCAACATCATAGTTTGTGTTCAACTGTCAAGGGAAACCATATGCTGCCCTTCACTGCTGTGTGAGATTGTAGACTGGATTCTGCAGCTAGGTGTTATTGTAGGTAGAGCTCCTTGGGATACTGTTCAGGCTCCTTGATTATGCAGGGCTAGCGGCTATGCTCAACAATTGGACAAGGTGGCTGGTTTGGCTCCCTGCCCAGGCAGGTCATAGAATGTGCTGCTGGACATTCATAGCCATGCTTCCTGGTGGAGAACTGGAGGCTGTGCTTAGCAGTTGGATGAGATTGCAACACTGCCCCTATGCCCAGGTGTGCCATCCCAGGTGTGTCATCCCACGTGTGTCATCCCACGTGTGCCATAGGATGTGCCCCATGGCAGTATAGCCCTTTGTCTGGGGTTTCAAATGAGACAGAACTGCCAAGTGAGATCCCTGGTGAGATGGGGCCACCAGGTCAGCCTATGAACCGAGCTTCTAGTTGGGATATCTGCTCAGATTCTGTGGCAATCAGGACCACAGTCCACTGAGATTTGAGCAATGGTTACTGTAATCCTGCCCCTTTCTCCATCTCTATCTGATTTCCCTAGTCTTTGAGCTGCCTAGGCTCTCCCAGTGATACTCATGAGGAGAGACCAGAGTGAGTCTCCCAGGGAGCATTCCTCAATGCTTGAAGAGCAGATATCCATCTTGGGTTCTCTTTTTCCCCACTGGAGAAACTGCAGGCCCGGGAAAACCCTCTCTGTTAGGCATTGTGCTGACCTGGGGGAGGGTTGATGCAATCAGTAAAATTACTCCTCTTACCCATCTAATGGCATCCTCTGCCTCTGTTGTCAGGGTTGCATTTTAGCCTCACTCCCTGGGTTATAAGACTTTCACAATGGTGTCTTGCCTATGGATGTTGCTAGCTATTATTTTTGTGAAGGGGATAGAAGTCAGGAATGACCTGTGTTGCCATGATGTCACTTTATCTAATTATATTATTTTACTTTTTAATTTTTTAAAATTAATTTATTTAACAGAGAGAGAGTGTGTGATAGAGCACAAGCAGGGGGAGGGGCAGAGGGAGAGGGAGAAACGGGCCTCCCACTGAGCAGGGAGGTTGATGCAGGGCTCCATCCCAAAACTCTGGGATCATGACCTGAGCCAAAGGCAGGTGCTTAACTGCCTGAGCCACCCAAGTGCCCCATATTATTTTAAATTCTCTATCTGATAGATCCCATATCTAGGTTGAACCTGAGTCCATTTCTATTGATCATTTTGTCTTTTTAACAGAGAGTTTTATCTTATTTTTCCTTGCTTCTTTGTCATCTAACATTATTTGAAAGCAGGTCATCTTGGGCAGGACAGTAGACCGAGGTAGATACTATTCCTGGCCAGCAATGGCATATTTTTCCTTTTGCTAGTCTTCTCATGTGGGAAGTTTGGTCAGTCTATCAGTACTTGAAGTGGGTTTGGAGTTTGTTGTTCTTGTGGCTATCATCAGTGCCCCATAGGCTTAGAATTCCTCTAGACTTAACTTGTGCTTAGAATGGTGGTAGTTTGTAAAATTTCCTCAGGTCTGCTCAGGCTTCAAGTTTAAGTCTTTCCTTTGTGCCTGCCCATGAGGGAGCATCTCTATGCTAATCCTTCCTCCTTGGAGCTGTGCATTGATGTTGCTTGCTGCTCAATGCTTGGTAGCCTGATGGTAAGGTGAATGAGTGGTCTCCTCAGGAAGCTGTTGTGTTTCTGGATCCCAAGGGTTGGGCTGTCTCAGATCCTCCCTCTCTTTCTTCAGTAGGATACTTCTAAGAGTTTGGGGCAAGATGTTTTCTTGCTGCACACCAGGGCTAGAAGGTATTTTTGTGTTCTCCCAGCTACAATGGGTCTTAACCTTGGCTTGTTGTGGGGTTGAGATGGGTGCAACAGTGTTTGCTGCTGAGCACCTGAATAGTTCAGTTGGTACCATGTCTGCTTTCAGTTCATGTTTTTATCCCAGGATCCTGGGATCGAGCTCCACATCGGGCTCCCTGCTCAGTGGGGAGTCTGCTTCTTCCTCTTCCCTCCCCCCATCTCTCACTCTCTCAAATAAATAAAATCTTAAAAAAAATCCCAGTGTTTGTTTTTATTTCTCAGAAAAGTAAGGGCTTTGTTCCTAATAGGAGAAAAAGAGAATATCCAGGTTGGGCTTTGTGTGGTGGCCCTGTTCCATCATAAGGGAGGATTTCTCTGGACCAGTGGTTCTCAACTGCAGTTCTCTTGACATTTTGGATCGGATAATTCTTTGTAAGAGGGTGCTAGTCTGTGCACAGCAGAAGAGTTAGCAACATTCCTGACTTCTAACCACTGGGTAGAAATAGGATCCCCCCCCCAGGTATGGCAGTTAAAAATGTCTCCAGACATAGCTAAATGTCCTCTTAGAGATATAATTTCTCCCTGTTTAGAATCACTGCTCTGAACCCTTGCCTTCTTGCCAGTCTTTCTTCTGAGAATTCAGAAGGTCCATGGAGAAGAGTTTGTGAATGAGTGTGAATTACCCTTGTGCGTATGCATTTAAGATTTTATTTATTTATTTTAGAGACAGAAAGAACTGGCATGAGTGGTGGTAGTTGGGGGAGGGGAGAGAGAGAGAGAGAGAATCTCAAGCAGACTCCCCACTGAGCAGGGAGCCAGATTTGGGGCTCGATCTCACCACCCTGAGATCATG
The DNA here is from genome assembly GCF_902655055.1 of Lutra lutra. NCBI lineage: Eukaryota > Metazoa > Chordata > Mammalia > Carnivora > Mustelidae > Lutra > Lutra lutra. The sequence continues at coordinate 17,578,117 of NC_062283.1, forward strand.
ACCTGCAACAGAAACCAAGAGTAGGTTGCTTCACCAGCAGAGCTACGCAGGCACCCCTCTCCATGTGTTTGAAGCTCCCTCAGGTTCTATATTCTCACACTAGATCGCATTCAGACTTTAGAGATTTGTTAGCAATTTGTAGCTGACTTTTTACTAGCTTCTGTGGGGGCCTATGTCTGCTTTAGTGAGCAAGGGAATGCATCCCCTCACTCCTTAGGAGCACCGAACTTGCCCCAGATTTTGGGTTAGTTGATTATCCCATGACTTCAGCTCTCTGGTGGGTTTAATAAAAGTTGTGAATTTGCAGACATTCAGGGTATATTTTGCTGTATGTATGGAAACAACACCTGTCTGGCTTTCTATACTCTAAGTGGAAGCTGGAAGTCTGACAGACATAATCTTTAAATTTTGCCAACCCGTATGCAGAGGAATTGGAGCCTTTCAGAGGTTAGGCACATTCCCCATGTGCAAGAAATCTGCACCAATGCCTTTTGAGCTGCAAACACAAGTCCAGAACACTGTGATGCTGACTGTTTATTTAAAGAGATAGTGTGTTAGGTTTAACTAGTGACTTTCCGCGGTAGGTTTTATATTCCTCTTTCTATTTATTCTTGAATGTAGATGTAAGCTGTAGTGTAGAACCTACTGAGCAGACTGAAGGAAGACTATGGTAGAACAGTTTTTTTATGAGACCTACTCCCATCTCTCTCGCAGAGGTTTCAAATTCAGATGCCTGTAGGGGCCAGGCCAAGAAATATAAATGAGTGAAATGTGCTGGGTCTGTGTTCACTCTCATTTTCCCTGACATTGTGGCCCTAATTTTGATAGTGGCAGGGATGCCGAGAAATATTTCTTTATAAGAAAAACAGCAGTGCAAGCAGAATATGTGTGTACTTTCCCTTTCTGCCTGCGGACTGGCAGAATTTATTTGATCTGCATTTTTTTTTTTTTTTAAGTGAGACATGCATAGTGATGGTTCCTGGACATGCCTGCTGTCTTCAAGCTACCCATGAAAGTTACCTGTCACCCCCAAGTGTCATTCAACATTAAATATTGATCAAGCACCCCCTGCTTGCCAGGCTCTGTTCTAGGCTCTGAGGGTATGACAATGAGTTAAAGAAACTCTGTCCTTGTGGAGCTTACATTTTGGTTTGTGGTTTGCAGCAGAAGAACGGGAACTGGAGACCAGGAGAGCAATGCCTAGGGAGTATGGTTCTAGCTCACCATGGAAGTTGACCCTAGCTTGCCAAATTTTTTAATTTTCCAAGAGAAGCCAGAAGTTGGATTTTTAGCACCAATTTTCTTATTTTTAAATATAGGCTCAATATGTTTTAAATCACTGTGGAGGTTAAAAAAAAAACAACAACAAAAAAACATGTTTGCAGACAGGATTTGGCTTGCGACCTCTGTCTCACACCATCTTTGCCCTTGCTGGTCTGCTTGAGAAGAAAAATGCAATGAAATGACAGCTGTAGCCATGTTAATTCTCTTCTCTGGAAGCAGTGAACCAGTTGTCAGAGATTTGGCAATGCCAGGATTTAATTTGCAATACAAGGTCAACAATTTCGGGGAAAGCCATTTTCAAATCAGCCTTAAAACAAACCAACCAAAAAAAGTGACTATACAGATTAGACTGATTATTACCCTAAGCTCAACAGAACATGGTCAACAGTTTACTGGTAAGGAGGTGATATTGGAATTACTGACCTGCTTGCAACTTTGAGACTGTCCTTAAAGACACCATTCCTATGGTAGTCCACTTGCATTTCAACTAACATGCCACATCGTGGTCCCAATTTGTAGCCATAGTGACAATTTTGTCATGGTATCCATCAGTTCGTTAAATCCAATGTTCTTAAAAGGCCCAACCCAAGGCTTCTGGTACATGTACAGTATTTATAACTGTTACTTAGTTTCCTTTTCTTCTGAAAAGAAAGCTATTTGGGGACTTTCTTGATAATGTAAGACACCAGGCAGTTCAGCAAATACATCAGTTCTCTAATTGGCTCCATATTTTGCCGGTTCCACAAGTGATCAGTTTTTATTTTGAAAGGTTTTTTTTTTAATTATTATTATTTATTTGCTTGAGAGAGAGTGAGAGAGATCAAGAGAGCAGTCCCAGAGGGAGAGGGAGAAGCAGGCTCCCCCGTGAGCAGTGAGCCCCACGAGGGACTTGATCCCGCCACTCCGAGATCGGGACCTGCGCTGGAGGCGGATGCCTAACCAAACTGAGTCTCCCAGGCACCCCAAACTATCAGTTTTTTAAGTGGTGTGGTGGCTGCTCATTCATCACTAACTTGTTGAAATTATTATTTGCCAACAGAGTCTGCTCATTGTTCTGCAAACTCATTCTCCTTTCCGTTGCCATTCTGTGCTCATAGGGCTCTGCTATCTCTCTTTTTCTATTTAGATCCGAATCCTGCCTGTTTCTCAGAGTCCGCTCTGCTGCCTGTGCGTCTTTCTCACTGATTTGGCACCGCTGGTGCCTGTAAGTTGTTTTACCCCTATGCCTCCGTCTACCCTCCTTGCCACAGCTCTCAGCAACTGAAGGGTCATTTTTGACCTTTTAACAGTTCCTTCCCCCTTTGCCGGCCTTCAAATTAAATTCCTAGAAATTGCACCAGGCACACACATTTGTGAGTCAGTCATTTAGATTAGCAATGACACCTTGTCAGTATCTTTGCTATGTCCTACAGCCTGGTCACATGTTCCCTGAGAGTCCCCTGGCCCAGAGCGGGCAGATCATTCTTCCTTGCCCCCATTCTACAGTTTGTAAGGGATCTGACCCAACTTGAAGGGATCTGACTCCCAAATTCGAGCTTGTAGATACATGGAAACTAGGGCTTTCTGTTGCAAATAATGCCTGATCTAAGCTCCCAGAGATTCCCAAGCAGGGAAGCATTCTAGGTCATACCCTTTGCTTGTCAGACAGGGAAATATACAATTGTACAGCTTTTCAAATGATACACCAATTGGTAAAATAAGTCAATGAATGAATGATACACCACTCAGTTCTATCAAGCACTTTCCAGATTTAGCTACCTATTTTATATGAGAGAATGAAAGGATTCTGACCTTATTTCATAATTTTATGGAGTCTCACTGTATTAACATCGCATGCTAAGTATCTTTGCTTAAAGATGTCTAAAATGCAGCCTTCTGTGAAGGGACAGAAGTGGGCTGCCTTACTAGAAAGTTTTCTGAGCACTATATTGATGTGAGTGGAGATACCCTTGTTCTGTGGCTCATGCATTTTGGATTCTATGTCTGCAGAATAAATTTATGATGAGAATAACATGAGTCACTTGACAAATTACAGATATTAGCTATTAGAATAATACCAAGTTTAAGGAGCCCAAAGAAGATAGATTCCCAGTTGACATATATTCCCAGAAATATGTGCCCTGAGATTATTTTTGAGTCACTACGCCATGGGAAAAAAAAACAAAAACAAAAAACAAGCAAGTCAAATCTCAGCTTTTGCTGACTGGCTCAAATTTTCTCATTTTGATGTAGACTTTTTTCCTTTGAAGAAGTTTTATATGCATTTCCTTTCTTTTAGGAAGTAATCTATATAATCTTCGATTCTTCAGTGTTACTCATATAGAAAAAAGTAAGTTTTAAAATTAACACTAGAAGGATTAAAATCTTTCATTTTTCAGCATTGTTAGCCATGGAAGAGCTCATATGCCCATGGTGAAATGACTTTTTAAAACTATGACTGAGAGTTCCGAATTAAAAAAAAAAAAGTGTTACATATATCATTCATATATGATGTACTTTGTTTTACTGCCAAATACTGATAACCATTTCAAAAGGGAAAACTCCCAGTTGAAAAGCCTCCTTTGGTGAGTGCTCCTTTAATAAATGCTGGGCCTATCTTGCTCATTAGAAAAAATGCCCATTTATTATTATTCCCACACATTATTATAATCGTCTGGTCCCAGACTGAGTTCTTGTGTAGATTTTTATCAGTTGAGATAATATCCAATATAATATCTTATAGATTAAACCTGATGATTTATCACATGGCTCTAAGGTGGTTTTTTTTGGTTATTGTTGTTCTTTTTGTTTTTCAGTTTCCATATGGTTATTTTATCAGATTGTTTGAACATTAAATTTATCCTCGTTTGCAATTCAAAACAGCAACCTGAAGCTTGCTCTGTGTGTGTGTGTGTGTGTGTGTGTGTGTGCGCGCGCGCGCGTGCGCGCTTACTTTTTATTATACATCTGTTTTCTCAACTCTTGGGGTGCACAATTTCCTGGCAGTGTTCAGACTACCGCGATACAAGTCAGGAGAGAACTTTTCTGTTGTGCTGCCAATTCTGAGCATCTGAATTTTGGTTTGTTTGGATTGTGGCTTCCTTTTGTTTTTGAAGTTTGCATTCTTTATTTGTAACAACTGTATTTTAATTAAAATCAAAATCCAAGAAGTTTTTTTTTAAGATTTTATTCATTTATTTGGTAGAGAGAGTGATCACAAGTAGGCAGAGAGACAGGCAGAGAGAGAGGGGGAAGCAGGCTCCCTGCTGACCAGAGAGCCCGATGAGGGGCTTGATCCCAGGACCCCGAGATCATGACCTGAGCTGTAGACAGAGGGTTAACCCACTGAGCCACCCAGGTGCCCCAAATACAAGGAGTTTTAAGAGCACTAAAAACACACCTCCTTTCATGAGAACTTATGTTTCACATCTCTTTGCTGAGTGAAGTTCTCAGAATTTAATCCGTTTGGTCCCTAAGTGCATATATTTTTTGTGGACTTTATCAGGTATCATCCATGTAGGACAGTTGCAAACCTGGATCCCATCTTTAAAAACATAATGTAGTCAAGCTAACTAAAGCATCAACAGCCAATTTTTAGGATCCTTTTGTTGCCATCTGAATTAGTCACCTTTTGGGCATAAAACAAAGTTTAGGTTGTCTTGATCAAGGCTGAACCTTTCCTAGTAAAGCGTTTTGTGAACATTCATGAGTCTGGCTCCAGAAAGGAGAGCGACAGCAGACACACGCCCCCAGATCCAAGCCTGTTGACTCGACGCTGAGACTTCTTGGGACCATTAAGAAGCATCATAGCTCTCTGGCCCCAAATTGCTTCATCTATCATATGGCCAGACCAATTTATTCCAGTTTTTAAGTATTATTTTTCTTTTTTAGAGGGACTCTATTTAAATCTGTGCATTGCCGAGGGCAAGGAGCCAAGAACATGGATGGAGAGGTAAGATGGATATAACAGTAGTTCCCTCTTTGATTTTTTCCTTTAAAAGCGGCCTTTTAAGCTTTATTTTTCATAATATTATCCACGGACGAGACGTATAGAAGCGAGGAGAAATTTAGCCTCCTTTGTAGCACTCACGAGTAAAGAGGATGATTAACGAGTGTAGCAGACAATCTAACAGCAAAAGAGCGTCTGTAGAAGTTAAACAAAAGTGCCTTCAGAACTTCCAAGGATTCCCATGATCCATAGTAGGACCTCATTGTGCCCGTTCACTGTCTCTAGTTTTGATTAGATTTATAAACACAGCACCACATATTTTCATGTGGCTTATCGCCCAAGGGCAGAATTAGATTGGCCGCACTGAAACTGTGAGGCTTGTGAGTTTGGGGCAAGGGCTAGAGTGAAGTAAGTAGTGTAATTGTTTTTGTGGAGTGACCGTGGGACCTCCTCTGTTCTGAATTACACATGGCTCAACCCTTTGACCTACCCAGACTCGGCAGTGGCTGGCAGGACTCCGAGAGTCCTGTGAGAGGGTCCAGCCTGACGAGCTGGAGTGTTATCTGTCAGGCGAGATGTATGCCAACAGCCGTGGAAACTCAAGAAGTTACCAGTGAGACCGCATTTGTGATCGATCACCTCCACGACATTAAACTGGGCACCGTATCAGTTGTCATTTCCACAGGAAGTGCCGATGTGAGAGATTTTTGGAACCCAAATGTAGCCTGAATCCTTTGATTAAAATTACATATATATATGTATTCTGTATATATATATATATATATTCAGCATACCTTCTGTTTATATATTCAGTATATATTCCATATGTATGTATATATACATAAACATATACACACATATACATGTTTGTATTTATATAAATTTTTTTTACTAAATTTTGCATAATCTTCAAGGATATTTTGGCAAATTATCCAAAAATTACTGTTATGATTAAAAAAGAAAGCTTGAGATTTGGGAAAATATCATAGGCTTTAAAGTTCTTTCATCACAGTGAATTTAATTTAAATTCTTTAAAAATAGATGGCAGCCCACAGGTGTAATTCCTCAAAGCTAAGGGAGTGCAGGGGACTTCCAGAAAAAGTTGGAGAGAATCATGTGCAGACACTTGTGCGCTTGTGGAGAATGTCTCTGTGATTCACATGATGATATCATATATACATCTCTCTGTGTATGATTTTGAACTCAGTCACTTGAATTTTTATTTTCTATCCAGTGAATAACATTTTCAAAGGTAATATAAGCAGAGAACACTTTCCGGCCCTTGGGGTCATTTCAGAAACTTGTCCTGTTTCTGTCACGGCCAAAAATATTTTATCAACTTTTTTTTTTTTCATGGCCAGTTTTACAAATTAAACTTCTCTCTAGGTATTTTGTGCTTACAACAACTTGAATATAACCCAGCATTTAATTTTTTTGTTTCTCATCTGAGGCAGCTCAGACTGAATGTTGATTCAATTTTCAGTTACATACATGACATTTAAATTTTTCTTTGAAGAATACACAACTTTGGGGCACCTGGGTGGCTCAGTCGGTTAAGCATCTACCTTCTGCTCAGGTCATGATCTCCAGATTCGAGCCCCACATTGAGCTCCCTGCTCAGGAGGGACTCTGCTTCTCCCTCTGCCTCTGCCTCTCCAACACCTCCTGCTCTGTCTCTCAAAGAAAATAAATAAAATCTTTTTTATTTTTTATTATTTTTTAAAGATTTTATTTATTTATTTGATGGATAGAGATCACAAGTAGGCAGAGAGGCAGGCAGAGAGAGGGGGAAGCAGGCTCCCTGCTGAGCAGAGAGCCTGATGTGGGGCTCGATCCCAGGACCCTGGGATCATGATCTGAGATGAAGGCAGAGGCTTTAACCCACTGAGCCACCCAGGTGCCCCAATAAAATCTTTTTTAAAAAAAGAATACACAACTTCAACTACTTTTTTTTTTTTTTTTTGCTTTGTATTTTTTTAGTCTAGGAATTCAAAACCAGAATAGGGAGGTCCCAATCAGATTATTTAGGAAAGAGGGAAAAACCCCACTAAAATATCCTGTGAGCCTCCCCCTCCCCAACAAAACTGCAGTCAACCCCACCCGGTCTTGGTCTCATTAGCAATGAAGAGTTTGCTCCCTATATAATCTAACATGGAATGCTTAGAGCAGACAGGTGCAAATTGCAAGCTGTTTCACTTTGGCTGTTATCCCTTAAACAGAAAAGTAATAGACTGGGGGAACAAAAAAGGTTCCAGCTCAAGCTGCATAAATGAAAGTCTTAACAGGGACAGACCAGCTGGCTAGGAGAATTCAATGTGGTGAATACTAAATATTACCTTTTTGCCACTTGCCAAGGAAAATGGCTTCAATACCACCCCCCCTCCCTTTTATTACTGCGATGATGTTCCTTCAAAACAGTCCTTTGCTTTACTATAAAGGCAATGCTAGGGCCGAAGTGGAGGAGAACAGAAGCCAACATACCTGTTCCTGTTGACCACCATTACACTCCTCTAAGCAATTCAGGCATGATTAAGTTCCTGGAGATGGACCAGACTGACAGTATTTCTAGCCATTTTTTTTTTTTTTTTTGACTGATCCAAGCAAAGCCCCAGAGCGGTGGAACAACTAAAACAATCACTACCACCCACTCCTCCCCAACAGGATAAATCAGCTGAGCTAGTCTGCTGGGAAAAAAAAAAAAAAAAAAAAATTCAACCCCCAAAAAACAAAAACAAAAACAAAAACCCACAAAAAAAAGCAAAAAAAAAAAAAAAAAAAAAAAAAACAACACAAAAAACAACCCCCCCAAACCAAAACAAAACAAAAACAGTTGAAAACAAAAACATGAAACAGTTGCCCCTATTAGGAACACCTCAATTAATTTCACGGAAGAGACGGGCCATGACAGAACGTGGAGGCATCTAAGGTATGTTTCTGAAAGGAGGCCCTAACTCGGTCATGCCAAAGTGGC